>NC_140987.1:119753566-120099803 GCF_052327205.1 Somniosus microcephalus | reverse complement strand
GAACATAGAATTAGGAGTAGGCCACTCGGGCCCTCGAGCCTAGCTCCGCCATTCAATAAGATCATGGCTGATCTGATTACTCCACATTCCGCCTGTCCCTAATAACCTTTCACCCCAATGCTTATCAAAAATCTATCTACCTCCTGCCTTAAAAATATTCAAAGACTCTGCTTCCACCGCCCTCTGAGGAAGAGAGTTCCAAAGACTCACGACCCCTCAGTGAGAAAACATTTCTCACCTCTGTCTAAATGGGCAACTCTTTATTTTTAAACAGTGACCCCTAGTTCTAGATCCTCCCACAAAAGGAAACATCCTCTCCACATCCACCCTGTCAAGACCCCTCAGGATCTTATATGTTTCACTTGGCTTAGTAGTAGCATCTCACCTCAGAGTCTGGTTCAAGTTCACTACAGAGGCTCTGGGAGCTAAATGGATAGCCCCCAAAAACAGGCGCGGGGATCACGATACACAATTAACCCGCACCCGTTGATTGCAATGCAGGCAGCATGCCAACTTTGTGCTGCCTGCTCATTTCCATGATTTCAGCGTCCAACCAAAGCGAACTGCGCGGTTCATTAGTTGGACGTATCAGCAGGGGCCCAATATCGGAACTTGCTAGCACCAGTTAAAGCTAGCCTGCACTGCTTTAAGTTAGCCTTCCCCTCTTAAAGAGGAGGTGCATTGTGGCAGGAGCAGGTGCTGGGAGTCGTGCAGGAAGTGAATCTGACCTGGGAAACAGTGAGGAATGGCACAACATGGGAGAGTAGTAGGCTCCAAGGTTTTTGGATGCTGCACTGGAGCCTTGGTGGCGGAGGTGGAAAGTAGGAGAGATGTCCTGTATCTGCAAGAGGCCAGGGAGGCCATCCAGACACGCTCAAAAGGCAGTGGGAGCAGATAGCCATGGTGGTCAATGCCCGAGGACCTGGATGCAGTGCTGCAAGAAGTTCAATGGCTCACACGTGTGGTCAAGGTCAGTGAATGCATCTTCAAATGGCATATCCTACCAACTGTACCACTAGCCTCAAACACTCCCTCAAGTCACTACACCCATCACTCACCTACCAACAATCACTATTAATCAGGCCTCGTAACTAACATTCATATGCTTCACCTCACCCTCACACACTTACCACTGCTGCAAGACTCACACCCACATCTCACAGCTTGCACACACTGCCAGCTATTCAATCATGACAGGCACATCACCCAGATTACATGAAACTCAGTGACACACTTCCCTCTCTCTTGCAGGAAAAGGTGGTGCACAACCGGAGGCAGGAGGGGCTTTCCATAGGGGAACAGGGGCGCCTGCATGTCCTAATTGCTGGCCATTATTGGAACAGCAATTGCTGAGACCATGGCCAGTGGCGGAGTTGAATCAATTGAAGGTGATTTTCTACAACAATATGCCCTAGAGGCAACAAGGGGGCATGCCATATTAGATTTAGTAATGAGTAATGAGCCAGATTTAGTTATCAGCCTAACTCTGCATGAACATTTATCCAATAGCAATCATAACATGATCGAATTCAATGTCGTGTTTGAAAGGGAGAAACGCATATATTTATGATAGGGGCTGAGGTTATAATCTGAAATTGTTTAACTCTATGTTCAGTCCAGAAGGCTGTAAAGTGCCTAATCGAAAGATGAGGTGCTGTTCCTCAAGCTTCTGCTGAGCTTCAGTGGAACAATGCAAGAGGCCGAGGATGGTGAGGTCTGAGTGGGAGTGGTGTGAAGAATTAAAGTGGCAGGCAACCAGAAGCTCGGGGTCCCCCTTAAGGACTGAACGGAGGTGTTCCACAAAGTGGTCACCTAATCTGCGTTTGGTCTCCCCAATGTAGAGGAGACCGCATCGTGAGCAGTGAATACAGTATACTAAATTGCAAGAAGTACAAGTAAATCGCTGTTTCACCTGGAAGGGGTGTTTGGGGCCCTGGACAGTGGGAAGGGGGGAGGTATAAGGGCATGTGTTGCAACTCCTGTGCTTGCACGGGAAGGTGCCGGGCGAAGGGGAAGGGGTGTTGGGGGTGATAGAGGAGTGGAGCAGGGTGTCGCGGAGGGAGCGGTCCCTTCGGAATGCTGAAAGGGGAGGTGATGGGAAGATGTGTTTGGTGGTGGGATCACGCTGGAGGTGGCGGAAATGGTGGAGGATGATCCGTGGAATGTGGAGGCTGTCTCCCAGTCTCTCTCTCTCTCTCCCCCCCACCCCCCCGGTCTCTCTCTTTCTCCCCCCCAGTCTCTCGCTCCCTCAGTCTCTCTCTCTCTCTCTCTCCTCATCTCTCTCCCCCAGTCTCTCTCTCTCTCTCCCCCTCAGTCTCTCTCTCTCTCTCCCCCTCAGTCTCTCTCTCTCTCTATCTCCCCATTCTCTCTCTCTCTCCCCAGTCTCTCTCCTCTCTCTCCCCCCACTCTCTCTACTCTCTCTCTCTCTCCCCGTCTCTCTCTCTCTCCCCCACTCTATCTCTCTCCCCCAGTCTCTCCCTCTCTCTCTCTCCCCGTCTCTCTCTCTCCCCCCTCAGTCGCTCTCTCTCTCCCCCTCAGTCTCTCTCTCTCTCCCCCTCAGTCTCTCTCTCTCTCCCCCCCTCAGTCTCTCTCTTCTTTCCCCCAAGTCTCTCTCTCTCCCCCTCAGTCGCTATCTCTCTCCCCCCTCAGTCTCTCTCTATATATCTCCCCAGTCTCTCTCTCTCTATCTCCCCGTCTTTCTCTCTCTCCCTCTCTCACCCCAGTCTCTCTACTCTTTCTCTCTCCCCATCTCTCTCTCCCCCCAGTCTCTCTCTCTCCTTCCCTCTCTGTCTCTGTCTGTCTCTCTCTCCTTCCCTCTCTCTCTCCTTCCCTCTCTCTCCTTCCCTCTCTCTCCTTCCCTCTCTCTCTCCTTCCCTCTCTCTCTCCTTCCCTCTCTCTCTCTCCTTCCCTCTCTCTCTCTCCTTCCCTCTCCCTCCCCTCTCTCCCTCCCCTCTCTCCCCCCTCTCCCTCCCTCCCTCCCCCCTCCCTCTCTCCCCCCTTTTCTTAAATCTAATTATAAAGAACAGGGCTGCCTTTTATATTGATAGGCCCAGAACACAAGAGGGCTTTATTTAATCAGACTAAGAGACAAAAATATGTGAAAAATAAAACTATTGCGACAAATCTTTCTTAAGTCTTTTAATAATGTCTCAGTTTGCCTTATTGTGAGTGAGATTTGCCCACATTATTTTTTCAGTCGGGGTGTTTGAGGTCGACGAGCAGATGGGGCACTGAACCCACTGCGGTTATGCGTAGAATGCTCAAAACAAGCCCTGATGATCAAATTTCAACTCAAGTTTCCCCAATGGGTTAGTGAGTAACATCATTCCCTAGTGTAATACCAGAAAGCCTCAGATCTGATCCCCAATTTGTCAGGTGATCTCAGCTAGGCTCTCAGAAGTTGCGCAACAGTTCGCCTCAGCATCCCTCGGCTAAGTAGGGGAAACCAGTCAGGAATTCCACTGTTCAGGTCTGATGAAAGGTCAACGACCTGAAACGTTAACTCTGTTTCTCTCTCCACAGCTGCTGCCTGACCTGCTGAGTGTTTCCAACATTGGGGCCTAGAAATTCAGCTACTTACCGCCACCTGTTACCGTCAAATTCCTGGAAATAAATGACAGCCGCCGCTCTTTCGCCCGCCTCTGGCACGGGACTCGGCAGCTGTCATTTTGGTGAGGGCCATAGCGCTGCCGTTAGCAGCGCTGGTCCTGGACATGCAAATCTGGAGAGCGTGATATCAGTCATTGTGCAATGGCGACTTGATGCCATGCTCTGCGAACTTGGATTTTTGCGCTGATTTTAACGCTGGATCCTAAGCTCGCTCTGAAAAGCGAGCATGCTGCAGACCTTCAGAGACACTGTCGGCACTTAGAAACATAGAAACATGGCAATTGTTGTGTGGATCATCAACACAGATACCATCATCACATGTGAGGACACCACCCACCAGGTACATGGTACATACTCATGTGACTCGGCCAACGTTGTCTAACTCATACGTTGCAGGAAAGGATGCCCCGGAGCATGGTACATCGGCGAAACCATGCAGACACTGCGACAACGGATGAACGGACACCGCACAACAATCGCCAGGCAGGAGTGTTCCCTCCCAGTCGGGGAACACTTCAGCAGTCAAGGACATTCAGCCTCCGATCTTCGGGTAAGCATTCTCCAAAGCGGCCTTCGAGACACATGACAACGCAAAATCATCGAGCAGAAACTGATAGCCAAGTTCCGCACTCATGAGGACAGCCTCAACCGGGATCTTGGGTTCATGTCACGCTACATGTAACCCCACCTGACGTAGAGTCATCCAGATTCGAGTTGTCGTTGGTTTGTTCTCTCTACACAGATGTGGCCAGACCTGCTGTGATTTCCAGCAAAAAAATAGTTTTTTGTTTTTCATACAGACCCCAGCATCTGCAACATTTGACCCCTTGTGACCCCACCTCATTGTTCTTTGATGTAATGTTTTCCTGACTGACCTGTTTGGACACCATTCACACCTTTGATTGCTGTGATTATCTCTCTGCCGAGGTGTGATAAAGGGCAGTTAGAAAGATTACCTGTAATCATCTGGCAGTATTCTCTGACTATATATGCTGTGCCTATATGCATCTCTCCACTTCACCTGATGAAGGAGCAGCGCTCCGAAAGCTTGTGATTTCAAATAAAGCTGTTGGACTATAACCTGGTGTTGTGTGACTTCTTACATTCATTAAAAGATTTTAAACTGCAATGCTCCGTTGTCCTGCAATTTATTATTTTTGTACAAAGTGTGCAAAACAAGACATGGTGTCAGAACAGGGATTTGAAATGGACATCATTGGAGCTCCCTCACCTCGAAAGAATTGGGAATCTTTGAACTTACATAGAGAATGGTGCAAGTTCAAGCAACATGTGGAGTTAATGTTCTCGGGTCATAAGAACATAAGAACATAAGAAATAGGAGCAGGAGTAGGCCAATCGGCCCCTCGAGCCTGCTCCGCCATTCAATAAGATCATGGCTGATCTGATCCTAACCGCCAATCTACTATCACAGAACCATCTCCTGAATCTAACAGAATTAGACACATGAAATAGGAGCAGGATCAGGCTACACGGCCCCGGGCCCGCTCCGCTACCCACAGGGCCATGTCCAATCTGAACCTAGACTCATGTACAAATTCCTGCCCGCTCCCCGTAACCCTTAATTCCCTTTACTTCTAGGAAACTGTCTATTTCTGTTTTAACTTTATGTAATAATGTAGCTTCTACAGCTTTTTGGGGCAGCATATTCCATGGACCTACCACCCTCTGAGTGAAGTAGTTCCTCCTCATCTCAGTTTTGAAAGAGCAGCCCCTTATTCTAAGACTATGCCCCCTAGTTTTAGTTTCACCCATCATCGGGAACATCCTCCCCGCATCCACCCGATCCAACCCCTTCACAATCTTATATGTTTCAATAAGATCGCCTCTCATTCTTCTGAACTCCAATGAGTAGAGTCCCAATCTACTCAACCTCTCCTCATATGTCCATCCCCTCATCCCCGGGATTAACCGAGTGAACCTTCTTTGTACTGACTCGAGAGCAAGTATGTCTTTTCTTAAGTATGGACACCAAAACTGTATGCAGTATTCCAGGTGCGGTCTCACCAATACCTTGTACAACTGAAGCAATACCTCCCTATTTTTATATTCTATCTCCCTAGCAATGAAAGCCAACATTCCATTGGCCTTCTTAATCACTTGCTGCACCTGCATACTAACCTTTTGAGTTTCGTGCACCAGGACCCCCAGATCCCTTTGTACTTCAGTACTTTCCAGTTTCTTGCCATTAAGATAATAACTTGCTCTACGATTTTTCTTGCTAAAGTGCATAACCTCACACTTTCCAGTATTGTATTCCATCTGCCAAATCTCTGCCCACTTGCTTAGCCTGTCTATGTCCTCTTGCAGGTTTTTTATGTCCTCCTCACTCACTACTTTTCCTCCCATCTTAGTATCATCTGCAAACTTTGATATGTTACACTCGGTCCCCTCCTCCAAATCGTTAATATAGATTGTAAAGAGTTGGGGACCCAGCACTGACTCCTGCGGAACACCACTAGTCACTGATTGCCAGTCTGAGAATGAACCATTTAACCCAACTCTCTGCCTTCTGTTAGATAGCCAATCCTCTATCCATGCCAGAATATTACCCCCAATCCCGTGATTTTTTATCTTAAGCAATAATCTTTTGTGTGGCACCTTGTCAAATGCCTTTTGGAAGTCTAAATACACTACGTCCACTGGTTCCCCTTTATCCACCCTATATGTTACTTCCTCAAAGAACTCCAGCAAATTTGTCAAACATGACTTCCCCTTCATAAAACCATGCTGACTTTGTCCTATTAAATTATGATTATCCAAATGTCCTGTTACTGTCTCCTTAATAATGCACTCCAAAATGTTACCTACCACAGATGTTAGGCTAACCGGTCTATAGTTTCCAGCCTTCTGTCTACTGCCCTTTTTAAATAAGGGTGTTACATTAGCAGTTTTCCAGTCTGCCGGGACCTTTGCTGAGTCCAGGGATTTTTGGAAAATTATTACCAATGCATCCACAATCCCTACCGCCACTTCCCTCAAGACCCTAGGATGTAAGCCATCAGGTCCAGGTGATTTATCCGCCTTGAGTCCCATTATTTTACCGAGTACCACTTCCTTAGTGATTTTGATCGTGTTTAGCTCCTCCCCCCCTATAGCCCCCTGTTTGTCCAGGATATTCTTAGTGTCCTCTACTGTAAAGACTGATACAAAATATTCATTCAGTGTTTTTGCCATCTACATATTTCCCACCATTCATTTCCCGGTCTCATCCTCTAAGGGACCAACATTTACTTTAGCCACCCTTTTTCTTTTTATATAACTATAAAAACTCTTACTATCTGTTTTTATATTTTTTGCTAATTTACTTTCATAATCTATTTTCCCTTTCTTAATCAATCTTTTTGTTATTTTTTGCTGTCTTTTAAAGTTTTCCCAATCCTCTATCCTCCCACTAGATTTGGCTACCTTATATGCCCTTGTTTTTAGTCGAATACTATCCTTAATTTCTTTACTTAGCCATGGATGGCTGTCTTTTCTTTTACACCCTTTTCTTCTCAGTGGGTCCACTGAAAAGCAAAGGGGAGGAAGAAAGATACAGCTCCCTACTCCTGTGGATCAAAGAAAAAGGGAGAGACATTTTTAACACATGGTCTCTCACCGCGGATGAAGCAAAGGTACTGAAAAGGTATTTTGACCGTTTTGAAGCATATGTGATGCCCAAGACAAATACGATATTTGCCAGGTACAAGTTTCAGGAGAAAGTACTAGTGAGTCGTTTGAACAGTTCGTGACTGAGTTAAAACTGCTGGTAAAAGACTGTGTATATGCAGATAAAGATGAGATGGTCAGAGACCGCATCATGTTTGAAATACATTCAGCTAAAGTGAGAAAGAAAGTTTTGAATGTTGGGTCCGGGCTAACGCTGGACAAAGCTATGGACATAGCTAGATCGCACGAGATAGCCCAAGCACAGTTGAAAACCATAACCGGCACCACGAGCAGCTCGAGTGAACAGACAGTGCACGCAGTTAATAGATACACACCAAAGAACACTGCCCAGAGAGCGTGTTTCAGAACAGAAAGAACAGCGAGAGTTCTAAAAATGGGCGACACAGACATAAAACGCTTCAAAAACTGTGGATATTGTGGAAACAACTGGCATGGAGAAAAGGAGTACTGCCCTGCCAAAGGAGGGCGATGTACTAAATGTGGTAAACGGAACCACTTTGCTAAAGTTTGCAAGACTGTTTTCGGAAGAGCAGTACACACAGTGAGTGACAGCCAAATGCCAGATAGAGAGCCAAATGCAGAGGAACTGTTTATTGATTCTGTGTCACAGAAAAAACAGATTTTCGAGACTGAGAAAGCCTATGCCGATATTGAGATAGGAAAACAGGGCAAAGAGCTTAAGTTTAAACTAGACACTGGATCTCAGGTTAATGTAATTCCTCTGAGTGAGTATCACAGCTTGAAGGATGAGTGTGAGCTACAGCCCACCTCACGCAGACTGACCAGCTATGGGGGTGAGCAGCTCATTGTAAAAGGCACATGCATGATGAAATGCAAGTACAAAGAAAGCGACATGATGTTGGACTTTTACATTATTGACACTCAAGCACCTCCAGTGCTAGGTCTAAAGGCATGTTTAGACATGGACCTCATCAAGCTAGTGCTATCATTGACAGCACCAGTTAAGAAGCAGAAAGTCATGGAAGAGTTTGCTGACATTTTCAAAAGAATTGGACTATTCCCAGGTGAATGCACTATTCACCTTGACCCAGCAGCAACCCCTGTGGTTTGCCCACCGAGAAGGATACCCCTTGCTCTACATAGTCACCTGAAGGAGGAGCTGCAGAGCATTGAGAATACAGAAATCATCGTCCGGGAAACAGAACCGACAGAGTGGGTCAACGCGTTAGTAGTGCTTGAGAAACCACGTACAGGCAAGCTCAGAGTCTGTCTCGACCCCAGAGATTTGAACAAGGCTATCAAACACCATCACTACCTCTACCAAAGCTAGATGACATCACACCCAATATAGTGGGAGCACGTTACTTCAGTGTAATGGACGCATGATCAGGATACTGGACTATCAAGCTCACGGAAGAGTCATCCAAGCTAACAACGTTCAACACACCATTTGGACGCTACCAATTTCTGCGTTTACCATTTGGTCTTATCTCAGCTCAGGATGAAGTCCAGTGGAAGATCGACGAAACCTATGAAGGCCTCGACGGAGTAGTCGCAATCGTAGATGACATCCTCATCTATGGCAGGAATAGAGAGGAACATGACAGGAACCTCCGTGTGATGCTACAAAGATCACGGGAAAAAAGTATCCGGCTCAACCCCGAGAAAAGCATAATCGGATCCACCGAGATCAGTTATTTCGGGCATCGCCTCTCAACTGATGGCATTAAGCCGGATCCAGAGAAAATCTCCGCCATCAAGAAGATGGCGCTGCCGAAGAACCACGCAGAGCTAGAGACAGTACTAGGCATGGTTAACTACTTAGCCAAGTTTGCCCCGAGCCTCTCCGAAATCAACGCACCCATGCGTCAGTTGCTCAAACAATCCAATGAGTTCCTGTGGGACAAACAACATGACACAGCATTTCAGAAAATGAAAGACCTAATCACCAGAGAACCAGGACCAGTTCTTGCCTACTTCGACCCCAACAAAGAGCTCAGACTACAAGTGGACGCGTCAAAGTACGGACTAGGCGCAGTATTACTGCAAGAAGGAAAGCCCATCGGCTACGCTTCCAGATCTCTCACAGACAGTGAAATCAACTATGCTCAAATTGAGAAAGAGTTATATGCAATTCTGTTTGGATGTAAGCGTTTCCACCAGTACGTCTATGGCCGACAAGTCATTGTGGAATCCGACCACAAACCCCTCGAGTCAATCATGAGGAAACCACAGCCCCGAGACCGGAGAAGCAGCGGACCTGCGCGGGAGCAGCCCGAGGCGGGAGAGCTTGAAGGCTTAAAAGGGAGCAGTCAGAGGCACCGAGGCCCACAGCCCCGAGACCGGAGAAGCAGCGGACCTGCGCGGGAGCAGCCCGAGGCGGGAGAGCTTGAAGGCTTAAAAGGGAGCAGTCAGAGGCGTACCAATCCAGGTTCCAGGAGAGAGGGAAAAAGTAATCCAAGTGTGACGTCACCAGGGAGCAGGTAAGTGATTGGTTGGTGAGTATTTCTCTCTTTTCAATACAAGCTTGAATTCTGTGGTGTTAAATTTCTGTGGTGTAGTGGGGATAGTTGGTAAATAAAGCGCCCTAGAGTATACCTGTAACTGGGGTATTGAATAAATTTTTTAATTAATTAAAGGAGTAAGTCATGGCAGGAGAGTTCAGACCCGTGTTCTGCTCCTCTTGCTCCATGTGGGAAGTCAGGGACGCTGCCAGTGTCCCTGACGACCATGTGTGCGGGAAATGCATCCAGCTGCAGCTACTTGTAGACCGCATTGCGGCGCTCGAGCTGCGGGTGGATGAAAATTTTGGAGCATGCGCGATGCTGAGAGGGTCGTGGATAGCACGTTTAGCGAGTTGTTCACGCCTCAGGGTAGGGCAGCACAGGGGGTGACCATCAGGCGGAGCAACAAAGGCAGGCAGGTAGTGCAGGGAACCCCTGCGGACATCCCCCTTTCAAACAGGTATACCAAGTTGGATACTGTTGAGGGGGATGACTCGCCAGGGGAAGGCAGCAGCAGCCAGCTTCCTGGCACCATGGACGCTTCTGCTGCTCAGGAAGGGAGGAAAAAGAGTGGGAGAGCAATAGTGGTAGGGGATTCTATCGTAAGGGGAACAGATAGGCGTTTCTGTGGCCGCAAACGTGACTCCAGGATGGTTTGTTGCCTCCCTGGGGCCAGGGTCAGGGATGTCACTGAGCGGCTACAGGGCATTCTTAAGGGGGAGGGTGAGCAGGCAGAGGTTGTGGTCCACATTGGGACCAACGACATAGGTAGGAAGGGGGATGAGGTCCTGCATCAAGAATTTAGGGAGCTAGGTAACAGATTAAAGAGCAGGACCTCAAAGGTTGTAATCTCTGGATTACTCCCAGTGCCACGTGCTAGTGAGTATAGGAATGGGAGGATAGAGCAGATGAATGCGTGGCTAAAGAGTTGGTGTAGGGGGGAGGGTTTTACTTTCCTGGATCACTGGGCCTGCTTCTGGGAAAGGTGGGACTTGTACAAGTCGGATGGGTTGCACCTGAACCAGAGCGGGACAAATATCCTTGCGGGGAGGTTTGCTAGCACTGTTGGGGGGGGTTTAAACTAACTTGGCAGGGGGATGGGATACAGAGGGGAGCTGAAATAGGGGGTGATGTGCTGCCAATTATAGAGAAAAAAACAAGTCAGCTTGGTAGACAGGGCAAATATATAAGGGCAAGGCTGGATGGCATCTATTTTAATGCAAGGAGTCTTGCAAGTAAGGTGGATGAACTGAAGGTGTTGATAAACACATGGGAGTATGATATTGTTGCTATCACGGAGACATGGTTGAGGGAGGGGCAAGACTGGCAGCTCAATATTCCGGGGTACAGAATCTTCAGGCGAGACAGAGGGGGAGGTATAAGAGGAGGGGGTGTCGCAATATTAATTAAGGAGTCAATTACTGCAGTAAGGAGGGATGATATATTAGCAGGTTCCTCTAATGAGGCCATATGGGTGGAGCTTAAAAACAAAAAGGGGGCAAGCACTTTGCTGGGAGTGTACTATAGGCCTCCAAACAGTCAGGGGGAGATAGAGGGACAGATATGTAGGCAAATCTCAGAGGAATGTGCAAATAATAGGGTAATAATAATGGGGGATTTCAACTTCCCCAATATTAACTGGGATAGTCAGAGTGTGAAAGGCTCAGAGGGTGTAGAATTCTTAAAGTGCATCCAGGAGAGCTTTTTGAGCCAGCATGTAGAAAGTCCTACAAGAGAGGGGGCGGTACTGGACCTAATTCTAGGGAATGTGGCCGGCCAAGTGGAAAAAGTGCTAGTAGGCGAGCACTTTGGTGACAGTGACCATAATATGGTAAGATTTAAGGTGGTCTTGGAAAAGGACAGGGATGGGCCGGAAATAAAGGTTCTAAATTGGGGGAAGGCCGATTTTAATAGGATAAGGCAGGATCTGGCCAAAATGGACTGGGATCAGCTACTTGTAGGAAAATCCGCATCAGAGCAATGGGAGGCTTTCAGAAGGGAGATTGGGATCATACAATGGCAACATGTTCCCGTAAAGGTCAAGGGTGGTTCCAAAAACCACAGGGAACCTTGGATGTCAGGGGATATACGAGAATGGATTAGGAAAAAAAGGAGGGCTTTTGGCAGATACAAAAGGCTAAAGACGGAGGAAGCCCTAGAGGAGTACAAAAAGTGCAGGGGGATACTTAAAAAAGAAATTAGGAGATCAAGGAGGGGCCATGAAATAACACTGGCGAGCAAAATAAAGGAAAATCCTAAAATGTTTTATAAGTATATTAAGGGTAAGAGGATAACTAGGGAAAAAATAGGGCCCATTAGGGACAAAAGTGGCAATCTGTGTGTGGAGCCGGAAGATGTAGGAGGGGTTCTAAATGAATTTTTTGCATCTGTTTTCACTATGGAGAAGGACAATGTAGACATAGAAATAGGGCGGGGGGACTGTGATATGCTCGAACATATTCACATCGAGAGGGAGGAGGTATTGGCGGTTTTAGCTGGCCTAAAAATGGATAAATCCCCAGGCCCGGATGAAATGTATCCCAGGCTGCTGTGTGAGGTAAAGGAAGAGATTGCGGGGGCTCTAACACATATATTCAGGACCTCTCTGGCCACAGGGGATGTGCCAGAGGACTGGAGAACCGCTAATGTAGTACCATTATTCAAGAAGGGAAGTAGGGAAAAACCGGGGAACTACAGGCCAGTGAGCCTAACATCAGTGGTAGGAAAATTATTGGAAAAACTTCTGAGGGACAAAATTTGTCTCCACTTGGAGAGGCAAGGATTAATCAGGGATAGTCAACATGGCTTTGTCAAGGGAAGATCATGTCTGACTAATTTGATTGAATTTTTTGAGGGGGTGACTAGGTGTGTGGATGAGGGTAACGCAGTGGATGTGGTATATATGGATTTCAGTAAGGCCTTCGATAAAGTCCCGCACAGGAGACTGGTCAAAAAGGTAAGAGCCCATGGAATCCAGGGTGCCTTGGCACATTGGATACAAAACTGGCTTAGTGACAGAAGGCAGAGGGTGATGGTCGAAGGTTGTTTTTGTGACTGGAAGCCTGTGGCCAGTGGGGTACCACAGGGATCGGTGCTGGGTCCCTTGCTGTTTGTGGTCTACATTAATGACTTGGATATGAATGTAAAAGGTATGATCAGTAAGTTCGCGGATGATACAAAAATTGGTAGGGTGGTAAATAGCGAGGAGGGTAGCCTCAGTCTGCAGGACGATATAGATGGGTTGGTCAGATGGGCAGAACAGTGGCAAATGGAATTTAACCCGGAAAAGTGCGAGGTGATGCACTTTGGGGGGACTAACAAGGCAAGGGAATACACAATGAATGGTAAGACCCTAGGCAAGACGGAGGGTCAGAGGGATCTGGGTGTGCAAGTACACAGATCCCTGAAGGCGGCGGAACAGGTGGATAAGGTGGTAAAAAAGGCATATGGGATACTTGCCTTCATTAGCCGAGGCATTGAATATAAGAGCAAGGAGGTTATGATGGAACTGTATAAAACACTGGTTAGGCCACAGCTGGAATACTGTATGCAGTTCTGGTCGCCACACTACAGGAAGGATGTGATCACGTTGGAGAGGGTGCAGAGGAGGTTCACCAGGATGTTACCGGGGCTGGAGCGCTTCAGCTATGAAGAGAGACTGGGCAGATTGGGTTTGTTTTCCTTGGAGCAGAGGAGGCTGAGGGGGGACATGATTGAGGTGTACAAAATTATGAGGGGCATAGATAGGATGGATGCTGAGGAGCTTTTTCCCTTAGTAGAGGGGTCAATAACTAGGGGGCATAGATTCAAGGTAAAGGGCGGGAGGTTTAGAGGGGATTTGAGGAAGAACTTTTTCACCCAGAGGGTGGTTGGAGTCTGGAACTCACTGCCTGAAAGGGTTGTGGAGGCAGGAACCCTCACAACATTTAAGAAGCATTTGGATGAGCACTTGAAATGCCATAGCATACAAGGCTACGGACCAAATGCTGGAATATGGGATTAGATCAGACAGGGCTTGATGGCCGGCGCGGACATGATGGGCCGAAGGGCCTCTATCCGTGCTGTATAACTCTATGACTCTATGACTAGCCGCAGCCCCACCAAGGCTACAGAGAATGATCCTTCAGCTACAGAAGTATGACTTCACAATCATTCACCGTCCAGGCAAAGACATTCCTGTTGCAGACATGCTCTCCAGAAAGTCTCTTAGCTACCAGGACAGCAGCCTCAGTGAAGGCATGGATGTGCAGGTGCACATGGTGTACAACAGCTTACCTGTGAGTGACTCAAAACTGAAGGAGATCCGAGCAGGAACAGAGAAAGATGCACAACTCACACTGCTGAGCAAAGTCATACATGAAGGATGGGCTGAGGAAAGGAGGAAATGCCCTCAGAGCATATCTGAATTCTGGAACCACAGAGACGAACTGTCACAAATCAACGGAATCATTTTCAAAGGGGAGAAAATCATTCCTACCAGTCTCAGAGAAGAGATGTTGACAAAAATTCATGCTGGACATATGGGCATGGAAAAATGCAAACAAAGAGCATGTGACATTATGTTTTGGCCCGGAATGTGCAAACACATTGAGGACATTGTCGGAAAATGTTCCATTTGTCTAGAACGCCGCCCATCAAATGTCAAAGAGCCCATGATACCTCACCGTATCCCAGACAGGCCCTGGCAGGTCGTCAGCTGCAAGCAAGTGCAGGCAAAATGTGTACAGAGACAGCAACACCAAAAGAGATACTATGACAGGTCAGCTAGACTACTGCCGCCGCTGCACAATAGAGTTATCCTTGACTTGTGAACTGTCAAAGGGTGTAGGCGGATCACTGCCCTAAAAAAAACTGTACATCGTTATTGAAACATTGAGATGTTTTCAGTGCTAGTTAAATGTTGAGTTTACTTATATGTTGATGCTACTGAGAACATTATGTAGAAGAAAGGTTCAAAAGTAATGCATAACATTTTTCTTTTAAAAGAAAGGGGATGTAACATTTGCATACTGAATTATCATTGGCCCGCAGGCATCTGCAAGGAATACCTATTATATTCACATGTGATCACTGTGGTGTATGTGCCTTTAAGAGCAATTATGGTATATGTGCCTTTAAGAGCCCCAGGTGTGCGTAATGCCGGTAATTGCCACTTGGGCTATATAAGCCTGTGTATTGTGTATATCCTTTAGAAACCCCCCCCAGACTTGCTTAGTAAATACCTATGAACCAACTCCTGTCTTCAGTGTCTTTATCTACACACGGACACTACAGTGGCGACGAAGTGGAAACGGACTTACCTGCAATTCGGCAGCACCTCAAGGACATCAATTCCTCCAGCGTCCAGAAGACTCAAGGAAGTAAGAGAAACTGTGGTTTCACCAGCTGGCCAAGCTGGTGACAGGTACTGCGCTAATCCTTCCTGGGCGTCAGGCTGGAGCTCCAGCGGCGGGCTCTACAGCTGAGACAGGCAGCGAAATCGGAGGCAAGCAATAACGGACTGGGAGGGTGCACTCGAGAGACGGCCGGTGCGGCAAGCAGGTCAGCGTTTAGACCTCTGTCGGGAACGAGTCTCCAACAGTGAATAAACAGCGTTGTTATCGGTAGCAGTGGCGGGAAAGCGCGGGAAGCGCCATATCGTTGCTACAGAGAGAAAAAAAAGCGCGGGAAGCGCCATATCTTTTCTGAAATGCCTAAATCTGGTAATATTGAGGCTTTTGATGGCGAAATAAAAGATTGGACCACATACGTGGAAAGAGTAGAGGTTTATTGCACTGCAAATGGAATAACAGATGAAAAAAAAGCTTCAGTACTTCTGAACTTAATGGGCGCGAAGACATACGGGCTGTTACGAAATTTAATCACTCCAGCCAAACCAAAGGACAAGACTTTTAAAGAAATTGTTGATACCCTGCAGGAGCATTTAAACCCAACACCGCTGCTGATAGCGGAACGATTCAAGTTCTTCAAGAGAAATCAACACAAGAATGAAAGTAACGCTGATTACCTAACCGAATTAAGAAAGCTATCAAAGTACTGCCAATTCGGAGCAGGACTATCGGATTATCTTCGAGACAAATTTGTTTGCGGTCTCTTAAGTGAAGGAACACAAAAAAGACTGCTTTCTGAAAAAGATTTAACATTGGACAAAGCTTTCAGTATGGCTGTATCATACGAAGCAGCAGCAAAAGGAGCTGCAGAGATACAACAAGAGACACAGGACTTCGGCACCCATAAAATGACACAGGAGTTCGGAAGATGTTATCGCTGCGGCAGATCCACCCATAACCAGAGGGACTGCTGGTTCAAGGGCAAAGCATGCAGGCAATGTGGTAAGATTGGACACATTGCACGGGTATGCCAATCTGGACAAAATAAATCCACTGACAGAAAACAAAGAATCAATAAAGAAAAGTACAGGAAGGTACAAATGATGGCGGACAGTAGCTCCGAAGACCAGAATAGCGATAGCGACTCCGGAAACAAGAGACTAAGCTGTCTCAAATTACATAATGTACTTGCCAAAGAGGATTACCAAACCATTTGGGTTACCCTCACAATAGCAGGGTCCCCAGTTAAAATGGAGCTAGATACAGGATCAGCTCTAACCATAATAAATCGACGAGATTACGAGAGGCTATTTTCGCATATACCTCTAAAAGACACATCCATTATCTTAAAAACATATATGGGGCAGAAAGTCTACCCCAAAGGAAAAATAAGGGTGCCTGTGGTATACAACGGCAAAGAAATACAAAAGTTGTATTTATACATTCTACAAGATGGTGGTCCACCGTTGTTGGGACGTGAATGGATAAGGAAGATACGTTTAGACTGGCACTCCATTCAGGCACTGACGGTGACCAGTAAGGAAAAAAACAATGATGACATCATACCTGAACGATTAAAAGACATCTTGGCCAACGCCAAAGAAGTGTTTCAAGAGAAACTAGGAACCTTGAAAGGCATCACCGCCTCAATAAAAGTGGAAGATGCAGCAATTCCAAAATTTTTTAAGGCAAGACCGGTGCCATACGCAATACGTCCGGCAGTCGAGGCAGAGCTGAAAAATTTGGAAAAGGCAGACGTATTATCCAAAATAGATTGGAGCGAATGGGCAACACCCATCGTCCCAGTCATGAAAAAAACATTGAAAAATAACTCTGAGGAACAGAAAAAAATTCGCATCTGTGGGGACTTTAAGGTGACTGTAAACCCGGTCCTTCACACGGTACAGTATCCTCTTCCGAGGATAGAAGATATTTTCGCCTCACTATCCGGAGGGAAACGTTTCACAAAAATTGACTTGGCACAGGCATATCTACAGATGGAGGTTGAAGAGACCTCTAAAAAGTATCTCACAATAAACACACACAAAGGCCTGTACCAGTACAATCGACTGGTTTTTGGAATAGCATCAGCTCCAGCTATCTGGCAAAGAGCTATGGAGCAAGTCCTGCAAGGGATTCCGGGGACTCAATGCTACCTAGACGACATCCTTATAACAGGAGAAAACGACAACGAGCACCTTGCCAATTTGGAGCAGGTGCTCACTAGGCTGAAAGAACGGGGCCTACGAGCAAATCGCCCCAAGTGCGAATTTTTCCAAAATCAGATATCATATTGTGGCCACATAATTAATAAGGAAGGGTTGCATAAGTCACCTGAAAAAATTGAAGCAGTTATAAAAGCCCCAGCACCTGAAAATGTTTCACAATTAAGGTCATTCCTGGGATTAATAAATTACTATCATAAATTTTTACCGAACTTATCAACTATTCTACACCCTCTTAATGATCTTCTACAGACAGGAGTGATTTGGAAATGGAACGAAGACTGTAAACGTGCCTTCCATAAATGTAAAGACTTAATCACATCCGAGAAAATTTTGGCTCATTACAACCCATCACTACCAATCAGACTGGCGTGCGATGCATCCCCTTACGGCATAGGAGCGGTATTGTCCCAAAGATTCCCTGATGGCTCGGAACGGCCGATAGCTTTTGCGTCACGCTCATTGAACTCAGCTGAGCGTAACTATGCCCAGATCGACAGGGAAGCACTCAGCCTGGTATGGGGAGTGAAGAAATTCAACCATTACCTACACGGACAAAAATTTACCTTGCTGACTGACCATCAACCCCTCATCTCCATATTCAACCCTAAAAAAGGTGTCTCCATTATGACGGCACAAAGACTACAGAGGTGGTCCCTTTTTCTAGGGGCACACCAATACAACATTGAATACAAAGGGTCAAAACAGCATGGGAATGCTGACGGTTTATCACGCCTACCGTTGCCAACGATAGAAGAGGCACCTACAGTAGACCCAGTAGAGATATTCCACTCTACCATAGTGGAATGTCTACCGGTGACAAATTCTGCCATTGAAAGGGAGACAAGAAATGACCCTACTCTCTCACGGGTCTACGATTTAACAGTGAAGGGATGGCCAGCACATGGCGAACCACTGTTGCCAGCATTCTCGCAAAGAAGAGAACAGCTGTCAGTGTGCCGAGGAACCGTGATGTGTGGATCCAGAGTGGTGATTCCACCCAAACTCCAGGATAAAGTGCTAAAGGAGCTTCACGAGGGGCATCTGGGTGGAGTGAAAATGAAGAACCTAGCTAGGGCGTTTGTATGGTGGCCAGGTATCGATGGAGACATCGAAGACATGACCAAGAGCTGCCTAGGATGCCAGAAGGTCCAAAATGCTCCGCCACAGGCCCCTCTACATCCATGGGAGTGGCCCTCATCTCCCTGGCAAAGGGTGCACATCGACTTTGCTGGTCCATTTATGGACTCAATGTTCTTAATCGCAGTTGATGCACACTCCAAGTGGCCGGAGGTAATAAAGATGTCCTCCACCACCACGGAAAAAACCATCACAGTATTAAGGACCATATTTGCCAGGAATGGGCTGCCGGAGCAGATATGTTCTGATAATGGACCGCAATTTATGTCCGAAGAATTCAGAAAGTTCTTAAAGAACAATGGGGTAAAGCACTACACGGCCGCCCCATACCATCCCGCCACCAATGGATTGGCTGAAAGGTTTGTCCAGACCTTCAAGAAGGCCATCAAGGCCATGGGTAATGAAGACATAAAACTTCAGCACAAGGTGGATAACTTCTTATTTGCATATAGGAATGCAATGCATATGGTTACTAACCAAACTCCCGCCATGATGTTCTACAATAGAAACCTAAGATGCCGGCTGGATTTGGTCAAGCCCAACATCCGAAGGGACGTGGAGAACCGGCAGTTTCAGGGCATGAATGAAAGGCCAACTAGGGCCTTCCAGATAGGCCAACCGGTTTTGGCCCGGGACTACCGTACCGAGAAATGGCAGCCTGGAACTATCTGCACACGATTAGGACCACTGATGTATACCGTGGACATCGGAGACAGCATAATAAGGCGCCATGCTGACCAAATCATCAAGTCATCCGAAAAGGGACAACCTACACCACCACTCTATACATCTAACGATGAAGTAGAGATATCCATATCTACCTCCGATCCGGTGATACTGGAGCCCGATGAACCCGACACTGGCCTTCAAGCCGAATCAGCCTTGCCAGAAGAACCTACTACACCACCAGAAACTACTACACCCCCGAGGCGTTATCCGGACCGAGTCAGGAAGCCTCCTGAGAGACTAACTTATAATTAATTAATACAGCAATGTATATTATTTTGCATATAACATGTAATTAATAATTACTTAAAATATGATGTACTAGTTAGCTAGAAGGGGAGGAATTGTGGTGTATGTGCCTTTTAAGAGCAATTATGGTGTATGTGCCTTTAAGAGCCCCAGGTGTGCGTAATGCCGGTAATTGCCACTTGGGCTATATAAGCCTGTGTATTGTGTATATCCTTTAGAAACCCCCCCCCCAGACTTGCTTAGTAAATACCTATGAACCAACTCCTGTCTTCAGTGTCTTTATCTACACACGGACACTACAATCACATGCTGAGTTGTCATTGGCCTGCAGGCATCTGTAAGGACTGCTATTGTTTAGAAGACCCAGGGGGTCCTGACTCCATCTTGTCCACACGGTGCTGTACTGCTGTGAGTCAGATCAGACCTGATGCTTAATTAAAAGAGTTTAAACTGTAATACTCCGTTGTCCTGCAATTTATTATTTTTGTACAAAGTGTGCAAAACAAGACACACAACTTTCATGTAATTTTGCATTTAAATTTTTAGACTTTTAAAAAATGTTATTGAAGTAGTGGCTTGGTGCAATAGAGGTTAAACGATGTTAAAGTGTGCAGGGAGTGCTGTTCGACACATCCAAGGCCTTGGATGGTAAAGGAGGCCTCTGAGAAGACAGAAAATGCTGGAAATACTCAGCAGGTCAGACAGCATCTGTGGAGACAGAAATAGAGCTCACGTCTCAGGTCGAGATACCGCCTGACCACCTGAGTATTTCCAACATTTTCTGCTTTTATTTCAGATCTCTAGCATCCACTCAGAGAGGGAAGAGAAAGGCGCAGAAGAGGAAGACACAGAAGTGGAAGAAGCAGAAGAGGAAGTTACAGAAGAGGAAGACATAGAACAGAAGGAAGAAGAAGAAAAGGAGGAAGCAGAAGTGGAGGAAGCAGAAGGAAGGATGCAACCCAGACAGCCCCTTTCTGGCCAGGATATCCTGGATGGAATCATCCACCTGCAGTACCAGTGACCACAACCCCAATTCCCTTTTCAACATTTGTCCCACATCTTAGCTTCCCTCTGTTAATGACCATCACAGCATCCTCTTGGCGACAATGCTGAAATAAAAGCCACCACAAAGCAAACCTTCCAATCCAACTTTATACATCTATCCATCCAATATGACATCAAGAAATCAACTAATCACCCTTATGCATTCCCTTAGTGACTGTCTTGTGTGTGCCTTTGCCTATCCTACTGATGTCACGCAGTACTACCCCAGCGGCTGCAGCATGGCTGGTGGAAGGCTGCTGACTTTCAGTGGGGTACACGGCAAATGGCCTTGCTGGATGACCTTGAGGAGCTGGTGGCAGGGAGTGTGAAATCGAGTGACAGTGTTTCTTCTTCTTCTTTGTCTTTTTCTTCACTCTCCTCTCTCTTCTTGGTCACCCACTGGCTCGGGAGGTTGCATTTCTTGGGTGTGTGACATGAGGAAGGCACAAGGGTGGAGTTCTGGTGAGGGGAGGGTGGGAAAACAAAAGGTACATGCAAGATGGAAGATAACGTATGAGGATACCAGCATCTTGTATCCTTTCAGTCCCACCGCTGGCCAAGGGCTCTGCCATGCCCCTGCCAAGAATGGCCAACGCCGTCTCCTCCAAGGGGGTGAGGTGAAGCTAGGACTGGGAGATGTGTCTCGTGTTTGGTACAGATTGTTGGTAGGTGAGTGATTGGGTGGGGGGGTAGGGGGGTTGTGCATTGAGCAGTGTGCGAGGCTAGTGGTGCAGTTGGGAGGAGATGGATTTTGAAGTTGCATTCACTGACCTTGACCAGTGGTCTGAGGTCATGAAGCTTCTTTGGGCACTGGAGCCACGTCCTGGGGGCGACACTGCTGGCAGTGACAGTCTTAGTGATCTGGTCCCACATCCTTCTTTCTGGAGGGCCTCCTGGCCCCTGTGGGTAGAGGATCTCTATTGCAGTGTTGACCCCCTGCACAAAGTTGGAGTGCTGCGTGCGAGACCCTGGGTGCCCTTCCCTGGCTTGCTAAGCCATTTGTGTTAGTGCTGAAGCACTTTCCCCTTTTTTTTAGGTGCGGAAGGCGATTCGGCTTTAAGAGCTGAAGACAGTCAGTTGGGAATTCTTTCTAATGTTTATTTTATTTCAGAATGCATTTGAACTCTAAGGGCTAAAAACTGCCAATTTTTAAATGCTTTTTATTTTTTTAATTTTGTACGGCAGTTCCCATTTAAGGGACTGCACTGCTTTCTAAAACTACAGCCTTGCTTTAAGAGAAAGCTGTTCTTGCTACATTGCTACATCCTGCTGAGACTACCGCTGAAAACCGGCCTTGCACTGTATGTTTAGCGCTGCCTTAATATTAATTAGCAAGCAGCACCAATATACCAGTGTTGCCAGCGCTATTAATAACTGTGGCTGTTAACTGTGCCGCCAGCAGGTTTGTACTTTGCCTTTGTTTCAGGGGTTCCACTCCTGATTTCCATTCAGTGGCCTCGTCTGGAAAATCCATGTGTGTGGATGTCAGGTGAGGACATGACTGGGCTCAGCTGTAATGACCTCACATCCCCACAGACTATTGTCTTTCGGATGAGACGTTAAACCGAGGTCCCATCTGCATTCTCAGGTGGACATAAAAAATCCCATGGCACTATTTCGAAGAAGAGCAGGGGAGCTATCCCCAGTATCCTGGCCAATATTTATCCCTCAATCAATATCACTAAAAGCAGATTATCTGGTCATTGTCACATTGCTGTTTCTGGGAGCTTGCTGTGCACAAATTGGCTGCCATGTTTCCTACATTACAACAGTGACTACACTTCAAAAAGTACTTTATTGGCTGTAAAACACTTTGGGACATCCTATGGCCGTGAAAGGTGTAGTGTATGTACTTTGCAGAAGGAACTATATTCTGCAGCCCCTGTATACTGCAGTACCAGTAGTGACCACCCCTGTATATAAGCCTGTGTAGTAACATTTGCATAGTAGTTCCAGGTTGTCTCCATTCAGTAAAGACTTGTTATAATCAACTCCTACAGTCCGTGTCTCAATTATACATGGACATAATACTGGCGACGAGCAGATACAAACTTACCTACAGTCTGCACCACCTCATGGGGATCCATCCCTGAAGCGAAGTTATCAGAGGTCGAGGCCAGAAGGAAGAAAGAAACAGTAGAAACGGGCGTCGACCGTGGGCATCCGCCTCTGAGTCAGCGGAGTTGAAGATTTGCAGGAGAGGCTGTCGAGAGCGGGGCTTGGTTATCCTGTCGATGGTGCTTCAGCTAATTGGGCTGGTGGCAGGTAGTACACTGATCCTTCCTGGGCTGCGGCGGTCTAGAGCTCGAGCGGGTGGCTTGCAACGGGGCCGAGCAGCGTTGTCGGGAAGAGGAGCGAGAGAGAGGGTGGAGCACACAGGGCGCGGCCGGTGCTACGAAGCCGGGCAGCGTACAGACCCGAGAAGAGGGAGGCAAGAGTCCCGCAGGGTTGTTCCGACGACGGGGAAATAATAAAAAAAAATTAAACGCGCAGAACGCCAGCAACAGCGCTAGCAACAGCGGAGAAGACAGAAAGCGCGGGAGGCGCCATCTTAATCCAGCGGGGGAAGAAGCCAAAGCGCAGGAGGCACCATTTTGTTAAATCGGGGAAGAAGGCAAAGCGTGGGAGGCGCCATTTTATATTTCCAAGATGCCGAACACTGGCAATATCACTGCCTTCGATAATGCAATAGAAGACTGGACCACGTATGTGGAAAGAGTCGAGGTATATTGCGAGGCAAACGAAGTAGCCGCTGAGAAAAAGGCATCGGTACTGCTAAACTTAATGGGCGCAAGAACGTACGGCCTATTGCGGGACCTGAATACTCCAGCCAAACCGAAGGCGAAGAGTTTTAACGAAATTGTTGCTATCCTACAGGAACACCTAAATCCTACACCGCTGCTGATAGCAGAAAGATTTAAATTCCACAGAAGAAATCAGCATAAAGATGAGAGCAATGCTGATTACCTTACGGAACTACGCAAGCTATCAAAGCACTGCCAGTTCGGAGCAGGACTGGCAGATACCTTATAGGACAAATTTGTCTGTGGACTCCTGAGTGAAGGAACCCAGAAGAGGTTACTCTCAGAGAAAGAGCTGACGCTAGATAAGGCTTTCAGCGTGGCAGTATCGTACGAAGCAGCAGCAAGGGGAGCTGCGGAAATACAGCAAAAGCCACAGGAATACGGCACCCACGAAATGACACGGGGATTTGCTAAATGTTATCGCTGCGGCAGAACAACCCATGACCAGAAGGACTGCTGGTCCAAGGACAAAATATGCAGGCAATGCAGAAAGATGGGACACATTGCACGAGTTTGCAGGTCCGGGAAGAAGACTGACGACAACAAAAAGGCTACTAAGGAACCGTACAGGAAAGTACAAAAGATGACGGACAGTAGTTCCGAAGACCAGATGAGCGATAGTGAATCCGGGAACAAGAGACTAAGCTGTCTCAAACTTCACAACGTAATCGCAAAAGAGGATCACCAAACCATTTGGGTTACCCTCACGATAGCAGGGTCCCAAGTCAAAATGGAATTGGATACTGGATCAGCTCTAACCGTCATGAATCGACGAGACTACGAGCGGCTATTCTCACACATACCCTTGAAAGAGACATCCATTGTCTAGAAGATGTATACGGGGTAAAAAGTATACCCCAGAGGAAAAATAAGGGTGCCTGTCGAATACAACGACAAGGAAAGACAGAAATTGTATCTGTATATATTGCAAGATGGTGGACCACCGTTATTGGGACGTGAATGGATCAGAAAGATAAGTTTAGACTGGCACTCCATTCAGGCACTGACGGTGGCTGGTAAAAAGGATGACGACGTCACTCCTGGACGATTGTCAACAATCTTAGCTAACGCCAAAGAGGTATTTCAACAAGAACTGGGAACTCTTAAAGGCGTAACCGCCTCGATAAAAGTAGAAGAGAATGCAATTCCCAAGTTTTTCAAAGCAAGACCGGTACCGTATGCAATTCACCCAGCCGTCGAGGCAGAGCTGGAGAATCTGGAGAATGCAGGCGTGTTATCTAAGGTAGACTGGAGCAAGTGGGCGACACCCATCATTCCTGTCATGAAGAAAACATTAAACAATAAGTCTGAGGAGCCAAGGAAGGTTCGCATCTGTGGGGACTTCAAGGTGACGGTGAACCCAGTCCTTCACACAGTACAATATCCTCTTCCAAGGATAGAAGATATCTTCGCCTCACTATCTGGAGGGAAGCGTTTTACAAAAATTGACCTAGCACAAGCATATTTGCAGATGGAGGTTGATGAATCCTCTAGGAAGTATCTCACGATAAACGCTCACAAAGGTCTTTATCAGTATAATCGACTGGTATTCGGAGTAGCATCAGCTCCGGCGATATGGCAAAGAGCGATGGAACAAGTCCTGCAAGGGATTCCGGGGACTCAGTGTTACTTGGACGACATCCTAGTGACAGGTGAAGATGACAGTGAACACCTTGCCAACCTAGAGCAGGTGCTCACTAGACTACGTGAACATGGACTACGGGCCAATCGCCCCAAGTGCGAGTTTTTTAAGAAGCAGATATCGTATTGTGGCCACGTGATTGATGAAGAGGAGTTACATAAGTCCCCTGACAAAATTGAAGCGGTAGTTAAGGCTCCAGCGCCTGAAAGTGTGTCGCAACTGAGGTCATTCCTCGGATTGGTGAATTACTACCATAAGTTTTTGCCGAATTTGTCCACAATTCTGCACCCACTGAACGCCCTACTACAAACGGGAGTAGCATGGAAATGGAGCGATGAATGTAAGCGGGCCTTTCAGAAGAGTAAGGACCTAATCACTTCAAGAGAAGTATTGGCTTACTACAACCCATCACTACCGATAAGACTGGCGTGTGATGCGTCTCCCTACGGCATTGGGGCGGTACTGTCACATAAATTCCTTGATGGTTCAGAGAGGCCGATAGCTTTTGCGTCACGCTCGTTAACTTCAGCCGAGCGTAACTACGCCCAGATTGACAGAGAGTCCCTCAGCCTGGTGTGGGGGGTGAAGAAGTTCTATCACTACCTGCACAGTCAGAAATTTACTCTACTTACTGATCATCAACCCCTTGTCTCCATTTTCAACCCTCAGAAGGGCGTACCGATAATGACAGCACAACGGCTACAGAGGTGATCCCTTTTCCTAGGGGCACACCAATATGACATTGAGTACAAAGGAACTAAACAGCATGGGAATGCTGATGGATTGTCGTGCCTACCGTTGCCGACGGTGGAAGAAGAACTTGCAGTGGATCCAGTGGAGATATTCCACTCGACCATAGTCGAATGTCTCCCTGTGACGAATGCAAACATAGAAAAGGAAATACGAAATGACCCGACGCTCTCCTGGGTCTATGATTTAATGGTGAAGGGATGGCCAGCACATGGTGAACCACTGCTGCCAGCATTCTCGCCGAGAAGAGAACAGCTGTCAGTGTGCAGAGGAACCTTGATGTGTGGATCCAGAGTAGTAATTCCACCCAAATTGAAGGATAGAGTGCTCAATGAGCTTCATGAGGGTCATCTGGGAGGGGTAAAAATGAAGAACTTAGCCAGAGCGCTTGTGTGGTGGCCGGGAATCGATAGAGAAATCGAAGAGATGACCAAGAGCTGTACAGGATGCCAGAAGGTCCAAAACGCCCCACCACAAGCCCCTCTACATCCATGGGAGGGGCCCTCATCTCCATGGCAAAGGGTACACATTGATTTTGCTGGTCCATTTATGGACTCGATGTTTTTAATTGCGGTGGATGCACATTCAAAGTGGCCAGAGGTAATAAAAATGTCCTCAACCACCACAGAAAAAACTATCACAGTCTTACGAACCATATTCGCCAGGAATGGGCTGCCTGAACAGATTTGCTCCGACAATGGACCACAGTTTGTGTCTGAAGAGTTCCGGAGGTTCTTAAAGAACAATGGTGTTAAGCATTACACATCCGCCCCATATCATCCAGCCACTAATGGATTGGCCGAGAGGTTCGTTCAAACATTCAAGAAGGCTATCAAGGCAATGTGTAATGAAGATATACCCCTGCAGCACAAGGTGGATAACTTCTTGTTTGCCTACCGGAATGCGACACATGCGGTTACCAACCAAACTCCAGCCATGATGTTCTTCAATCGAAGACTACGATGCCGCTTGGATTTGGTTAAGCCAAACATCAGAAGAGATGTGGAGAACAGGCAGTTTCAGAATATGAATGAAAGGCCGACCAGGAGTTTTAAGATAGGTCAACCAGTTTTGGCCCAGGACTACCGCACAGAGAAATGGCAGCCAGGAACGATCTGTACATGGCAAGGACCTCTAATGTATACCGTGGACGTTGGAGAGAGTATTGTAAGATGCCATGCTGACCAGATTCTAGAGTCACTGGGAAACGTCAACTCCACACCACGATCTGATACACCGGGCGATGAAACCGAAGTACCAATTGCATCTACCTCAGAATCGGTGATATTGGAAGCAGACGACCCAAACAACGACATTGATCCCGACTCAACATTGCCAGAAGAACCTGATACCCCAAAGAGGCATTATCCAGACAGAATCAGGAAGCCTCCTCAAAGTCTGAACTTATAATTGCTTAACTTCAACTAATGTATCTAGCAACTGTAATTGTAAAAATGTTATTTCATTGTTAATCGAATGTTATGTACTGTTTAGCTAAAAGGGGAGGAATTGTAGTGTATGTACTTTGCAGAAGGAACTATATTCTGCAGCCCCTGTATACTGCAGTACCAGTAGTGACCACCCATGTATATAAGCCTGTGTAGTAACATTTGCATAGTAGTTCCAGGTTGTCTCCATTCAGTAAAGACTTGTTATAATCAACTCCTGCAGTCCGTGTCTCAATTATACATGGACATAATAAAAGTTGATACTGTAGGAGTCTCTGCACTCCTAACAAAGAATCTATAACTTACTGGAAGTTAACAAACTGAATTTATTGTCTAAGAACTTTACAAAACAAGAAACTACAGGAAAAGCTCAAAACAGGTCTTTTCTCTTTCAATCCACACGAGGACTGGCTGGACCCACCCTCTATCTCTGACGTCATGACGTCATGACGTTTCCCGCCGAAGGGGACGTCACGTGACCCACATGATGACGTCATCGCGTCAGATCGCAATGTTGTCGATCTAGATCTGTTTAACCAGAGCCAACTTGAAAGGTAATAACATTGGTTACAGACAATTAATGCTAGAGGTAATAACATTGGTTACAAACAATTAATGCTAGAGGTAATAACATTGGTGACAGACAATTATGTAAGTCACTTAGTGGTTTTGCCACATACGCCCCCCCAGAATTGTCTTTAACGAAAAGAGTCAATCGTTGAGGTCGGACAAGTCTGTTGGACCGACTCCAAAATTCCCGGAAGCACCGATCGCCATCGCAGCAGCGGGGGAAGTACCGGGACCGGCGTGCATGACTCGCGGCGGTCTATTCGACGGTCTGGTAACGAAAGTGCACGGCGAGCGGCAGCAGCGGGCCTTCGGGCCGAAACGAGCGTGGTAGTAGCAGAAACCGGTCGTCGGAGGCGCCTTTGTCGGAACTGGGGCCGGGCTCTTCGTGGCGGGGCGTTGCGCGAGGGCGCAGTATTGTTGCCGGACCGCGTAAATCTTATCCGCCTCTTCGGCGAGCGCGACGCAGTCTGTGGTTTCTGCTCGGGCGAGGGACGCCTGTACTTGCTCAGGAAGTTGAGTAAGGAACAGTTCGCGAAACAGAAAGCACTGGGGCTCGGGCCCCAGGAGAGTCAGCATATGACTCATTATTACCGAGGGCTTGGAGTCTCCTAACCCTGGTAGAGTCAGTAAACGGCGAGCGCGCTCCGCTTTGGTGAGACCAAATACCTGCAGCAATCGTGTCTTGATGGCGACATACTTGTCAGCAGTCGGAGGACTCTCCAGCAGGCTGATGATTCTCGACGCCATCGAGCTCTCGAGGGCGGAGACCAGGTGGAGATATCTGGTCTGATCCTGAACGATGTTGCGGAGCTCAAATTGCGCCTCGGCTTGCACAAACCAAGAGGCTGCCTGTTGTTCCCAGAATTGGGGGAGCTTCAAGGCCACTGCGTTGGCCTCCATCACTGGCCTGTGTTCGGCGTTCACCGCGAAAAACGATCGCGAGGAATCGGGGTCACCAATGTAGGAGTCTCTGCACTCCTAACAAAGAATCTATAACTTACTGGAAGTTAACAAGCTGAATTTATTGTCTAAGAACTTTACAAAACAAGAAAGTACAGGAGAAGCTCAAAACAGGTCTTTTCTCTTTCAATCCACACGAGGACTGACTGGTCCCGCCCTCTACCTCTGACGTCATGACGTCATCACGTTTCCCGCCGAAGGGGACGTCACGTGACCCATGTGATGACGTCATTGCATCAGATCGCGATGTTGTCGATCTAGCTCTGTTTAACCAGAGCCAACTTGAAAGGTAATAACATTGGTTACAGACAATTAATGCTAGAGGTAATAACATTGGTTACAGACAATTATGTAAGTCACTTAGTGGTTTTGCCACAATATATAAATACAAGTCTTTCTTTATTGCTGCCGTTAGGCTCTTGTGTAAAGATGTCTCATTTTGACATTCTCAGTCCTTGTTCAGTCAGGTACAAATTTACAAAGCAGACAAGTATATTGAGTCACAAGGAGTCATATGTAGATATGCACATATCCTACAAATAAACTCCCAGAGATGTCGGGGAACATAGGGTCTACAATAAGGAAGAGACAGCTTGGAAGGGTTTAACTTAGGTCTTTACTTCATACCCACAGGCGGGAACTGAGGGGAGATCAGTACCCACAGTACTATTTATACCCCTATGGCCAGGAGTGGTACTACGGTATCACTACGCCCTACAAAGTAGTGCTGCCCTGGCCATAGGTTTAAAGTAACATACATGTTACATACACAACATTCCTCCCCTTTTAATTAAAACGTACCCGTGCAATTAAGTCAACAGATGCGCCCTAACTAGGGCTAATAACATTTGGTAACACAACATACATAACATATTTACATCAGAGTTGTCTACCTATATATATATAAAAAGAAACATGTTACAGATTCAGTCTCTGGGGAGGCCTCCTGTCTCGACTAGGATAACGTCTTTCTCTAGTCGGTCTCGGTGTAGGCGGCGGTACTCCCGCCACCACTTCATCGCTGGAGTCGTCGGTGTCTGATGGCACATCCTGTGCCGTGGAGCTCACTGGAGTGCTGCACTCCTCGCAATCCTGAGACTTCTGTAGCGACAAGCTGGGCCGTGATTCCCCTGGAACAATGTGCTGAGACGTTTGAGGTAGTGAATCAGTTGGGTTTCTGGACTCCACAAGTTGATCAGCATGTCGTCTGATTATGCCGTCCCCATTATCCACTGTGTACATCAAAGGTCCCTGGCGGGCCTTTATCGTACCAGACCGCCACTTTTCATTTCTATAATCACGGGCCAACACTTGCTGCCCCACCTCGAAGCTCCGTGTCTGTCTGTCAGGAGCCCTACGAAATACTCGGTTTTCCACATCTCTCCGGATGTTTGGTCTGAGCAATTCGAGGCGAGACCTTAACCTTCTATTAAAGAACATGACGGCGGGGGCCTGGTTGGTCACTGTATGTGCAGCATTACGGTACGCGAATAGGAAATTGTCCACCTTGTGTTGTAGTGGCAACCTTTCCTCCCCCATCGCCTTGATGGCCTTTTTAAAAGTCTGTACAAATCGCTCTGCCAGCCCATTTGTAGCCGGATGATATGGTGCGGACGTATAATGTCGCACTCCATTCCTTTTTAGGAATGCTTGAAATTCTTCTGCCACAAATTGTGGCCCATTGTCCGAACAGACTTGCTCGGGCACCCCGTTTCGGGCAAAAATGGTCCTTAAGGCTGCGACCGTCTTTTCGGCTGTCGTTGATGACATCTTTATGACCTCCGGCCATTTTGAGTGGGCGTCCACTACAATAAGGAACATCGCATCCATGAAGGGCCCAGCGAAGTCCACGTGGATCCTTTGCCACGGCATTGAGGGCCACTCCCACGGATGTAGTGGGGCTTGGGGTGGTACGTTCTGTACCATCTGGCACCCTTGGCATGCTTTTGCTACTTCCTCGATGTCCCTGTCAATGCCGGGCCACCAGACGTAGGCTCTGGCGAGGCTTTTCATTTTGACACCCCCCAGATGACCTTCGTGTAAGTCCCGCAACACTTTATGTTGTAATTTTTGAGGGACCACCACCCTGGCTCCGCACATCAATGTGCCCCGGCATACGGACAACTGGTCCTTCCTTGCCGAAAACGCCAGCAATGATGCGTCACCCTGTGCCGGCCAGCCTTTCACGGTCAATTCGTAAACCCTTGCCAGTGTCGGGTCATTCTGTGTTTCCCGCTCGATACATTGGCTGGTGATGGGCAAGTGTTCCATAACCGCCGTATGATATATTTCCACGGGGTCCTGTACTATCTCTTCGATCTCGGCAGGCAATGGTAGCCGCGACAGGCCATCCGCATTGCCATGCTGTTTGGTACCCTTATATTCGATAAGTTACTGGTGTGCTCCTAAGAACAGTGACCATCTCTGTAGCCTTTGGGCCGTCATCAGGGGCACCCCTTTTGTTGGATTAAATATGGACACCAACGGTTGATGATCCGTCAGTAGTGTGAAACGTTGCCCATGTAGATAGTGGTGGAATTTTTTCACACCCCACACCAGACTGAGGGCCTCCCTGTCGATTTGCGCATAGTTTCTTTCGGCTGTAGTTAACGACCTTGAGGCAAATGCTATTGGCCTCTCCGTCCCATTGGGAAATTTGTGTGACAACACTGCCCCTATACCATACGGGGAGGCGTCACATGCCAACCTCATTGGCATTTTTGGGTCAAAGTGTGCGAGCACTTCCTTTGATGTAATGAGTTGTTTACCCTTTTCAAAAGCAGCCTCACACGCTTTGTCCCAATTCCAGGAGACTCCCTTTTGCAGCAATGAATTTAGTGGATGTAAAATGGATGATAAGTTCAGGAGGAACTTATGGTAATAGTTTATAAGGCCTAAGAATGATCGTAACTGAGATACATTCTCAGGGGGCGGGGCCTTCACTACTGCCTCGATCTTTTCTGGGGACTTATGCAGGCCTTCCTTATCTATAATGTGACCACAGTATGAGATACGTTCCTGGAAAAACTCACATTTCTGCTTGTTCGCCCTGAGTCCGTATTGTTGCAACCGCAGAAGTACTCGCTCCAGGTTAGCGAGGTGGTCGTTATCCGTTTGTCCTGTCACCAGGATGTCATCCAGGTAGCACTGCGTTCCTGAAATGCCCTGTAGGACCTGTTCCATGGTCCTCTGCCATATGGCTGGGGCGGACGCCACACCAAATACCAGGCGATTGTACTGGTACAATCCCTTGTGTGTGTTAATCGTTAGGAGCTTTTTCGAGTCCTGCTCCACCTCCATCTGTAAATAAGCTTGACAAAGGTCAATCTTCATAAAGTGTCTACCCCCAGCTAACGATGCGAATATGTCCTCTATCCGCGGCAGCGGATACTGTACCGTGTGCAGGACTGGGTTAATAGTTATCTTAAAATGCCCACAAATGCGAACCTTCTTTGGTTCCCCCGGTGTGTTATTTGCAGATTTCTTTATAACTGGGACGATGGGCGTGGCCCACTCGCTCCACTCAATCTTTGTAAGGACACCTGCACTCTCTAAGGCATCCAGTTCTGCTTCCACAGCTGGCCGAATGGCGTAAGGCGCCGGTCTGGCCTTACAAAACTTGGGGTTTGCGTCTTGAGCAATAGTTATTTTTGCTCTAATGTCCTTTAAGGTCCCCAGCCCTTGTTGGAACACCTCTGGCGTTTTTGCCAATATTTTCGACAGCCTGTTTGTAATGGTTGTATCATCCTCGGTGGTCTCTACTTTTATCTCGTGTATCGACTTCCAGTCGAAATGGATTTTTCTTATCCATTCCCTACCCAAAAGTGGTGGTCCACCGTTTGGTAGGACGTATAAATAAAGTCCTGGCACTTTTCTGCCGTTGTATTTAACTGTTACTTGCATTTTTCCCTTTGGGTAAACTTTTTGTCCCGTATATGTTTTTAATTTGATTTCGGTATCCCTTAAGGGAATGCGTTTGAACAGCCTGTTATAATCTTGTTCATTAATTACTGATAGGGCTGAACCCGTGTCCAGCTCCATATTAACTTCGACGCCTGCTACCTTCATTTTAACCCACATTGTGCTGTGGTCCTCCGTTTTGTCTACACCATATAACTTGAGACATCCCAGACCTTTAGGCTCTGCTTTTGTGCCTTCCTGTGACTCGTCTGAGCTACTGTCAGATATCTTATGTATTTTTGTCCTTGCCTTGGTACTGCTCGGATTGCCCCCACTATTGGGTTTCGTACCCGACCGACAAACTTTCGCTATATGCCCCTTTTTCCCACACTGCCGGCATATTTTATCACGAAACCAACAATTACTTTGGTCGTGGGTGGTTTTGCCACAACGGTAGCATTTACCTTTGTGAAATGTCACCTCATGGGTGTCATAGCCGGTTGTATTTTGTCGTATTTGGGCAGCACCCTGTGCTGCTGCTTCATGTGCCAATGCTATTTCCATCGCCTGATCTAGGCTGAGCTGTTTCTTGGCCAGCAACCGTTTTTGTGTACTCTCATTTAACATGCCACAGACAAATCTGTCTCTGATCGCTTCCGCCAAAAAGGCTCCAAACTGGCAATGTTTGGACAACTGTCTGAGCTCAGCCAAATAGGCTGCCTGCGACTCACCATTCCTTTGGTCGCATCTGTAAAAGCGGTACCTTTCCGCTATAAATGGTGGCTTAGGGTTTAAATGTTCCTTTAACGTATCAACAATTTGGGCATACGTTTTGTCTGCTGGCTTTTCTGGAGTAAGAAGATTCCTCAGCAGACCGTATGTTTTTGCCCCCATAGAATTTAATAAGGTTGCTGCCTTTTCGTCATCTTCCACCTTGTTTACTATGCAATAAAGTTCATGCCTTTCTACATATGCGTCCCAATCTTCTATGTTGGCAACAAATTCTGACAACCGAGCTTCTTTAGCCATTTTTAAAACTGTTGAAGAGGTTTTCCCGCCTTTTTCCACTAGATGGCGCTGTTGTTTTTTTCTTTAACTGCTGAAGAGAAAAACTTTTCCCCTTTGTCCACTAGATGGCGCTGTTAATTTTAAACTGCTGAAGAGAAAAACTTTTCCCCTTTTGTCCACTAGATGGCGCTTTTCCCGCCTTTTCTCCCTCTGCTGTCAACGACGTCTCTCCAGGTTCGTTATTTTTAGCCCTTGCAGCTCCCGTTATTGCCACCGCCGCTATTACAACGACCTTCCCCTCTCGTGGCCCGCTAGCCCTCGTGGCTCCGTTTGTTCCCCAGATCGCCTGCCCGTTCTGGCCCTTGCAGCTCGCGTTCCCCGGGAAGGATTGCAGTTTACCTGGCCCTGGGTGGACTTTTGCCCCGTGGCTGGAGTGCCCGTTCAGCCTCTTCTCTCAGCTGCCGCAGCCTCCGCTGGACCCCTCTCTCTCTCGCTCCGTTGCTGCCGCTCCTCCCGAACTGGGCGGCCTCCTTCGGTCGACGCTGGACTCTGCAGGCTGGTAAGAAGCTTCTCTCCCCGTACTGCTACCGATCCTTTGTTGCACCTTGTACTGGTGAGTTCGAACGTTCCACGTCGCCAGTGTAAAGTATGCGAATATACTTAATACAATAAGGAAGAGACAGCTTGGAAGGGTTTAACTTAGGTCTTTACTTCATACCCACAGGCGGGAACTGAGGGGAGATCAGTACCCACAGTACTATTTATACCCCTATGGCCAGGAGTGGTACTACGGTATCACTACGCCCTACAAAGTAGTGCTGCCCTGGCCATAGGTTTAAAGTAACATACATGTTACATACACAACAGTTATGCCACAATATATAAATACAAGTCTTTCTTTATTGCTGCCGTTAGGCTCTTGTGTAAAGATGTCTCATTTTGACATTCTCAGTCCTTGTTCAGTCAGGTACAAATTTACAAAGCAGACAAGTATATTGAGTCACAAGGAGTCATATGTAGATATGCACATATCCTACAAATAAACTCCCAGAGATGTCGGGAAACATAGGGTCTAATGAGAGGGAGGAACTGAATGAAATCCGTATTTTTGGGAAATGGTGTTAGGGAAATTGCTGGGATTGAAGGCCGATAAATCGCCAAGGCCTGATAATCTACATCCTAGGATACTTAAGGAAGTGGCCCTAGAAATAGTCGATGCATTGCTGGTCACCTTCCAATATTCTATAGACTCTGGCACAGTTCCCATGGATTGGAGGATAGCTAATGTAACCCCACTATTTAAAAAAGGTGGTAGAGAAAAAGCAGGGAATTATAGACCGGTAAGCCTGACATCGGTAGTGGGGAAAATGCTAGAGTCCATTATAAAAGATGTAATAGCAGAGCACTTGAAAAACAGTGACAGGATCGGACAAAGTCAACATGGATTTACAAAAGGTAAATCATGCTTGACTAATCTACTGGAATTTTTTGAGGATGTAACTGGTAGAATAGATAAGGGGGAACCAGCGGATGTGGTGTATTTGGACTTTCAGAAGGCTTTCGATAAGGTCCCGCATAAGAGACTAGCGTGCAAAGTTAAAGCACATGGGATTGGGGGTAAGGTACTGACTTGGATAGAAAACTGGTTGGCAGACAGGAAGCAAAGAGTTGGAATAAACGGCTCTTTTTCTGAGTGGAAGGCAGTGACTAGTGGGGTACCGCAGGGATCGGAGCTAGGACTCCAGTTATTCACAATATATATTAATGATCTAGACGAGGGAACTAGATGTAATATCTCCAAGTTTGCAGATGACACAAAGCTGGGTGGGCGTGTGTGCTGTGAGGAGGATGCAGAGAAACTCCAGTACGTTTTGGACAGGTTGGGCGATTGGGCAGATGCATGGCAGATGCAGTATAATGTGGATAAATGCGAGGTTATCCACTTTGGTGGCAAAAACAGGAAGGCAGATTATTATCTGAACGGCAATAGATTGGGAAAAGGGGAAGTACAACATGACCTTGGTGTCCTTGTGCACCAGTCGCTGAAGGTAAGCGTGCAGGTACAGCAGGCGGTTAAGAAGGCAAATGGTATGCTGGCCTTCATTGCGAGAGGATTCAAGTACAGGAGCAAGGATGTCTTGCTGCAGTTGTACAGGGCCTTGGTGAGACCACACCTTGAGTATTGTGTGCAGTTTTGGTCACCTTATCTGAGGAAGGATGTTCTTGCCATGGAGGGTGTGCAGCGAAGATTCACCAGACTGATACCTGGAATGGCAGGAATGACGTATGAAGAGAGATTGAGTCGATTAGGCTTATATTCGCTAGAGTTTAGAAGAATGAGAGGGGATCTCATTGAAACTTATAAAATTCTAACAGGACTAGACAGACTAGATGCAGGAAGGCTGTTCCCGATGGCGGGGGAGTCCAGAACCAGGGGTCACAGTATAAAGATAAGGGGTAAGCCATTTAGTACTGAGATGAGGAGGAATTCTTCGCCCAGAGAGTGGTGTGTTGTGTATTTTGAATGTTGTATTTGAATTATTCCACATAGCTTACCGTAGTTGTGATGTGCAATGCACTATAGGAAATAGAGTGCATTAAGTGAGAGATCCTTCTGGAAGTAATGGCTGTTAACTGAACTCTGTTTCCTGCGTACTCTCTTCATTGTTATACAAGCAAGGTTAATAAACTCTTGAGACATAACAAAAGTGGCGACGAGGACGTCTGAACTTACGTGGCTATGCTGTGCGGAAGATAGTCGGGTTTTACATGTTTAAAACTGTTATTTTTGCCGTGGACAGTTAATTAAAGTGAGGCTGGCTCGAGGATAAAGGAGCTTGAAATGGCGGGAAGACGAGACAGCGTATAAGGTACTAACGACTTGAGGAAGGGGAGGAAAAGCAGTGAGTAAATCGGGAAGGACATTTATTCAACTGTGAAACAATCTGTGAATTGAAGCACTAAAATACTGATAGCGATTTTAGTTGAGTTCAACATTGGAAGGATCCTTAGTGAATGATAATTAGGAGCCTGAGAGAAGGAAAATGGCTGGAATTATCGGTAACATTGGACCGTTTGATGAGAATGTCGAACAATGGAGCTCATACACAGAACGATTTGAATACTTCACACAAGCAAATGACATTGGAGGGAACAAAGTAGTACCTACATTGTTAAGTGTGGTGGGACCAAAGACTTTCAATCTTTTGCGTACTTTAGTGCATCCAGATAAACCAGGGACTAAATAATATAGCGAAATTGTGGAGATACTAAAAGGGCATTTTTCACCCAAACCCCTAGTCATAGCTGAGAGGTTTAGGTTCCACAGGCGTAACCAGGAAGAAGGAGAAACAGTGACCATGTTTGTAGCTGCACTAAAAAGACTATCAGAGCACTGTGAGTTTAATGACGTGCTAAATGATACAATAAGAGACAGGCTAGTGTGTGGTATGAGAACTGAAACCATACAGAAGACACTATTAACGAAGAGTAATCTGACACTACAAAAGGCCATTGAAATCAGTATTTCCATGGAATTGGCAGCTAAGGAAGCTCAACAGTTGGGTGCAACAGAAAAAGTGCACAAAGTAAGAACAGAGAATCAAGGGCCATGTTTCCGTTGTGGTAAAACGGGGCATCTTGCGTCTGCATGCTGGTGCATGGACATGTGTTGCCACAGCTGTGGTAAAAAGGGACATATTCAGCGCGCATGCAGAAATAAAAAGGACACAGAGAAAACATCAAAGACGGAAGGAAGGAAAAAAATATTCAGACAAAAGACAAAGAAGCATGTCCGCTCGGTAGAACAGGACAAAACAGAGGCAAGTGACACTTCAGAGGAGGAAATATCACTGAACGTGCTGACTGTAGCTGGGGATTCGCATGGCTACTGGGTCTCACCCTTGCTAGAGGGGCAGCCTGTGCGAATGCAGATCGATACCGGGGCAGCAGTATCTCTTATGTCAGAGACAGTCTACAAAAAGATATTTAAGCACCTTCCACTTCAGCCAGCTAACCTAGCGTTAAGGACATATACCGGTGAAAGAGTAACCATGAGAGGTATCACTGAGGTCACAATTCAGTTGAATGGACAAACTAGGAAGTTACCACTCCAAGTAGTTAAAGGAGACTACCCCTCCCTACTGGGACGTTCGTGGATGGAAAGAATAAAATTAGACTGGTCATCAGTCCACATGATGTCACACAATGATCCAGGCTTAACCGCCATCTTAAAGAAACATGCAGAAGTTTTTAATGGAGAACTGGTTAGCATGAAAGATATTACTGTGAAGCTTCGTATTAAGCAGGATAGCAAACTCAAGTTCATGAAGGCACGACCCGTACCTTATGCCATCAGACCAAAAGTCAAGGCTGACTTAGAAGCCCTAGTTGAAAGCGGAGTACTAGAACCAGTCAGCGTGAGTGAATGGGCAACACCCATCGTACCAGTGCTCAAGAAAGGGGGTGGAGTTAGGATATGTGGAGATTTTAAAGTAACTGTTAACCCTGTATTGTCAGTGGAGCAATATCCGCTCCCCCATATTGATGATTTGTTTGCGGGACTTGCTGGGGGCCAGAAGTTTAGCACAATCAACCTCTGTCAAGCCTACCTGCAAATGCATGTGGATGAACAGTCACGAGAAATGCTGACTATTGTGACACACAAGGGTCTATTTAGGTATCGTCGACTTCCTTTCGGAATTACATCAGCTCCAGCGCTTTTCCAACATGCTATGGACCAGATCCTTAGTGGATTGCCTGGAGTCCAGTGCTACTTAGATGATATCTTAGTTACTGGGTGTGATGACCAAGACCATCTGCGTAACTTGGACGCAACGCTACAGAGACTGAGGGATTACGGACTCAGAGTTCGCAGGGATAAATGTGATTTTTTTCAGGCATCAGTTGAGTACCTCGGTCATGTGATCGATGCCACAGGCCTTCACAAGGCACCGTCCAAGACCAAGGCAATCGTAGATGCCCCAGCACCTGAAAATATCAGCCAGCTGCGTTCTTTTCTAGGGTTACTGAACTACTATGGACGGTTCATACCGAACCGAGCCTCGATGCTGAGGCCACTGCATTGGTTGTTATGTGAAGACAAGAAGTGGGAATGGACTAACAAGTGCCAGGAGGCGTTCATGACAGCAAAGGACACGCTCCTGAAGTCAGAGGCTTTGACGCATTTTGACCCTTCGTTACCAATAGTTAGCTTGTGATGCATCATCATATGGTGTGGGAGCGGTCATTTCTCATATCATGCCAAACGGAGAAGAGAAGCCGATAGCATTCACATCTAGGACTTTGAACAGAGCTGAAACTAACTACGCCCAAATAGAACGAGAAGCACTGAGCATCATTTTTGGCGTTCGCAAGTTTCACCAATATTTGTACGGGAGACAGTTCACCCTACTAACAGATCACTGCCCTCTCACGACCATCTTCGGGCCACATACAGGGATTCCGTCACTTGCTGCGAGCAGAATGCAAAGGTGGGCGCTGCTGTTGTCTGCACACACCTTTGACATTAGATATCGTAAGTCTGACCTGCACGGCAACGCCAACGGTCTTTCCAGGTTGCCACTGCCTGTCACCAAGCCTATGACGAGTAGCATGGACATCTGCTATTTTAGGCAGGTGGAGAACGCGCCTGTTACTTCGACACAGGTCCGAAGAAACACCAGAAACGACCCAGTGTTGTCTGCAGTGCTGGACATTATCGTCAGGGGCAAGCTTGACAGCGATGACCCAAACCTGAAACCATGGCCTAGAAATTCAGTTGGTTGCGCCAGCCGTTAGCGCCTTAGGAGGAGTAGATGTCGGGCGCTAGGCGGGTAGCGCCCGGGTGCAGCGAGAACTGTGCATATTCGCCCCAACTTCACTAGAGATTTAGCGCCGGCGCAAAGTCTTTGCGCGCGCTCAGCTGCGCGCGCAGATCATGACGTCATTTCCTCGTGCAACGCCCTTTGTGCGCCCCAAACCGGAACTTCAGTGGCAACGCCCCATTGTGCGCCTGACGCCCCTAGCGACTGTTAAGTGGAACGGTGCTCAGCCGATGCGGGGCGCGGGGGGCGCAAATTAAAGGGCACTCCTCCTGCAATATAAAAGGCTGCCATTTTGCAGCACTCCCTCTTGCGAAACGGATCTTTGGAGAGAGACCAAGGAGAGAGACCAAGCTTTCTGCTTTGGCCCAACACTCGGACAGGTACTTCTGGCTTCAGGCCACAGATTTCCACTAGTCTTTGCCTTCATTGACATCTCATTGTTTGCCAGCATATTATGGGGGCTGCAATGGGTGTCAACGCAGGCTTTCTCAATTACATCCAAAGGGCTCACAGACGCCGTGAGAGAGTGGCAGCCCTGGCTAGACGGAGAGGGGGCAACAGGCGTTGGCAAAGGAGGCCTTACCCACCCAGGGTATACCGCCAGCAGTTCTCCTATCTCAACATGTCTGAGGAGCAGTGTGTTCGGAGGCTGCGATTCAGAAGGGACAGAGATCTGCCACCTGCTTGGCGGTGATCTGCAGCCACAGCTGAGGAGCAGGACGTCTCTGTCGGTGGCAGTCAAGGTGACGGTGGCTCTCAACTTCTATGCCACCGGCTCCTTCCAAGCCGCTACTGGGGACATTGCCAACATCTCCCAGTTCGCCGTGCATTGCTGCATCCGCCAGGTGACCAATGCCCTTTTCCAAAGGAGACGTCAGTTCATCTCCTTCTCCATGGCCCTTGCCAAGCAGCAACAGCGTGCAATGGGCTTTGCAGCATTCGCGGGCTTCCCCATGGTGCAGGGCACCATTGACTGCACGCATGTGGCTTTGTGGGCACCTCTGGAGAATGCCGAGGATTACCGCAACCGGAAGGGCTACCATTCGCTGAACGTACAGCTGGTGTGTGACCACAGGCAGCTCATCCTAGCTGTCAATGCCCGCTTTCCAGGCAGCAGCCACGATGCCTTCATCCTGCGACAGACTTCTGTGGCAGACATGTTCCAGGCCCAGCCTCACCCACGCGGATGGCTTATCGGGGACAAAGGCTATCCTTTGTGTACCTGGCTGATGACCCCGCTCCGTGCGCCCAGCACCCCTGCTGAAGAGAGATACAATGAGAGCCATCAAGCGACCAGGAACATCATCGAACAAACAATCGGCGTCCTGAAGCAACGGTTCCGCTGTCTCGATCGTTCTGGTGGAGCCCTACAGTATTCGCCGGAGCGAGTCTCCCATTTCGTGGTCGTTTGCTGCATGCTGCACAACCTGGTTATCCGCAGGACTCAGCCACTGCCACCACAGATTGGAGGACCACCTGAGGAGGAGGAGCAGGAGGAGGAGGAGGAGGACCAGCACAGGAGGGAGGCACAAAGTGCAAGGGCCGCCCGTTGCCGGCTTATTGAACGTCGGTTCTAGGCCCCCTCTCAGGGACTGGCTTGTGCCAATGTCAGCAGATGAATGTAGCCGCTCCACAAGCCCTCAGCCGAGCAGGGCAACCAGGACTTAACCAAAAAACCATGCACACTGCAATTTAACAACAATAATTTATTGCAAACCTCTGCCCTTCCCACATTACATGCTCATGTGGAGAAGCCCCCTCCAAAAACACAAAACTACCAGTCTCGGCCTTACAAAAAGAAAGAAAGACACCAGTCTCGGCCTTACATAAAGAAATAAAGACACCAGTCTCGGCCTTACACAAAAACAACTGCACCAGTGTCGGCCTTACAACAAGCACCAGGCATTTGTGCATACCTCTACTTTTTGGCCTGCGAGGGCGATGCCTTGCGCATCCTTGCCTGGCCCCTGCCCGCCCTGCTGCTCCTCCTCAATGCGAGCCCAGTGGCTGCAGCAAGGCTGGGGGAAGGCTGCTGAGGGGCAGATGGCGAGACGGCAGATGCCCTTGGGGGTCGGCCTGCACCAGCTCTGGCCTTGGAGTGGCCGGCTGCTGACTGCTCCAACTCTGGCTGGGCGGCAGCAGTCTGTCCAGCAGCTCGTGGCAGCTGCAATGGCGGAGTGGCAGTGTCGGCTGCAGGAATGGTGGCAACCTGGCAGATCGCAGGTGCTCGCTGGTCGCCTGAGACACTGGCACTCGCACGGGCCAGCACTGCAGCATGCGCAGCAAACAGCTGAAGGACAGACTGCTGGGCTGCTGCTGCGCGGCGAGTGCCCTTGCGATGCCTGGCTGATCCAGCGAGGGTGGCAGCAGTTAGTGCCCGTGTGGCCCTGGTCTGTGTCTGCATTGATGTGCCTCAATAAATCCGAGACTCGATGTTAGCGAAACAAAACAAGGCTTTTATTGACTTAGAAGGTAACACACAGGAGAGAGGTATCTTCCATCCAGAGCTCTGCCGTACTGGATGTGCTGCAGGCTGGGCCAGCTTACAGAGGGGCCAGGTATGGGCGGAGCCCTACACATAGTACAATACAATGGGCCAGGTATGGGCGGAGCCCTACACATAGTACAATACAATGGTGAGGAAACGGAACAGAGGTAAGGGAAATGAAACTGAAACCAACCACAGTCACAGGCAGTGATGAATGGAATATTTCATCACATTCACCCCTTCTATAGATTTAGTCTGTTCGGGGGTTTGATAATCCTCTGCGACCGACGTGGCTGTTGTGGTGCCGCGGGTGTCGGCTGGGTGTCCCCGGTGGCCTCCTGGGTCTCTGCCGGGGGTGCCGCCAGGGTTGTTGAAGGGGTAGTTGGTGGGGGTGCCGTTGGTCGATGTTCTTCCGGGGGTGATGAAAGAGTAGTGGGTGGGTAAGAGTTGCTGTGATCGTTGTTGCTGCTATTGCCGTGGTTGTTGTCGTTACCGGCTGGGGCGACGTCTTTTATGGACACGGTGTCCTCCCTTCCGTCGGCATGCCGGACATACGCGTAGTGGGGGTTGGCGTGGAGTAGGTGCACTGGCTCCACGAGAGGGTCTATCTTGTGGCCCCTCACATGCCTTTGCACGAATACCGGACCTGGGGTGGAGAGCCATGACGGCATGGATACGCCTGAGGTGGATTTCCGGGGAAAGACAAACATTCGTTCATGAGGCGTGGCATTAGTGGCAGTACACAATAGCGACCGTATCGAATGGAGCACATCTGGGAGGACTTCCTGCCAGCGGGAGATAGGGAGGCCCTTGGTCCTTAGAGCTAGAGTGACTGCTTTCCATACTGTCCCGTTCTCTCGCTCCACTTGACCGTTACCCCGGGGGTTGTAGCTGGTGGTACGGCTCATGGCGATCCCCCTGGACAGCATGTACTGGCGTAGCTCTTCACTCATGAAGGACGCCCCCCTATCCGTATGGATGTAGCTCGGCATACCGAACAGGCAGAACAGGCTGTTGAGGCATTTAATGACCGTGGCGCTGGTCATGTCTGGGCAGGGGAAGGCGAATGGGAACCGGGAGTATTCGTCCACAATGTTCAGGAAGTAAACATTGCGGTCGACGGATGGGAGGGGGCCCTTGAAATCTAAGCTGAGCCGCTCAAAGGGCCGTGTAGCTTTGATTAAGTGGGCTCTATCTGGGCGGTAGAACCGAGGCTTGCACTCAGCGCAAGTGCGGCAGTTCCTGGTCAGAGACCGAACTTCCTCAATCGAGTAGGGTAAGTTGCGGGACTTTATGAAGTGGAAAAGCCGCGTGACCCCTGGGTGGCAGAGGTCGTTGTGGAGGGTCTGTAGCCAATCCCCGGTGGCGCTGGCACACATCCCTCGTGAGAGGGCGTCAGGGGATTCATTAAGGGCCCCTGGCCGGTAAATGATGTCATACTCGAAGGTGGAGAGCTCGATCCGCCACCTAAGAATCTTATCATTTTTGATCTTCCCCCTCTGATTATTATTGAACATAAATGCTACCGACCGCTGGTCGGTAAGTAGGGTGAAGCGTTTGCCGGCTAGGTAGTGGCGCCAGTGGCGCACTGCCTCCACGATGGCTTGGGCCTCCTTTTCCACGGAGGAGTGTCTGATCTCGGGCCCTTGGAGGGTCCTCGAGAAGAAAGCTACGGGCCGCCCCGCCTGGTTGAGGGTGGCCGCCAAGGCAAAGTCAGACGCATCACTTTCCACTTGAAATGGAGTGTTCTCGTCCACTGCCTGTAGCGTGGCCCGCTCAATATCCTGCTTAATGCTTTTGAAGGCGGCGTGGGCCTCAGCAGAGAGCGGAAAAGAGGATGCTTTCAAGAGGGGGCGGGCTTTGTCGGAGTAGTTGGGGACCCATTGGGAATAATAAGAAAATAACCCCAGGCACCTTTTCAGGGCTTTGGGAGTGTTGGGCAGGGGCAGCTCCCGTAGGGGGCGCAATCGGTCGGGGTCTGGTCCGATTTCCCCATTCTCCACCACGCTGCCTAGTATGCAGAGGCGCGTGGTGTTGAAAACGCACTTGTCCTCGTTGTAGGTGAGGTTGAGTTTTTGTGCGGTTTTCAGGAACCTCTCGAGGTTCGAGTCGTGATCCTGCTGGTTGTGACTGCAGATGGTGACGTTGTCGAGGTAGGGGAAGGTTGCCTGCAAGTGGTGGTCATCGACCATGCGGTCCATCTCCCTCTGGAAGACCGAGACCCCATTCGTCACCCCAAAGGGGACTCTGAGGAATTGGTTGAGGCGTCCGTTCGCCTCGAAGGCGGTGTACGGGCGGTCCTCTGGTCTGATAGGGAGCTGGTGGTACGCTGACTTGAGGTCGATGGTGGAGAACACCCGGTATTGGGCGATTTGGTTCACCATTTCTGATATGCGGGGTAGCGGGTAGGCGTCTAGTTGGGTGTACCTGTTGATCGTTTGGCTATAGTCGATCACCATCCGTTTCTTCTCGCTACCCCTTACCACTACCACTTGGGCGCACCACGGGCTGTTGCTGCGTTCAATAATGCGCTCTTTCAGGAGCCTGTCTACCTCGGTCGCGATAAACCGCCTGTCCTCCCAGCTGTACCTCCTGCTTTTGGTCGCTATTGGCCGGCAGTTAGGGGTAAGGTTCGCGAATAGCGAAGGCGGCTTTACCTTCAGGGTAGCCAGACCGCACACTGTGAGGGGCGGCTGGGACCCACCGTACTTGAGCGTGATGCTTTGGTGGTTGCACTGGAAATCCAGGCCCAAGATCACGCTCGCACATAGATTCTTCATGATTAGTAATTTAAAATTATCGTATACAGTTCCGTTAACGGACAATTGTACCGTGCAGTAACCCATAATGGCCGATGTCTGGGTTTTATCAGCCATAGAGATGGTACCCCGAGTAGGGACCACCTTTAGGGAGAGTTGTTGTGCCAGTTCAGGGTGGATAAAACTCTCCGTGCTTCCACTGTCAATTAAACATTTAACCCCGCACCCGTTTACCTCGATGTCCACCATTGATTTGGATAGCGGGTGCGGCCTGGTCTGGTCCACTGTGACCGATGCCACTGTAGGGCCCTGATCGAGACAAGATGGCGTCCATGCTGTCTGCTCATAAGATGGCGGACCCCACGAGGTCGGGCAAGATGGCGTCCAAGATGGCCGCTCCCACGGCGCACACACGGCGGTGGCGGGTTTTCCGGCGGGGTTCCCTCTGCACACCTTCCCGAAGTGCCCCTTCTTACCACACTTAAAGCAGGTGGTGCCTTTCGCCGGGCACAGGTTTCTGGTGTGCTTCGGCTGCCCGCAGAAGTAGCAGTTGGGTCCCCGACGCGTCGCGGCTGTCGTAGGGCTTCTGGGGGGAGAGCGGGGCCCCGACGGTGTCGGGCTGCCGGGCGGGGAAGATGCCTTCCAAGATGGCGGCGCCCTTGGTGCGCACGTGGCGGCGTGGACGGCGCGGGCTGAAGAGTAGGCGTCCGAGTTTCTCTGGGCCTCATCCAGGGATCGCGCTGTGTCCACAGCCTGTTTCAGGTCCAATCCTGTTTTTTCCAGCAGTCTCTGCCGGATGTAAGTGGAGCTGAGGCCTGTGATAAAGGCATCGCGAGCAAGCTCGTCAGTGTACACTGCGGCTTTTACATCTTGGCACTTGCAGTCTTTGCCAAGAGTTTTCAGGGTGCCTAGGAACTCCTCCACCGATTCCCCAGGTCGCTGTGCGCGAGTAGCGAGCAGATGCCTAGCATACACCTCATTCGTAGGCTGCTGGTAATGCGCCTTTAAGATGTCGCAGGCGGCCGGGTACGTGTCGGCGTCTTGGATGAGGGGGTAAACCCGGTGGCTTACCCAATTCCGCAGAATTCCGAGTTTCATACTCGCAGCGTCCGTAGCGCCTTTGACGGCTGCGGAATTGTCCAGGAAGAATTCCATACACATAAACCAGTGTCTGAAGCATGCCGATGCGTCCGAAGCATGCTGGTCCAAATCCAAACGTTCGGGTTTCAAGAGTTGATCCATTGTGTTGAAAATTAAGTCAATAAAATTGATGTGCCTCAATAAATCCGAGACTCGATGTTAGCGAAACAAAACAAGGCTTTTATTGACTTAGAAGGTAACACACAGGAGAGAGGTAGCTTCCATCCAGAGCTCTGCCGTACTGGATGTGCTGCAGGCTGGGCCAGCTTACATAGGGGCCAGGTATGGGCGGAGCCCTACACATAGTACAATACAATGGGCCAGGTATGGGCGGAGCCCTACACATAGTACAATACAATGGTGAGGAAACGGAACAGAGGTAAGGGAAATGAAACTGAAACCAACCACAGTCACAGGCAGTGATGAATGGAATATTTCATCACACGCATGACACCAGCCAGTGAATGGACGGCACGACTGAGCACTTGGCTAGAAGCCGACTGTGCTGCCGCGAAGTCCTGCAGACTCATGGCCTGTGCTGCCGCGATGTCCTGCAGACTCCTGGCCTGTGCTGCATTGAATTGTTCCAGACTCCTGGCCTGTGCTGCACTGAATTGTTGCAGACTCCTGGCCTGTGCTGCCCCGAATTCCTGCACACTCCTTGTCAGTGACTCCATGGAGTCAGGCATCCTTGCCACTGCAGCCATGAGCTCAGTGTGCCTGCGCTCAGCCTGGACGGCCATTTCCTCTAGGAGGTGCACCTCCTCTGCGCTGACCGTCGCAGGACTGGAGGCTGCACTCACCCTCTGGGGAGAAGTCTGCCAAGCTTCCCCACCCCTCCCGCGTTGCTGCAGGCCGCTGGGCCCCGGAGCTTCACTCTCCTCCGACCCTTCCCCCCGGCTCCCCTCCAGGGAAGACGTGTCCCCTACATCGCCATGGGCTGGCGCGGCTGAGGGTGGCACTGATGGGCCGGCTTCCTCTTCCTCCTCCTCGTCTTCCGAAGGGCTGACAGTGGCAGCTTGAGGGCCCGCCTCCTCACCTGGCGATTCACCATCTGAAAGCAGGAAGTAGCTTTAGAGTGAGGACAGGGCGACAGCGAGGGAGGCATGAGTGGTGCCATTCACCGCATTGGTCGGACAGTGGCAAAGGATGCTGATCTGATGCGCAAGTGGAACGAGAGAGGTCCAAAAGGTGATGCCCTTACCATTGGTGCCCAGAACAGGGTCGGCATCTCCACTGGCGACGGGGCCAATCAGCCGGACTCCCATAATGCGCTCCACACGCTGGTCGAGGTCGGAGAGCTCTTTGAGGTCAGGACGGCCTCTGCCGGTGTCAGTGCGGTTGTGCCGGTTGTGCGCAACCTTGGCCTGCAAGAGAAAGGACGGCCTCTAAGTACAGTGTGTAGCCCTGATCTTGTCTGCACTGCCTCCCATGGTCGAATAGCTTGGACAGTGTGTAGCCCTGATCTTGTCTGCACTGCCTCCCATGGTCGAATAGCTTGGACAGTGTGTAGCCCTGATCTTGTCTGCAATGCCTCCCATGGTCGAATAGCTTGGACAGTGTGCAGCCCTGATCTTGTCTACAATGCCTCCCATGGTTGAATAGCTTGGACAGTGTGTAAAGTGCTGAATGTGCAATTGATTTTCATGCCAGTCCCATAGCTGCTGGATGAGGGCTGGCAATTAGGGCTTTCAGGTCCCTTTGCCCATAATGTGAGGTGCACATGCAAGGATGAGGAGGACACTGGAAAGGGTACTCACCCTGACAACCCGAGTGAGGTCATTGAACTTCTTCCGGCATTGCACAGGAGTCCTGGCAACCACGCTGTTGGAAGAGACCCTGTTGGACACCTCCCTCCAGGCTTTCCGGTAGGCGCTGGGCAGCGGCCTCTTGCCACCTTCTGGGAACAAAACATGGCGCCTGCGCTCCACTCCGCCAACCAGCACCCTCAGGTCTCCGTCGCTGAAGCGCTGCGCTCTCTCCCTGGCCTTCTCCATAGTCCTGGGCGTTGTACAGGTGAAGCTGAAGTGGTCAGGCCTAGGTTGAGGGCTGCAGTGTGCAGGGCGTGGCAGGCAAACAAATCGACCCTCCCCCTTTAAGAGCTGACCGGCGCTAGAGTGTCTGCCGTCAATCAAGAACTCGCCGCACCTGCGCTGTGCCCGGCCTCGGGGGTATCGCTCAGCACCGCCGGCTTAGCGCCTAAAGATAGTCGTGCATCGCCTGTTTTAGCGCAGCAGCAACCTCTTGGGGCGTTGCGACTGAATATCGGCGAAGGGGGCGCGACTTTGCGCCGGGCGCAAAATTTAGCAGCCGCCCGACTTTACCGCCCCAAAAGTGGCTACACTGAATTTCTAGGCCCATATCTCTTAAGGAGAAACGAACTGTCGGTGCAGTCTGGATGTTTGCTGTGGGGGAGGAGAGTGGTTATTCCACCATCGCTACGGAAACCAGTGTTACAGCAACTACACTCCGGACACTGCGGAATGGTTTGTATGAAAGAAATAGCGAGGAGCTACTTCTGGTGGCCGGGTATGGATGGACAGATTGAGGACAAAGCTAAAACCTGTTCCTCATGTCAGAGAGTTCGTAATGTGCCACAGCTTGCACCTCTTCACCCCTGGGACTTTCCGGAGGACGCATGGCACCGCATTCATGTAGACTTTGCAGGTCCATTCGAGGAGAGAATGTTCCTGGTGGCTGTTGACGTGCACAGTAAGTGGCCAGAGGTTGTTATAATGAGGTCCACTACCGCTGAGAAGACCATTGAGAAGTTAGGTGAGGTGTTCAGCCGATTTGGATCTCCGATGCAACTTGTCTCAGACAACGGTCCACAGTGGGTGTCACAAGAAATGGCTACATTCCTGCAGGTGAATGGCGTACAACATATCAGGGCTGCACCATACCACCCTGCGACCAATGGTCTAGCTGAGAGGTTTGTTCAGACCATGAAACACTCTCCAAAGGCATCGCAAGGCCAGGGAACACTTCATCAGCGCTTTAATAGTTTCCTGTTGAGTTACAGGAACACACCACATGCGACCACAAAAGTATCACCTGCCACTCTACTGCTCAAAAGAGAGCTACGAACCAACTTCGACCTGCTGAAACCGCAAAAGGTGAAAGACGTGGTACAGTATCAGCAGGACAAGTAGACCAAGCGACGTGAACAACGCTCCAAAGACAGAGTCTTCAGTCCAGGTGAACATGTGTTGGCACGGAACTACAGTGGTGGACCTAAGTGGGTTCCTGCTACTGTCATTGCACAGACTGGTCCAGTATCCAACACTGTACAGACACCCGAGGACATGGTCTGGAAGAGACACACCGATCAGCTTCTACGAAGTGCAGCAACACCCACTGAACCACCAACAGCAGTTTATCTGCCGTTGGGTGACGCTGTGGGTCATCCGCCTTCTACACCGAAAGGCTCACCTTCTGAGGAAGCAGCCGCTTCAGCTCCTATCTCATCAGCAAGGGAGACCTGTATACAGGCACCCCAGCCGCCTACACCTGTGGTGACGTCACCTGTGAGAGACAATGAACTGGAGAGCCAGGTTGACCGCCGGAATCCTACCAGAGAACGGCGGGCCCCTATACGTTTGAACTTATAGTTCAGAGACTTACCCTTTATCTGGGGCAGAATAATCCCCATGGGTATAACAGGTTATTGTGTTTTAAAATTTTGTGGTTCTATTGGGACATCTAATGTAAGAGGGGAGGAGATGTTGTGTATTTTGAATGTTGTATTTGAATTGTTCCACATAGCTTACCGTAGTTGTGATGTGCAATGCACTATGGGAAATAGAGTGCATTAAGTGAGAGATTCTTCTGGAAGTAATGGCTGTTAACTGAACTCTGTTTCCTGCGTACTCTCTTCATTGTTATACAAGCAAGGTTAATAAACTCTTGAGACATAACAGTGAACCTGTGGAATTCACTACCACAGAAGACAGGTGAAGCCAATTCATTAAATATATTCAAGAAGGAGTTAGATATATTTCTTGAGGCTAAAGGGATATGGGGAGAAAGCAGGGACAGGGTACTGAATTTGAATGATCAGCCATGATCGCATTGAATGGCGGAGCAGGCTCAAGGGGCTGAATGGCCTACTCCTGCTCCTATCTTCTATGTTTCTATGTTTCAGTTATTAGTGCATTTAGCATCACAGCCATCAGAGAGCTCCAGAGCTTTGCTTAAAACTGTTCTGACAAAAGGAATTTTTCACCATTGATTTAGCTTTGGGCCTGTACTGACATGCATCAAAATCTAATCAATCAGTTTCCAGATCTTAGTCAAATAGTCACCATTGAGTTACAAATTTGTGTTTGAAATTTAAAAAAAATTTCCGCATATATACAACACACAGATGATATGGATAATTTTATGATACTGTAGATGGAAAATCATAGGATCTGTATACGTCCAAATTTCTGATGTGCGCTCCTAGCAAACAAGGCTCCCTGCTAGGAGCATAGTTTCAGAACATTACTCCTAATTTATCTGAAAAGCAACTGCTGTACGTATTAATAAGGCTGTAGAGCACCATCTTGTGGTCACTTACAAACATGACGAAAGGTCATTGACCTGAAACGTTGGCCGCGATTTTCCCTACTTCGGCTGGTCTGTGGCGGGTGAGGTCAGTGGCGGATTGTGGCCTCGCTGCTGGCTCTATCGCGGCCTCTGACATGTCTTTCCCCTGATTGGACTTGTTAAGCCCGCCCAGCGCGTTTCCTGGTCCAATTGAAGGAAACGGGTCTGATGATGTCATTTGATGACGCATCATCAGCCGGTTTCCTTAAAGGGACCAGGTGCAAATTCACTTTGACATTTGTGCTGTCAGTGTTCTACAGCATTGAGGTGCTGCAAACACTGACAAGCACTGCACAGAGGTGCACAGTTGCACCCAGGCTCTCCCATGACTCCCTGCATATGCTATGCAGGGAGTCACAGCACACAGGGAGGTCCTCTTCCCTTCCAATGGGCGGAAGAGACCTCCCCAGGAAACCAACGCAGCCTGGTTGCACATTGCACAGGAGGGCACAAGCAGGGATGTTGTCAGGAGGACCAGGCTGCAGTGGCACAAACCTTTCAATGATCTCAGTAGATCACGAAACGTTACTGCAAAGCTACACTCAACCTCATCCTGCTGTGCCACTCATCATATCCCCATCACTCTGCCTTCCCTACCCAACTCCTGCACATCCTTACTCACACCAACTTACCTTGCACCTCCACCCATCCTTCTCTATCTACATTATCACTTCCTCATCTCACTAGCCACCCCTCGCACTCACCCTCATCCTAGTCCAATCATACCAACTAACAACCCACAAGGATAGGCACTTGTGTGTTTTAGCCAATGTTCATGTGAAGTTTCTGTTAATGTGCTGTCAAATATTGAAACGTTTATGTTCAACACTTTGTGTTCTTGGACAGATCTGTGTGCACCTTTGGAAGTGGTTTAGTGAGTTGCAGTGAATGGTGAGACATAATGGCACCCCCCTCAATGCTGATGAGTGTGAAAGGAATGACTTGGGCATTGTAGGGATGCTTTATGGTGTTAGTGTGAGGTGGTGCCAACCTGGCACATCATGTGGCAGCCAGGGTGCGCAGTGTCAAGTGAAGTATATGTGGCCATGGTGAGGCCATCCCTGATGTACCAGGCAGCAATGTGGTCGGGTGCTGATGCCCTCTGTCTTGTGCAGCATCAGGTGATTATGGAGAAGGTTGGTGTGGTTGTTAGTGCTGCTGGTGTGCCTGGTTCTGCTGGTGTTGCGGCTGATTGTGGTCAGATTCTGAGGACCAAGATGAGAGAGTATAAACCGTACCCATGCTGATGAAATAGATGGCTTGTGAACGTAAGATGACAGAAGCAATCAGTCAATGGTGAGAGAGGTTGTTCCAATTAGGTGACACTGGATAGAGAGTTTGCTCCAAGCATTTGCAACCTGCACAAAGCTCGATCTGTTTTCCAAATGCAGTAAGCAACAACTTCTGAGTTTGGAAAGTAAATAGCTGTGAGATGGCAGCTTTTATAGCACATTTCAAGCTGCCAAGTAATGAGATGATTCGATGGCCATTCAACTCCTGCCCAACTTAACAGATGTGATCCCTGAGCAGCGTGGACCCCATGGGCGAGCTGGTAAATTCTAAAGGTGAGCTCAAAATTGTTGTTAATCCTCTGTTAACAAGGTCATAATGACCTGAATTGCCTCACCTGCCACCGTGTGGCGGGTCTGCTCAGCGCCGACAGACTCGACATTTAGTAAAGGCGCATGGCGGCGGGTTGACAGCGGGGTCCCGACCCACCGTCAAAAAAAACCACTTCCCCACCCGACTCACCACCGATCGCGCCCGCTGATCCCCCGGAAAATTCCCCCCATTAATTCTGTTACTCTCTCTATAGATGCTGCCTGACCTGCTGAGTGTTTCCAGCAATTTCTGTTTTTATTTCAGATTTCCAGCATCCGCAGTATTTTGCTTTTGTAAACAGCTTTTGTGCTTCATCCTTTTAAAAATGATTTGCTTTTGCCTCTAAAGTGGGGGAAGTAGCCTCTCTATTTTACATGAACTGCATGAAGCCATTTCCACTCTGACATCTCCTGTGATATTTTGTAGTGCAAAATTCCATTCCATAAAAGTGAACAAATATCAGTGACCCCACAACAATTAGTATCTATTGATATTTGTGCTGATGGTTGAATCATTTTATGGGACCACTGATATTCACTGGGTGACATGAAGTACAGCTTTGTACAGCCTAATAAAATGGGTGGATGATGTCTTGTTTTGCACACTTTGTACAAAAATAATAAATTGCAGGACAACGGAGTATTACAGTTTAAACTCTTTTAATGAAGCATTAGGTTTGTTCTGACTCACAACAGTACAGCACCGTGTGGACAAGATGGAGTCCGGACCCCCTGGGTCTTCTAAACAATAGCAGTCCTTACAGATGCCTGCAGGCCACTGACAACTCAGCATGTGATCACATGTGAATATAATAGGTATTCCTTGTAGATGCCTGCGGGCCAATGATAATTCAATATGCAAATGTTACATCCCCTTTCTTTTAAAAGAAAAATGTTATGCATTACTTTTGAACCTTTCTTCTACATAATGTTCTCAGTAGCATCAACATATAAGTAAACTCAACATTTAACTAGCACTGAAAACATCTCAACGTTTCAATAATGATGTACAGTTTTTTTTCAGGGCAGCGATCCGCCTACACCCTTTGACAGTTCACAAGTCAAGGATAACTCTAGGCTTGACCTCTCGTCGGAATGATGGCGTTGTTCCTTGGTGTTCAGGAGGTGCCTGCGATTGCGGTGGTACACCTGTCCTTCTGGGGTGCGGACATGATACGATCGCTCAGTGTCAGCTGGCTGGATGACGACTGCTGGCTTCCAGTAGTCATGTTCCTGGATTCTGACGGATTCTCCATTGTGCAGCGGCGGCAGTAGTCTAGCTGACCTGTCATAGTACCTCTTTTGGTGTTGCTGTCTCTGTACACATTTTGTATGCACTTGCTTGCAGCTGATGACCTGTGGCTGCAGCTGCTGGTTGGTGTTTGGAAGGATTGAGCGAAGTCTGCGGCTCATCAACAGCTGTGCTGGGGACTTGAAGTTGTCAACCGGAGTGTTGCGGTACTCAAGGAGACTGATGTAGGGGTCTCTTTTGTCCGCTTTGGCTTTGTCCATGAGTGTTTTTGCAATCTGGACAGTTTTTTCAGCAAGGCCATTACTTTGAGGGTAATGTGGGCTTGATGTGATATGTGTGAAATCCCATGTCTTGGCAAATGACTCGAACTCTTTTGATTTGTATTGGGGGCCATTGTCTGAGACTAAAGTTTCTACCATGCCATGTCTGACAAAGGCTGCCTTTAGCTTGTGGATCACAGCTGCAGATGTGATGCTGTGAAGCTTGTCCAGTTCAAAAAATCTGCTGTAGTAATCAACAGTCACTATGTAGTCCTCGTTGTTCCATGTGAACAGATCCGTTGCCGTGATCTGCCAGGGCCTGTCTGGGATACGGTGAGGTATCATGGGCTCTTTGACATTTGATGGGCGGTGTTCTAGACAAATGGAACATTTTCCAACAATGTGTTTGCACATTCTGGGCCAAAACATAATGTCACGTGCTCTTTTGTTTGCATTTTTCCATGCCCATATGTCAACATCTCTTCTCGGAGACTGGTAGGAATGATGATTTTCTCCCCTTTGAAGACGATTCTGTTGATTTGTGACAGTTCGTCTCTGTGGTTCCAGAATTCAGATATGCTCTGAGGGCATTTCCTTCTTTCCTCAGGCCATCCTTCATGTATGACTTTGCTCAGCAGTGTGAGTTGTGCATCTTTCTCTGTTCCTGCTCGGATCTCCTTCAGTTTTGAGTCACTCACAAGTAAGCTGTCGTACACCATGTGCACCTGCACATCCATGCCTTCACTGAGGCTGCTGTCCTGGTAGCTAAGAGACTTTCTGGAGAGCGTGTCTGCGACAGGAATGTCTTTGCCTGGACGGTGAATGATTGTGAAGTCGTACTTCTGTAGCTGAAGGATCATTCTCTGTAGCCTTGATGGGGCTGCGGCTAGTGGTTTCCTCATGATTGACTCGAGGGGCTTGTGGTCGGATTCCACAATGACTTGTCGGCCATAGATGTACTGGTGGAAACACTTACATCCGAACAGAATTGCATATTGCTCTTTCTCAATTTGAGCATAGTTGATTTCACTGTCTGAGAGAGATCTGGAAGCATAGCCAATGGGCTTTCCTTCTTGCAGTAATACTGCGCCTAGTCCGTACTTTGACGCGTCCACTTGTAGTCTGAGCTCTTTGTTGGGGTCAAAGTAGGCAAGAACTGGTCCTGGTTCTCTGGTGATTAGGTCTTTCATTTTCTGAAATGCTGTGTCATGTTGTTTGTCCCACAGGAACTCATTGGATTGTTTGAGCAACTGACGCTTGGGTGCGTTGATTTCGGAGAGGCTCGGGGCAAACTTGGCTAAGTAGTTAACCATGCCTAGTACTGTCTCTAGCTCTGCGCAGTTCTTCGGCGGCTCCATCTTCTTGATGGCGGAGATTTTCTCTGGATCCGGCTTAATGCCATCAGTTGAGAGGTGATGCCCGAAATAACTGATCTCGGTGGATCCGATTATGCTTTTCTCGGGGTCGAGCCGGATACCTTTCTCCCATGATCTTTGTAGCATCGCACGGAGGTTCCTGTCATGTTCCTCTCTATTCCTGCCATAGATGAGGATGTCATCTACGATTGCGACTACTCCGTCGAGGCCTTCATAGGTTTTGTCGATCTTCCGCTGGAATTCATCCTGAGCTGAGATAAGACCAAATGGTAAATGCAGAAATCGGTAGCGTCCAAATGGTGTGTTGAACGTTGTTAGCTTAGATGGCTCTTCCGTGAGCTTGATAGTCCAGTATCCTGATTGTGCATCCATTACACTGAAGTAACGTGCTCCTACTAGCTTGGGTGTGATGTCATCTAGCATTGGTAGAGGGTAGTGAGGGCGTTTGATAGCCTTGTTCAAATCTCTGGGGTCGAGACAGACTCTGAGCTTGCCTGTACGTGGTTTCTCAACCACTACTAACGCGTTGACCCGGACGATGATTTCTGTATTCTCCATGCTCTGCAGCTCTTCCTTCAGGCGACTATGTAGAGCAAGGGGTATCCTTCTCGGTGGGCAAACCACAGGGGTTGCTGCTGGGTCAAGGTGAATAGTGCATTCACCTGGGAATAGTCCGATTCCTTTGAAAACATCAGCAAACTCCTCCATGACTGTCTGCTTCTCAACTGGTGCTGTCAATGATAGCACTAGCTTGACGAGGTCCATGTCTAAACATGCCTTTAGACCTAGCACTGGAGGTGCTTGAGTGTCAATAATGTAAAAGTCCAACATCATGTCGCTTTCTTTGTACTTGCATTTCATCATGCATGTGCCTTTTACAATGAGCTGCTCACCCCCATAGCCGGTCAGTCTGCATGAGGTGGGCTGTAGCTCACACTCATCCTTCAAGCTGTGATACTCACTCAGAGGAATTACATTAACCTGAGATCCAGTGTCTAGTTTAAACTTAAGCTCTTTGCCCTGCTTTCCTATCTCAGTATCGGCAAAAGCTTGCTCAGTCTCTGAAATCTGTTTTTTCTGTGACACAGAATCAATAAACAGTTCCTCTGCATTTGGCTCTCTATCTGGCATTTGGCTGTCACTCACTGTGTGTACTGTTTTTCCAAAAACAGTCCTGCAAACTTTAGCAAAGTGGTTCCGTTTACCACATTTAGTACATTGCCTTACTTTGGCAGGGCAGTGCTCCTTTTCTCCATGCCAGTTGTTTCCACAATATCCACAGTTTTTGAAGCGTTTTATGTCTGTGTCACCCATTTTTAGAACTCTCGCTGTTCTTTCTGTTCTGAAACACGCTCTCTGGGCAGTGTTCTTTGGTATGTGTCTGTTAACTGCGTGCACTGTCTGTTCACTCGAGCTGCTCGTGGCGCCGGTTATGGTTTTCAACTGTGCTTGGGCTATCTCGTGCGATCTAGCTATGTCCATAGCTTTGTCCAGCGTTAACCCGGACCCAACATTCAAAAGTTTCTCTCTCACTTTAGCTGAATGTATTCCAAACACAATGCGGTCTCTGACCATCTCATCTTTATCTGCATAGTCACAGTCTTTTACCAGCAGTTTTAACTCAGTCACAAACTGTTCACCGACTCACTAGCTCCTTGTAATTTCTCCTGAAACTTGTACCTAGCGAATATCATATTTGTCTTGGGCATCACATATGCTTCAAAACGGTCAAAATAACTTTTCAGTACCTTTGCTTCATTTGCGGTGAGAGACCATGTGTTAAAAATGTCTCTCCCTTTTTCTCCGATCCACAGGAGTAGGTAGCTGCATCTTTCTTCCTCCCCTTTGCTTTTCAACGGACCCGAGAACATTAATTCCATGTGTTGCTTGAACTTGCACCATTCTCTATGTAAGTTCAAAGATCCCCACTTCATTCGAGGTAAGGGAGCTCCAACGATATCCATTTGAAATCCCTGTTCTGACACCATGTCTTGTTTTGCACACTTTGTACAAAAATAATAAATTGCAGGACAACGGAGTATTACAGTTTAAACTCTTTTAATGAAGCATTAGGTTTGTTCTGACTCACAACAGTACAGCACCGTGTGGACAAGATGAAGTCTGGACCCCCTGGGTCTTCTACACAATAGCAGTCCTTACAGATGCCTGCAGGCCAATGACAACTCAGCATGTGATCACATGTGAATATAATAGGTATTCCTTGCAGATGCCTGTGGGCCAATGATAATTCAATATGCAAATGTTACAGATCAGGCACAAAGCAAGGGCACTAACACTTTGCTAAACAATGGGATGGGCTCTATTCTTGTGAATATGCAGTGAATTCAAAATATCAGCAGCATATGTGTAAGTCACAACTCCTTACTTCACAAAATAGATTGCATGCTGAAAGTCTAAATATGTATTCAAACTGGAAAAGTTGAAGTAACACAGTCAAACTATGAAAAAAACAGTGCCTGAAAGTCTTTTCCCTCGTAAAAAATGCCTGCAGCCTTAGAAGTCCCCACACAGCACCTGCACTGTATGTGACTGTATTCTAAATTTCAATTAGCTAATCCTTTCAGAACTGCATTATTTTTGGAAAAAAAATCCTTGTAACATGGGCACAAACTACAGTTATAATATATTATACTACACTATACAGCATTTCTTTTTAAAAATAAATCTATTAACAATACAGTGGCCTGTGAACTGGACTGAAGTTGGGAAGAATACAACTAGGAATAAAATCTGCAACCTTTTCGTCTGTCTTTCTCAGTTATACACAACCTTTGAGCCAACAGAGGAGTTTGTACTAAAGGTTCATCGACTGGTCTGTGTGGAGTCAGCAATGTGTGTGTGTATCTGGTGAGAATATGGTTGGGGGTCAGCTCTAATCCTCTCGTGTTAGCTCAGCCTCACATAGGAAGGTCACTGTGCTCATGGAACTGTAACCCGGCTTTTGAGAGAGGATAGATAAGGAGAGAGAAATGGAGGGGGAAAATTCCTCTAGGGGGCGACACAGTGAAGAGCACTGGGGAATTAACATACCAGATATGGGTTCCCGCTGATTATTTCCCAAGTGTTACAAATCTCGATCCAGTTACGGCAGGGAGGTGCTGTTGGGCAGAGGACAGGAGGTAGAGAAAGTCATAGGGAATCAATTCTGACCACTCCTATGTGCCACTTGGCAGCCAGTTACAGAGTGGCATTGGTGGAGGCTGGGAACAGACTGTCCACTAGAACATTAATCCAAAGGGGAAAAAGAGGATTTTTTTTTTTAAAAGAAGAAAAATAATTATAATTAAATCACAAACTTGTTCCCATAACAAAGAGAAACATTTACCTTCTTGTAAATACCAAAAATGGTTCCAATAGATACCAAGCAATCGATGTTAGAAGAACCGTCCAATGGATCAAAACAGACCAGATATTTACCCTGGAAAGAAATAATTATAAATTAAACTGACTGTAATATCTATGTGTATATATAATGCTTTTAACAACCTCTTCAAAATCCTTCTCTTCAACCATGCCTTTGGTTCCCCCTCCCCACTCCTCTCCATATTCCCTTTTTCTCTCCTGCTTGGTGTCCATTGTTTTGTTCTCCTAATGTTAAGCACATTGCGAGGCATTTCTGCACATATAGAAAATGTAAATTATTGCTGTATTGTAATGTTCTATGATGTCTCACACTTGTGGCAGATGAAACTAATAATTAATTAACAATGATATACTAAATACTTATGGGGAATTTTCCCTCTTCTTAGCAATGTCTATAAAAGCACAAAAATATAATATTATGCAGCTACAAGACCATTACTAGGAAATGTTCAGTTTGCAATAATAGAAGGAAATTCACTAGACTATTAATGCACAGTCCCTCCAGAAAACTAATCATGATGGAACTTGGCTAACCTGAGCACATTAGAAATTTGTGATAAACTTCTCTGTTCATGCCGTTAAGAATTAATTACTGTAATTACAGCTAAAGATCAACAAAGATAGACGTGTAGAATGTTGGGGAAACTGAGGCCAAAAACAGACCCCCCGTCACCCCCACCAAGCCCTGCCTGAGATCAGACAACTAACATAAACCAGAGATCAAACCTGAGGTTCATGCCACACTGGGCAGTGCACACACCCACCGAGCCATTGCGGCCACTCTTCCATTCAATTTAAATCCTTATTTTAGAATTTGAGATATTTTTTGTGAAACTTTTTTCTTCACCAAAATGCCCACCTCCAATAGTGCCTCTGCATGTTTACTGTAACTTCAATCCTTTCTTATTTTGTTGTGGGTAGTTACACATCCTGTACAATAAAGGTGCTGCATCTTGGATCTGTATTTTTAGAGAAGCACCTCAAAGATAGAGCTACACAGGAGAGAGATCCTAGAATTTATGTTTTAATAAAGGATTATACCCAAAATCTTGGCCTGACATATCGCTTTACAGTTGCTGACTTGTGTTTTTCCAGCACTTCATGCCCCTAGACATTATAGGGTTAATTTTCCACCTTTGCATTACAGGGTACTGGCAAGAAACCTCACCCACTGGCACTCACCCCATAATTCCAAATTTATGTTTATAAGGAATCATCACTGACCACATTCGTTATACGCTCACCCTCTTATCAGGCTCAATAATTAGAGCATCTTTATTCTCCTCTGACACTAGTACACAAGTACTGTAGGATGATTTTAGCAGATTAATGATGAGATCGTTAGACAGGACATCCAGTTTCTTGACTTCGTCTCCAGTTACATTCACAGTCCCTGCAATTCCACACCTGAATAAAATAATACATGATGGATATTTGAGCATTTATCAAGCAACATCCACTTAAATATACAGCATAACACTAGATGTTAACACAAAAGCAAAATACTGTGGATGCTGGAAATCTGAAATAAAAAAGAAAATGCTGGAAATACTCAATAGGTCAGGCAGCATCTGTGGCGAGAGAAACAGAGTTAACGTTTCAGGTCGATGACCCTTCGTCAGAACTGGAAAAAGTTGTAGATGGAACAGGTTTTTAAGCAAGTGTAGGGGCAGGGAAAGGGGAGATGGGAGGAAAGAACAAAAGAGAAGGTCTGTGATAGGATGGAAGGCAGGAGGGATTAAGAGACAAAAGGGATGATGGTGCAAGGCAAAAGGAGATGGTAATGGGACAAGTTAAGAAACAAAAGATGACTCTAAATGAAGTGTAAATGGCAATGGCAAAATGAGCGACAGCAGCCATGTGAGAGAGAAAAAAAATAATTAAAAAAAAGATAGGGTCAGTGGTTATGGTCTGAAATTGTTGAACTCGATGTTGAGTCCAGAAGGCTGTAAAGTGCCTAATCGAAAGATGAGGTGCTGTTCCTCGAGCTTACGTTGAGCTTCATTGGAACAGTGCAAGAGGCCGAGGACGGAAAGGTCAGAGTGGGAGTGGAGCGAAGAATTAAAGTGACAGGCGACCAGAAGCTCAGGGTCATGCTTACAGACTGAATGGAGGTGTTCCGCAAAGCGGTCACCCAATCTGCATTTGGTCTCCCCAATGTAGAGGAGACCACATCATGAGCAGCGAATACAGTATACTAAGTTGCAAGAAGTACAAGTAAATCGCTGGAAGGAGTATTTGGGCCCTGGACAATGGGAAGGGAGGAGGTAAAAGGGCATGTGTTGCATCTCCTGCGCTTGCACGTGAAGGTGCTGGGCGAAGGGGAAGGGGTGTTGGGGGTGATAGAGGAGTGGACCAGGGTGTCGCGGAGGGAGCGGTCCCTTTGGAATGCTGAAAGTGGGGGGGGGTGAGGGGAAGATGTGTTTGGTGGTGGGATCACGCTGGAGGTAGCGGAAATGGCGGAGGATGATCCATTGAATGTGGAAGCTGGTGGGGTGAAAGGTGAGGACAAGGGGAACACTATCGTGATTCCGGGAGAGAGGGGAAGGGGTGAGAGCAGAATTGCGGGAAATAGAACGGACACGGTCAAGGGCCGTATCAACCACAGTAGAAGGGAATCCTCAGTTGAGGAAAAAGGAAGACATGCCAGAAGGTGGCATCATCAGAGCAGATGCGGCGGAGACGGAGAAATTGGGAGAATAGAATAGTGTCCTTACAGGAAGCGGGGTGAGAGGAAGTGTAGTCCAGGTAGCTGTGGGAGTCAGAGGGCTTATAGTGAATGTTTGTTAATAGCCTATCCCCAGAGATGGAGACAGGGAAGTTGAGGAAGGAAAGGGAAGGGTCAGAGATGGGAAGGTGAGGGAAGGGTGGAAATTGGAAGCAAAGTGAATTAAATGTTCTAGTTCAGGGTGAGAGCAGGAAACAGCACCGATACAGTCATCAATTTACCAGAAAAAGAGGTGATGGAGGGGACCAGAGTAGGACTGGAACAAAGAATGTTCCACATATCCCAAGAAAAGACAGGCATAGCTAGGACCCATGTGGGTTCCCATAGCAACACCTTTAATTTGGAGGAAGTGAGTGGAGTCAAAGGAGAAGTTGTTCAATGTGAGAACAAGTTCAGCCAGGCGAAGGAGAGTGGTGGAAGGGGACTGGTTGAGCCTCTGTTCAAAGAAGAAGTGGAGCGCCCTCAGGCTATCCTGTTGGGGGATGGAGGTGTAGAGGGATTGGATGTCCATAGTGAAAAGGAGAAGGTTGGGGCCAGGAAACTGGAAACTGTTAAAGTGGCGGAGGGCGTTGGAAGAGTCGCCGATGTAGGTGGGAAGAGACTGGACAAGGGGAGAAAGAATAGAGTCAAGATAGGAAGAGATAAGTTCCATGGGGCAAGAACAGGCTGAAATGATGGGTCATTGAAACATAGAAGATAGGAGCAGGAGTAGGCCATTTGGCCCCTTGAGCCTGTTGCGCCATTTAATGAGATCATGGCTGATCATCCAAATTCAGTACCCTGTCCTTACTTTCTCCCCATATCCCTTGATCCATTTAGCCTTAAGAAATATATCTAACTCCTTCTTGAATATTTTAATGAATTGGCCTCAACGGCCTTCTGTGGTAGAGAATTCCACAGGTTCACCACTCTCTGGGTGAAGAAATTCCTCCTCATCTCAGTCCTAAATGGCTTATCCCTTATCCTTAGACTGTGACCCCTGGTTCTGGACTCCCCCGCCATCTGGAACATCCTACCTGCATCTAGTCTGTCTAGTCCTGTTAGAATTTTATAAGTTTCATTCAGATCCCCTCTCATTTTTCTAAACTCTAGCGAATACAAGCCCAATCGACCCAATCTCTCTTCATACGTCATTCCTGCCATCCCAGGTATCAGTCTGGTGAATCTTCGCTGCACTCCCTCCATGGCAAGAACATCCTTCCTCAGATAAGGCGACCAAAACTGCACACAATACTCAAAGTGTGGTCTCACCAAGGCCCTGTACAACTGCAGCAAGACATCCTTGCTCCTGTACTCGAATCCTCTCGCTATGAAGGTCAACATACCATTTGCCTTCTTAACCGCCTGCTGCACCTGCATGCTTACCTTCAGCGACTGGTGCACAAGGACACCCAGGTCTCGTTGCACTTCTCCTTTTCCCAATCTATTGCCATTCAGATAATAATCTGCCTTCCTGTTTTTGCCACCAAAGTGGATAACCTCGCATTTATCCACATTATACTGCATCTGCCATGCATCTGCCCAATCACCCAACCTGTCCAAATCGTACTGGAGTTTCTCTGCATCCTCCTCACACATGCCCACCCAGCTTTGTGTCGTCTGCAAACTTGGAGATATTATATCTAGTTCCCTCGTCTAGATCATTGATATATATTGTGAATAACTGGGGTCCTAGCACCGATCCCTGCAATACCCCACTAGTCACTGCCTGCCACTCAGAAAAAGACCCGTTTATTCCAACTCTTTGCTTCCTGTCTGCCAACCAGTTCTCTATCCAAGTCAGTACCTTACCCCCAATCCCATGTGCTTTAACTTTGCACGCTAATCTTGTATGCGGGACCTTATCGAAAGCCTTCTGAAAGTCCTAATACACCACATCCACTGGTTCTCCCTTATCTATTCTACCAGTTACATCCTCAAAAAATTCCAGTAGATTAGTCAAGCACAATTTACCTTTTGTAAATCCATGTTGACTTTGTCCGATCCTGTCACTGTTTTCCAAGTGCTCTGCTATTACACCTAGTGCTCTGCTATTACATCTACCAGGACAGTCCTGTTTGTGGATCTTGGGAAAGAGGTAGAAACAGGTTGTGTGGGGTTGGGGAACTATGAGGTTAGCGGCCGTGGAGGGAAGATCTCCAGAGGAGATGAGGTCAGTGACAGTCTTGGAAATGGTGGCTTGATGTTCAGTAGTGGGGTCATGGTCCAGGGGTAGATAGGAGGATGTGTCGGAGAGTTGGCGTTCAGCCTCCGCTAGGTAGAGGTCGGTTCGCCAAACAACAACAGCACCACCCTTGTCAGCAGCTTTAAAGACAATGTTGGGGTTGGATCTGAGAGAATGGAGTGCTGTAAGTTCAGAGGGAGGTAGGTAGGAGTGGGTAAGGGGAACAGAGAAATTGAGACGGCCGATGTCACGTCGGCAGTTCACAATAAAAAGATCTAGAGAGGATTAGAGGCCAGAGGGAGGGGTCCAGGTGGAACGAGAATTCTGCAAGCGGGAGAAAGGGTCAGCTGTGCGGGGCGAAGACTCCTGGCTAAAGAAGTGGGCATGGAGACGAAGGCGACGGAAAAAGAGCTCAGCGTCGTGCCGAGCTCGAAATTCATTGAGGTGGGAATGTAAGGGGGTGAAGCTCAGGCCTTTGCTGAGGACTGATCGTTCGGGGTCAGAGAGGGGAAGGTCAGAGGGGATAGTGAAAACACAGCAGGGGGCGAGATTAGAAGAAGGGATGAGGTCAGAGGAACGTGAAGGGGAAGAAGGTTCTGGAGGGGCGTTGGAGTCCAAGGGTTGTTGAACCTTACAATCCTTGACATCGGAAAGGAAGAAAAAAAGTTTTTTGTTAAAGCGCCGGATGAGGCAAAGGATGAAATGTTAACAGTTTAGTTAGAGGCTATTTTGTAGTCTGACCACACAGGCACAGCCCTTTTAAATGGAAAAGATTTATGATTAAAAATCTCCTTCTCCAAAATGCTTGTTTGCTGAGATAGCCCTCCATTCTCTCTTCTCCAGAGTTTTTGTGTTGTTCACACTGACTTGGAGGATGTGCTGCTTTATGCAATGTAACAACAAAAATTGCTTGATTACAAGACTTTTAATGTAAAATGGATATAGAAAACTCTCTACATGTTCACTAACTCCCACTTGCTCAGTAATTGGCAAGAAGTTTGCAGGCTGGGAGCCATCCACCAGTCTCCATGGTGACTCAATTCATTAATTGAAATAATGGTGCAGATTTGAATGTCCTCTATAAAGTTAGCCTTCATCGTTTAATGAGGATTTGGCTGATTGCTTTCCTCATTTGTTTGTAAATAACCTTTGTGAACAGTAACTAAAGATTTATAACAGTACTTTTACATTAACAGGTTAAATTTGTTGTGCTACATCATTATGGTTTTTGGTCAAGGTGATTTCTTTGGTAGGTGGGAGATGGAGAGAGTAGTGTGATATCTCCATGGTATTGAGAAAGTGGGAGGTAGTGAACGTGTAGAGAGTTTTCTATATCTATATTACATTAAAAGTCTTGTAATCAGGTAATTTTTGTTGTTACATTGCATAAAGCAGCACATCCTCCAAGTCAGTGTGAACAACACCACGGGAGAACTGCTTATAGCATATAATCTATTTTATTCCTTTTTCTTTCTTGTCTTTGTTCTTTTATTTATGTGTCCCTATTTTCATTGCTTTGTTTCTTTTCAGTCTTTATTCATCCTGTATGTGGGTATCTAAGAACTGAAGAGTTTAGAATATCTGGAGAATTAATAACTATGAGACTGGCTTAAAAATTAATATTCTGACTCATCCATTTGAAGGCTTATTTCATTAAAGCGGATGTCATTCTGCTGAATTGCCCTAAAATTAATATGTTATTGTTGGAATCTGTACACATACCAGTGCCTCTTCATTATTGCTTGGAGTGAGGCTCACTCATTTTTGTTTTAAAATGTGATCTGTTCTGAAATATCACATTTTGAAAATTTATACCACTTCACGTATTAAAAATGTTTGCAGCTAGTTTTGTAAGTATCACTCCGAACATTTGCCAATAATCAAAGTTTTGTCATTACATTGCTTTATGCTTTAAAACTGTTGGTTGTAACAGGGATTTTCTCCAGAGCTCTCATATGATACTAAATTGAAAGTAACTTAGTGCTGCCCACTAAAACTCTTCAACTGGGTCCAGATTCACCTTAGCTCAAGGTCTGTGCCAGGGAAACGTATTTCCCCCCAATTTTATCCCCTTCTCTCCTGAAAGTAATGATTAATATTGACGAATGGCTGCCTGGGCACAAGCATCTGATTACCTCCCCAAAATGGTCATTCTTCAAATGTGAGTCTTGTACAGTGAGTGAGCTTTGATAAGCTGCTTGACAATCGGACCTTACAGACAAGGCCAGAGGTCAATGGAGTTAACAACCAGGAGGAGGAACAGCGGTGATTTTTCCCCTTCCTAGCCCAGGTTGCTGTGGCCAATTGTAGCACGTTTACTGCCACCCTGGCTGAAATAACTAGCTCAACACAAACTATGGGTCAAACCTGGGACCTTTATGGTTTGTACGACTTAGTGTCGTGGGGGCTACATTTACCAGGAGGGAATCTTGAAGTGGAATAAGTAAGATGGAGGTCTGCATATGCTGAAGAACATCTTGGGGTAGATTTTCGTTTCAATGGAAAGAAAAATTGGGCCGGGTGCAAAACGGGCAGCTGATCCGTTACCGTCCACTTTCTGCCACTGCTAAAAGTGAACATTTACTCTCTTGTCTCTCTGTACTCAAATGCTGCCATTTTGTTTTGCAGCAAAGGTTATTTACAAACAAATAGAAAAATCTGGACCCAAAGTATGCAAATTGGGTATTTGGCAAATTAGATTTAACTGGTTTGGAAATTAAGTTGGTTAACTATTACAGAGCTAAAAACAAGGCTTTATTCATGAAAAACCTCAATGTTGTAAAGAATAAGCTAACTTTCTTAGAGCAGCGGAGCAGTAGACCCTCAGATGCAGTGAGATGTTGAAGATATCCTTTAAGTATCCTTTGATTGACAAATATAATAGAAAGATGCATCGTTGTCAGTTGAATCAGCCTTGGAGTAACTCACCCAAGTGACCATTCTTCATGTGTGAATGTAGACAATGAGTGTTAACCTGTTGTTGGGAAGCACATGGTTATCCTATCATGGGAGCCATCACAGTCAAGTCCGAGTCTGTCCTGACTCCACATCCACAAACAAATGCTTTCTAACAGGGAGTCAGTTGATAGTCATCATGCTCAGAAACCCTGGCTGATTCCCAGGCAAGGTAACTGAAGCCAATTTTTGCAATCCTATTACTGAGGCCAACTAACTCAGCAGAAGGCAATGATTGAACTTGGGACCTTCCTAGTTTGTCTGGCACAGTGTCACATTGGGCAGTGCATAAAGAAAACTTACTCCACGTTTTACAGACTAGGTGATTTTTCCCTGTAGTAAAACAGACTGCAAAAATCAGTGATTTCATTGTGCATTGCTGCCATCTGCTGGATGGCTGAGCAACTTCTCTGAGTGGCATCTTTTCTTTTTGTTGTTTGTCACTTTTCAGTCCATTTCTGCTATCTATTTTATTTGAGTTTTGTCCTTTATCTTTATTATTTGTTTCTTAATATTCATATTTCTACTGGCTGTCTCTGTGCATGTATGTTAGCCTGCATATGACAGGGAGCTGAATCAGTGGAAATAGAAGTTGGATACTTTGATGTGTAAAGTAATCTTTGCTGAGCAGCAAGCACTAATTAGAGTTGTGTCGGGATGAAGCTTGCTTGGGATAATGGATCCAGTGCTTGAAGTGTCTCGAGGTTAAATAAAACAGGACTTTGCGATGCCTGGTGCTTCAGACCCTGCACAAACCACACCTGCATTCTGTACCATGTTACCACAAACAGCTAGACAGCCATTTTGATAGTTTCCATGTCCCAGGGTAATTATATTTGGAGAGTTTTGTATTTGTTGCCCACAAGACCTAGGGATGAGTTAATTAATTTCCACCATGGATCCCAATTCCTGACTTCAACCACCTGGCAAAAAATCACTATAAGTTTTGACAGTAAAAAAACTCCCACAGACTTGATATACTTCAAACAAGGTTCAGAGGAGCTGAGAAAAGTCAAGACAAGGTTAACACCAAGATTTCAGCTGTGTGTTATTTGATCATTTCCAAACACTTAACAAGCCTGACTAAACTTGGCAGAATTTTGGTAACAGTTCAGCAGAAGTTTTGTAAGACTGAGTACTGTATAAATTACTAACCGTAGAGCAGGCTATACATATTTTACTTTCTGCATTTAACAGCTCTCTGATACAAAGCTAGCTAAAATGACAAATTACACCGAGGGGCTTTAAAAAGGAAAATATTCACATTTGCTACATCACAGCACAATGGCAACTCACATTAAAAGCAAGGGTGAATTTGTCTTTTTTCTGCAAGTGGAACCAACTGTGAGATACAGCTGCCAGAGTGAAAAGTGTTCAGCGCTTACAACAACAACATTTCCTTTTGTTTCTCTCTCACACCTGGCAGCTATCTCTTGCCCTGCCAGTACACTTTACACCTAATCTCAGCCTATTACCATCTCGTCTAGCTTCTAATACCTTTTATTGTCTCTTTTACTTCTTTTGTTTCTTTTATTCTTTTGTCCGATCGCAGCCCTGCCTCCGATCTATCTTCTTTTCTTTCCAGTTTTGAAGAAGGGTTCGACCCGAAACGTCAACTCAAATTTCGCTCCACGGATGTTGCCTGACCTGCTGAGTTTTTCCAGCATTTTCTGTTGTTATTTAACATTTCTATAGCATTCTTTGCAGAGAAATAAAAGCTCAGAGGGCTTAACAAGGGAAAAGATGAACAATAGGCAGGAAAAAAGAATTTAAGTGGAGAAAGGCCAATGACAGTGTCAAACAGAAGGGTTTATAAGAAGCTTATGAAGACGGGAGTGAGCGGCAACGCTTAGTGACTTTGAGAGAATTCCAGAGGACAAGGACATAGTGACTGAAGGATGAAACACTGATGATGGAGCAGATCGAATGGGGATGAGCAGTAATTTGCTTTCCTTGGAGTGTAGGATGCAAGTGTGGAGGAATTGTTGGACAGGATCATTGAGGTACAGTAAAGCAAAGCCACGGATGGATTTGAAATAAGGACAAAGATCTTGATTCAGATTACTAGAGTACATGGAGCCAGTGGAGTTTGGCAAGCAAGGAGGTGATGGGAATATGAAACATTGTGCAGAAGACTTGAGCTATAAATGTTGGTGTTCAGAGAGATTTAGGTGTCCTTGTACAGGAAAGTTAGCATGCAGGTACAACAAGCAATTAGGAAAGCAAATGGCATGCTGGCCTTTATTGCAAGGGGGTTGGAGTACAAGAGTAAGGAAGTCTTACTACAATTGTACAGGGCTTTGGTGAGACCACACCAGGAGTACTGTGCACAGTTTTGGTCTCCTTATCCGAGAAAGGACATACATGCCTTAGAGACGGTGTAATGAAGGTTCACTAGATTGATCCCTGGGATGAGAGGGTTGTCCTATGAGGAGAGATCGAGTAGATTGGGCCTATACTCTCTGGAGTTTAGAAGAATGAGAGGTGATCTCATTGAAATATACAAGATTCTGAGGGGGATTGACAGGGTAGATGCCGAGAGGTTGTTTCCCCTGGCTGGAGAGTCTAGAACTAGGGGGCATAGTCTCAGGATAAGGGGTCGGCCATTTAAGACTGAGATGGAGGAGGAATTTCTTCACTCAGAGGGTTGTGAATCTTTGGAATTCTGCACCTCAAAGGGCTGTGGATGCTGAGTCATTGGCCCATATTTTCTGATGCCTACGGGTGTGTATGGGCTGTATACACACCCATAGGGACATCGGAAATGCTGGCTTCAGGCATGCGAAGCGCATGCGCTGAAAGCTGGCATTTCCGATCTGTCAAGAATGCTCTTGACAGATCAGACGCCTGCCCTGGAGAAGGGCCTCTGCAGGTGGAGAGTTCCACTTTCTGCAGAACCTCCGCCCGCTGAAATCACTTAGAAATCTTACACCTGGTAAAGGCAGGCGTAAGGCCTGCTTTTACCAGCGTAAGAGTTGAAAAAAGTTTAAAAAATAATTTTTTCCCACTCATTTATAATTTAAAAATACTTTAAAGAAAGGTAAGTTTATTTTTAGTCCTGTAAAAAACTTGAATTATTTTTTTCAAAAATTTAAATTTTTGTTTAAAATATTTAATTTAATGTAATTTTAACTCATTTTAAAAATGTGATTAAAAAAATTATTTAATGTTTTAGTGTCTTTTTGGGGTGATCTCCATTCATATATTTGACCGGTCTATCTGTCAAAAGTATGAAGGGAGATTCCCTTCTCCTATTGGCTGGCCTGGCCCACGTGATCCCAGGGACGCTTGTGAACCGCATGCGCCCCTGGGATACGTGGGCCCTGCACATTTCGACTGTGGGGAGGCCCAGGAGCGGAAGTGTCCGGACCCTAGGAGCCCTCAGGTAAGTTTGTAGATTTTTTTCCCGATAGGAGGCTTCCACACACAGGAAGCCTCCCATCGGAAATTACAGGCCATTGAGTATATTCAAGGCGGAGATAGATAGATTTTTGGACTCTAGGGGAATCAAGGGATATGGGGATCAGTGGAAAAGCGGAGTTGAGGTCGAAGATCAGCCATGATCTTATTGAATGGCGGAGCAGGCTCGAAGGGCCGTATGACCTACTCCTGCTCCTAATTCCTATGTTCTTACGTTCTAATGTTCAGAATGAACTGGAATTTGTGAGTGTGGAGATGATGGAGAGCATTGGGGAAGTTGGTCCTCAAGATGACGAAAGAGTTGATGAAAGCATAGATTAGGTTTTAGCAATGGTGAGGAAGAGATTGGGGTGTAGGCAGACTTTCACCAGGGCGTGGAAGTGGAAACCAGATTGGAGGTCTTGATGGGAGAAATTAGTGCATGGTTAAGTGGCAATGAGGCACTGAAAGATTTTAGAGGGAAACAGGATGGTAGGTAGAGAGAGTGAAGGGGTCAAGGATAGAATTTTAGAAAAGGGGGTAATGACAGAGGCTTTCAAGGGGTACAAATGCCAAACAGAGACTGGTTGATGATGATGGGAAGAAGTGAAGATGGGCATTCAGGAGTTGAGTTGGGAGGTGGTCGATGAGCAAGTAAACATTGGGCTTCATAGAGACTCTGGACGGAATTTTCCGAGGTGGTAGCGGGCAAGATTGGTGGCGGGTTGGGTGGGAAAGTTATTATTTTTTACAGCGAATCGGGAACCCTCAAACCACCTACTTGATAAAATGAAATAAAATGCATTGTCAGTATGACCTAATTACTTACCAAAAGAATATTAGAAACTGTCTCTGGTTTTCTATTACAATTCTAAAGATTTAAATATATAGCATATTTATAAACATTCTGTCAAAGTATCAATGATAAGGTCTTTGTATATCGATTATAATTGCAAGGTTCTTAAGAACCTAAAATTACACAATCTTTCCACCTTCAGGTTTACAATTAGTCCCTATCTGGACCAAAGACTAACACTGCTGATGTGGCTCACTGTTACTTTGAGGTGTTTGTAGTGTTGAGAAACAGGTAGAAGACAAACAGTACAGTTCACTGCGCTGCACATTTAGATGTTGCAATATCAAGATAATTGGCCTCAGCAAAACCTTAGGAAGGGAGGGGGCAAATCAGCCAAGATTGCCACTTCTTATGTGTTAGGCTGCGTAAGGGTTGGTCGGACTTATATATCCAATAAGCCCACAATTAAAGTTTCTATTTTATATAATAGGACCACAGCTTTCAGTAGAAACATACATTAGAAATTCATAGTCAAGGAGTTTATTTAAAAAATAACTTTAAAGGGAATTTCAAATAAATTCTAGTGTGGTGAATAAGAGAAAATGCTAGAAAGCCTGTTAAAATGTGTAAAGCAAAATCCACGCTCCAATCTTGCAGAAAACAAATTGCATGCACTTGCCTACTTTGCAGCACACTATTTGTGGAACACTAGCTAGCCAAAGGCCATGGACTCACATATGGGCAAGGCCTGCTTTTCTCACAGCACAGGAGATGGCCTTGATCGCAGTTAGCAGCGAGTTCAGGAGCTGAGTGAATTCCCCCGTTCCTTTAGCTTTCCTTCCCTGTTCCATAACAAATCGGGTCATTGTTTGGACATCGGTATCGAAAGGTGACTGGTCCGACATTGTGGCTGAATTTCTCTCGGTCACGGTAGCAGAGTTAGTGAAGTTACGAGTGGATGTAGCCCGACCAGACTAGCTATTTAAAGCACAGGTTGGTGAGCCAAATAAATGGAACAGCTGCAAGGACCATGTGACTAAGATTGAAGTCTATGAGAGTTCAGAATATGCATATTATTTAAGCAGACGTGACTCCCACAACATCCCTAGGTGACTGAAAAAGGGCAAAGTTATAGACGTTTTGTCAAATTTGACTTTGATTCAGGATCTTTCACTGAAATTCATTAGCCACTGCCCAGTAGGTAGGTTTTAAGCATGCAAGCTGTATGTAACTCACATACTTGTATTTCGCCATGGCACAGAAGATTTAATGCGAGCCTAACTATAGTACTTATATGACATCAGATACTTTTAGTTTTTAAGCCCAAAGTGTCAATAGATATAATTGTTCCAGAGTTGGGAACCATCAACAGACAACCTAATGTGGTAATATAATGCTGTTTTGAAAGGTCATGAGTGCAATAGAAAACTGTGACTGAAATTGCCAGAGTTCTTCTGTGACAGACTGGAAAGCTTTTGACTGTAATTAAATCTTGGGATAGCATTTATGTGAGTGATATGCACCACGTGCAAGGACACATTACCAGGAGTAACACCACCTCCAAGATCCCCTCCAAGTCACACACCACCTTCTCAAGGGCAATTAGGGATGGGCAATAAATGCTGGCCTTGCCAGCGACACCCACATCCCAGGAATGAATATTTAAAAAAATTCCCCCCTTTTCTAGACCAGGGCACCAAGGCCATTCATATCATTCCTATTTTGACCTGACTGAAATTAGTGAACCCAGCAAAGCAGGAACCCTCTGGTGTGCATCACACCATGCAATGCATTTATTTACTAAGCCATCAGGAGCTACAAGCACAAGTGACAGGATATTCAACTGTGAAGCACAGCGCACACATTTTTAAAAATCATTCACAAGATGTGGGCCTTTCTGGTGAGGCCAGCATTTATTGCCCATCCCTAATTGCCCACAAGAAGCTGGTGATGAACCACCTTCTTGAACCACTGCAGTTCGTGTGGTGAAGGTACTCCCACAGAGCCATTAGGTAAGGAGTTCCAGGATTTTGACCCAGCGACAATGAAAAAACAGCGATTGGAGAGTATTCCATCACACTTCTGACTTGTGCCTTGCAGATGGTGGAAAGCTTTGGGGAGTCAGGAGGTGAGTCACTCGCCGCAGAATACCCAGCCTCTGACCTGCTCTTATTGACACAGTATTTATGTGGCTGGTCCAGTTAAGTTTCTGGTCAATGATGACTCCCCAGAATGCTTACGGTGGGGAATTCGACGATGGTAATGCTGATGAATGTCAAGGGGAGGTGGTTAGACTCTCTGCAAATCAATCAGCTGTTGGAAGGCATTACTGAGAGGGCAGTTAGGAGAGCACACGCTCATATCCTGGGCTTGATGCCCATCATAATTGGGTTGCTGAGGGGTCAGCCACTGCTGCTGAAGTTCTGGATTTCAATCTTAGACCCACCATTCAATGAGACTTGTTGTTCACGCTGTAGTCAGCAGGATATAACCACACATTTTATGATGAGTGGTGTTGCTTGTAAGGGGTTCCTGGTACTTCCCACCTAGTTATGCTTCTAACATGCAGTTGTTGGTACTAGGGACTACCCTCCTAGTGGGGAGGTTGGGGGCAAGGTCTCTTTGCAGTCAAGGTTGCTCCAAGATGACACAGTTGGCAAGGAAGTTCAGAATAAAGTCAATTCTTGTTGGTCAGATACACGAATTCGACAGATCTTCAGTACTCCAGAACACTACTGATGATTGGCGTGCCAGCCTGACCCATCAGTAAAAACTGGCGAGGAAGACCTGTTATTCAGGGCTGTGATTTTTCTCCACCACTCCAGATAATCCTGCAAGCCAAACTCCCTAATGGTTAGCAATAGCAAAATACCGCGGCTGCTGGAAATCTGAACTAACAACAGAAAGTGCTGGAAACACTCAGCAGGTCAGGCAGCATCGAGGAGAGAGAAACAGAGTCAATGTTTTGGGTCGAACCCTTCGTCAGGGCACTTCGTGAGTGTTTCCAGCACTTTCTGTTGTTATCCCTAATGGTTAGGGTGGCCTTAGCTGGACAAAGTGATCTGTTCTTGTAAACTGCAGAGTTAAATTCAACAGCATTCCTGCACACATTTGAAAGGTTCCGAATCCTTGGCTCTGCCAATCTGCACTGAAGCTCTGGACCTGGGTAAATTAGTCTATGCCTACTGGGATTGATAGTGTGCACTCCATACTGAGCAAACAAAGTCTACGGGTGGATGCAGATTTCTATTTCTCAGTATTTTGAACTGGAGACACTTAAACATAGTGCTTTATTTCTGCAGGTCAGATATCAAATTGACAGAAAATGCACACTTTCCAGCCAAGTCACTGGGTATCAACCAAAAACTGGAACCTGCCTGACTGGATTTCCTTATTCGGAGAGCTCAAGAGGGCAACTGTAGAACCCCCAACTACTGTTACAGCCAAGATCAGCAAAACCTGGGACTTCCTTGGCCTCTAGGACTCAAACCAAATTCAAGATAGTGCCTTTACCCACAGATTTACTGAAGGACTCTTAAAAGTGTGTATCTTTTGGAAGTTAACATGCATTGGAATATTAAATCATACAGCTAAAATCCTGTTACCATCTGTTAATTATTGTATAATAAATAACTGCTTTAACATTTTTCATATAAAATACATAGTTTCACCCAAACTATACAAATATGGAACAAATTCATAAAGTAAAAAGATGGACTGGAAGAGTAACTGATCATTGTAGTGTATGTGCCTTTAAGAGCCCCATGTGTACTGTAATGCCAGTAATGGCCACTCGGGCTATATAAGCCTATATATTGTGTTGTATCCGTTAGTTCCCCTCCAGACTTTGTTTAGTAAACACCTATAAAACCAACTCCTGTCTTCAGTGTCTCTATCAACACACAGACACAACAATGGCGACAAATTGGAAACGGACTTACCTGCAATTCGGCAGCACCTCAAGGACATCGATTCCTCTGGCGTCCAAAGTTGAAGAAAAATCAAGAAAAAGAAAAAGCTGTGGTTTCACCAGCTAGCCAAGCTGGTGGCAGGTACTGCAATAATCCTTCCTGGGCGTCGGGCTGGGGCTCCAGCGGCTGGCTCTACAGATAGGCCAAGCAGCGAAAGCGGAGGCAAGCAGGAACAGACGGGGAGGGAGCACTCGGGAGACGGCCGGCGCTGCAAGCAGGTCGGCGTTCAGACCTAGAGAGTCCGGCGGGAACGAGTCTACCAACTGTAAATAAATAAATAAAAAGAACGGAAACCGCGGGAAACAGCGTTGTCATCGGCAGCAGCGGCGGGGAAGCGCGGGAAGCACCATATCTTTTCTGCAGAAAAGAAAGAAAAGCGCGGGAAGCGCCATTTTATTTCTAGGATGCCTAAGTCTGGCAATATTGATGCTTTTGATAATGAGATAGAGGATTGGACCACATATGTGGAAAGAGTGGAGGTATATTGCACCGCAAATGGAATAGAAGATGAAAAAAAAGCTTCAGTACTGCTAAATCTAATGGGCGCAAAGACATACGGGCTGTTACAAAATTTAATCACTCCAGCCAAACCAAAGGACAAGAATTTTAAAGAAATTGTTGATACCCTACAGGAGCACTTAAACCCAACACCACTGCTGATAGCGGAACGATTCAAATTCTTCAAGAGAAATCAACACAAAAATGAAAGTAACGCTGATTACCTCACCGAATTAAGAAAGCGATCAAAACACTGTCAATTCGGGGCAGGACTAGCAGATTATCTTCGAGACAAATTCGTCTGCGGTCTCTTAAGTGAAGGAACACAGAAAAGGCTGCTTTCTGAAAAAGATTTAACACTGGACAAGGCTTTCAGTATGGCTGTATCATACGAAGCAGCCGCAAGAGGAGCTGCAGAGATACAACCAAAGACACAGGACTTCAGCACCCATGAAATGACACAGGGTTTCGAGAGATGTTATCGCTGCGGCAGATCCACCCATGATCAGAGGGACTGCTGGTTCAAGGACAAAACATGCAGGCAATGCGGAAAGATTGGACACATTGCACGGGTATGCCGATCTGGACAAAAAAAATCCACAGACAGGAAAAAAAAAATCAATAAAGAAAAGTACAGAAAGGTACAAATGATGACGGACAGTAGCTCCGAAGACCGATAGCGACTCCGAAAACAAGAGACTAAGCTGTCTCAAATTACATAATGTAATTGCCAAAGATGATTACCAGACCATTTGGGTTACCCTCACGATAGCAGGGTCCCCAGTTAAAATGGAGCTAGATACAGGATCAGCTCTGACCGCCATAAATCGACGGGATTACGAGCGGCTATTTCCGCATATACCTTTAAAAGACACATCCATTATCTTGAAAACATATACGGGGCAGAAAGTATACCCCAAAGGAAAAATAAGGGTGCCTGTTCTATACAACGGCAAGGAAATACAAAAGTTGTATTTATACATTCTACAAGATGGTGGTCCACCGCTGTTGGGACGTGAATGGATCAGGAAAATACGTTTAGACTGGCACTCCATTCAGGCACTGACTGTGACCAGTAAGAAAAAAAACGATGATGACGTCATACCTGAACGATTAAAAGACATCTTGGCCAACGCCAAAGAAGTGTTTCAAGAGAAACTAGGAACCTTGAAAGGCATCACCGCCTCAATAAAAGTGGAAGATGCGGCAATTCCCAAGTTTTTTAAGGCAAGACCGGTGCCATACGCAATTCGTCCAGCAGTCGAGGCAGAGCTGGAGAATTTGGAAAAGGCAGGTGTATTATCCAAAATCGATTGGAGCGAGTGGGCAACACCCATCGTTCCAGTCATGAAGAAAGCATTGAATAATGATAAATCTGAAGAACAGAGAAAAATTCGCATCTGTGGAGACTTCAAGGTGACTGTAAACCCGGTCCTTCACACAGTACAGTATCCTCTTCCGAGGATAGAAGATATTTTTGCCTCACTATCCGGAGGGAAACGTTTCACCAAAATTGACTTGGCACAGGCATATCTACAGATGGAGGTTGAAGAGGCCTCTAAAAAATCTCACGATAAATACACACAAAGGTCTGTACCAGTACAATCGACTGGTTTTCGGAGTAGCATCCGCTCCAGCTATCTGGCAAAGAGCTATGGAGCAAGTCCTCCAAGGGATTCCGGGGACTCAATGCTACCTAGACGACATCCTTGTAACAGGAGAAAACGACAACGAGCACCTTGCCAATTTGGAGCAGGTGCTCACTAGGCTGAGAGAACGGGGCCTACGAGCAAATCGCCCCAAGTGCAAATTTTTCCAAAATCAAATATCATATTGTGGCCACATAATTAATAAGGAAGGGTTGCATAAGTCACCTGAAAAAATTGAAGCGGTCATAAAAGCTCCAGCACCTGAAAATGTTTCACAATTAAGGTCGTTCCTGGGATTAATAAATTACTATCATAAATTTTTACCGAACTTATCAACTCTTCTACACCCTCTTAATGAACTGCTACAAACAGGAGTAATTTGGAAATGGAGCGAAGACTGTAAACGTGCCTTCCATAAATGTAAAGACTTAATCACATCCAAAAAAGTTTTGGCTCATTACAACCCATCACTGCCAATCAGACTGGCGTGCGATGCATCCCCTTACGGCGTGGGAGCAGTATTATCGCATAAATTCCCTGATGGCTCGGAACGACCGATAGCTTTTGCGTCACGCTCATTGAACTCAGCTGAGCGTAACTATGCCCAAATCGACAGGGAAGCACTCAGCCTGGTATGGGGAGTGAAGAATTTCAACCATTACCTACACGGACAAAAATTTACCTTGTTGACTGACCATCAACCCCTCATCTCCATATTCAACCCTAAAAAGGGTGTTCCCATTATGACAGCGCAAAGGCTACAGAGGTGGTCCCTTTTTCTAGGGGCACACCAATACAACATAGAATACAAAGAATCAAAACAGCATGGGAATGCTGACGGGTTATCGCGCCTACCGTTGCCAACGGTAGAAGAAGCACCTACCGTAGACCCAGTGGAGATTTTCCACTCTACCATAGTCGAATGTCTACCAGTAACAAATTCTGCCATTGAAAGGGAAACTAGAAATGACCCGACTCCCTCACGAGTCTATGATTTAACAGTGAAGGGATGGCCAGCACATGGCGAACCACTGTTCACAGCATCACAGAATCCCCACAGTGCAGCCATCAAGCCTGCACCGACACATATCCCACCCGATCCCCGTAACCCCTACACCAACACATATCGCACCCTATCCCCGTAACCCCACGTATTTAATCCCCCTAACACGAAGGGTCAATTTTTTATCATAGCCAATCAACCTAACCTGCACATCTTTGGACTGTGGGAGGAAACCGGAGCACCCGGAGGAAACCCACGCAAACACGGGGAGAATGTGCAAACTCCACAAAGTCACCCGAGGCCGGATTCGAACCCGGGTTCCTGGCGCTGTGAGGCAACAGTGCTAACCACTATGCCACCAGCATTCTTGCAAAGAAGAGAACAGCTGTCAGTGTGCCGAAGAACCTTGATGTGTGGATCTAGAGTGGTGATTCCACCCAAACTCCAGGATAAAGTTCTAAAGGAGCTTCACGAGGGGCATCTGGGTGGAGTGAAAATGAAGAACCTAGCCAGGGCGTTTGTATGGTGGCCAGGTATCGATGGAGACATCGAAGAAATGACCAAGAGCTGCCTAGGATGCCAGAAGGTCCAAAACGCTCCACCCCAAGCCCCTCTACATCCATGGGAGTGGCCCTCATCTCCCTGGCAAAGGGTACACATCGACATTGCTGGTCCATTTATGGAGTCAATGTTCTTAATCGCGGTTGATGCACACTCCAAGTGGCCGGAGGTAATAAAGATGTCCTCCACCACCACGGAAAAAACCATCACAGTATTAAGGACCATATTTGCCAGGAATGGGCTGCCGGAACAGATCTGTCCTGATAATGGACCGCAATTTGTGTCCGAAGAATTCAGGAAGTTCTTAAAAAACAATGGGGTTAAGCACTACACGTCCGCCCCATACCATCCCACCACCAATGGATTGGCTGAAAGGTTTGTGCAGACCTTCAAGAAGGCCATAAAGGCCATGGGTAATGAAGACATAAAACTTCAGCACAAGGTGGATAACTTCTTGTTCGCATACAGGAATGCAACACATATGGTTACAAACCAAACTCCCACCATGATGTTCTTCAATAGAAGCCTAAGATGCTGGCTGGATTTGATCAAGCCCAACATCAGAAGGGACGTGGAGAACTGGCAATTTCAAGGCATGAATGAAAGGCCAATTAGAACCTTCCAGATAGGTCAACAAGTTTTGGCCCGGGACTACCGTACCGAGAAATGGCAGCCTGGAACTATCTGCACACGACTAGGACCGCTGATGTATACCGTGGACATCGGAGAAAGCATAATAAGGCGCCATGCTGACCAAATCATAGAGTCATCCGAAAAGGGACAACCTACACCACAACTCTATACGCCCAACGATGAAGTAGAGATACCCATATCTACCTCTGATCTGGGGATACTGGCACCCGATGAACCTGACACTGGCATTCAAGCCGAATCAGCCTTGCCAAAAAGAACCTACTACACCACCAGAAACTACTACACCACCGCGGCGTTATCCAGACCGAGTCAGGAAGCCTCCAGCGAGACTGACTTATAATTAATTAACTGCAGCAATGTGTAGATTATTTTTCTTGTAACATGTAATTAATAATTACTTAAAATATTATGTACTGGTTGGCTAAAAGAGGAGGAATTGTAGTGTATGTGCCTTTAAGAGCCCCATGTGTACTGTAATGCCGGTAATGGCCACTTGGGCTATATAAGCCTGTATATTGTGTTGTATCCGTTAGTTCCCCTCCAGACTTTGTTTAGTAAACACTTATGAAACCAACTCCTGTCTTCAGTGTCTCTATCAACACACAGACACAACAATCATAGGTCCAAGTATTTAATTGGGCTCCTTCACTAAATGTTGTACAGACGTGTGCATGGATAGTTACATAAAGACACAAAAACTACTGTTGACCCCAGAGCCTCACCAAGAGCTTTGGTAATTAAAATTACATGATGATTGATATGATTTGGAATATCAAGTTGGAATGTTACTTTGCACTGAAAAAAAACACATCTTTGGTCCAGGTATTTGGTCACAGTTGGTTATGCACATTCCATCATTGTGTAGCTTTAATTACTTGCAACAGCATTTATTTACAATGTCAATGTATTCTTGAACATCGTCTGTGGATCCCATTATAATTGGTGCCCGCTGGTGAATGGATTCCGGCATAATGTCCAGCACTGCCTCGGTACCTGTTGTGGCCATGCCTCCTGCTTGCTCTATAATGTACGCCATGGGGTTGCACTCATACAAAAGTCGAAGCTACAAGAGAACACTCAGAGGTTAGTTTAACATGTAAAAGCTTTATAAATTTTTGCCCAGTTTACTCTCCTAACAGTCATCAGGAACCTCACCCAAGCAGCTATTTTTCAACAGTGAGCATAGAAAGCATCAGTGCTGGGCTTCCGATCTTGTTCTCACTCAATGAGTATGCAAACTCATTTCCAATATAGAGGCCAGAGTGGTGATCCAAAATCTCTGGCTGATTTATCCCGTCCCTCGCAGTGTCTCAGTCTCATCACTGCCTGATTAGAGATCAGTTAACACAACAGAGACCAGAGAAGGAGAACAATGAACTTCACTATATTGAATGGAATATTATTACAATGTGTTGCATTTCCTCACAGGGAAGTGAACTCTTGTATTTCTAATATTAGTCAAGCGCCTGCGGCACTGCACATTCTAGTTTGGAGAATATGGCTATTCTCTTTTCTGTTGGTGTTGAAATTTCACTATTACCCCTCTCCTGATTCTTTGTCTTTTTTCTGTTTCTCTCCCCTTAACTCTTTTTGTTCCTTTCTGTCCTCTTCTGCTTCTCTGTCAGTACCATTATTAAAAAAAAGACTAAGTGGTGGGTGGTATGATATGGTAGAGAAAGGAGCCACAAATAACCGCAGGCTGGATTTGGGGTGGGGACAGAATGTGGCTCCCTTCCCATCATTTGTTAGATTTGCCCTTGCTTCACTTTTCCATGAGACTTTGCACTGGAAGTAGCCGTTAGTGGGAGATGCCCGCCCTCTACAGGGCATCAGGGACCCAGGTGAACAGAGCAAACAACTGTGTGTCTCCTTAACCAGAATGAAGAATTGTGAAATAAACAGTGGAGTCTGACCAGGAAATTTCAGTTAGAATAGTGAATTCAATGTCAAATCAGGCACAGAAAGCAAAATAAAAACACAGAGGGAAAGATTGGACTGAGAAAAAACAGAAAAAGTAAAGTAAAAATTAATTTTTTTTTAAATCTCCAATTACTTGCTGAATTTCACACTTGTAAAAGTAAAATTTCAGTGCCAGAGAGGTAGTTTGGCAGTAATTAAGACTTATCATGCTGTTAAAAGGAGTACTTAGACTGAATTGGACATGCGCCAACATTGTGGCGAGTTTACTTCGTATCTACCATCAAAGTACAGGAACTTCACCCCGTTCAATGCATTTGAATGGTGAGGCAGACAGTGAGATGGCGTTTTCGGGAAGCCAACGGCTGAGTGGCACATCTCGGACAACAACTTCTGGATTTTCACATTTAACCGTGTATCTGCCTTTGCCGGAAGTTGCTGTGCGATTTGCGCATAAATAATGATAGTGCTGTTAGCCTCGCCGTTATTTTGACAGTAAATTCTGGCCCCATATAAATTTCATCAGAATGAAGATTTTGAAATTTACCCTCTGGCTATTCTTCAAATAGTTCCTGAACTTTTCTTTAGCAGAAACTGCTAGAAGCTAAAGAAAAAAATTCCCATCAGTATAACTGACTGGTACTGCAGCATTCTGGAACATGAGTTACACCAGAGGTTTAAATTGCACAATCCAAATTCAGCTCAAAGTCACAGCTCTGTGCAAAAATAGCAATTCCAAGTGGAGGCTTTTGGGAGAGGCCGAGACCTTCAAATTAATGACTTAATTAAAAGACAATTCAAGAAATAAATTTAATAATGTGAAATATTTAATTTTTTTTTTATTTTGGACATAATTTCAGTAACTGAGAGGAAATTCTCTTAGAAAACATTGAGTGATTTATGGACCAGATTGTGCAATCACAATGATATATCATCACTACAATAACTATTGAGTCACAGGCTGTGATGGCGGAGCAGGACACCTTGATCTCTGAAAATAATTATTACAGCACCACCTAGAGGAGTAGCACATATGGCAGAGCTCAAAAAGTGTTTCCCACTGAATTCAAATATTTCTGCAAACTGATCGCAGTAACACTATTTTTAGAACATGACTACATATTAAATGAAATATTTCTTCATAATTCCCATCTTTTCCTACCACCAAAACATTGGCAATATCAATCACTGTAGGTAATCTACTGAGAAAACACCTCAACAATTTTCTACATATAATCCTTTAAAAGGTTGCTTTATTGAACTGGTTAAGATTTATAATCAGAAGATTTAAGATTTACATTTCTGTCTTGCTTGTTTTGTTGTATTGTTATAAATAGTGTGAATGTAGCATGTGATGGACTGTGGTGTGGAGATGCTGGTGTTGGACTGGGGTGGACAAATGTAAGAGGTCACACAACACCAGGTTATAGTCCAACAGTTTTATTTGAAATCACAAGCTTTCGGAGCGCTGCTCCTTCGTCAGGTGAAGTGGAGAGATGCATAAAGACACAGCTTATATAGTCAGAGAATAATGCCAGATGATTATAGGTAATCTTTCTAACTGCCATTTATCACACCTCGGCAGAGAGATAACCACAGCAATCAAAAGGTGTGAATGGTGAGACCATGCAGACACTGCGACAACGGATGAACGGACACTGCACAACAATCGCCAGGCAGGGGTGTTCCCTCCCAGTCGGGGAACACTTCAGCAGTCAAGGACATTCAGCCTCCGATCTTCAGGTAAGCATTCTCCAAGGCGGCCTTCGAAACACACTACAACGCAAAATTGTCGAGCAGAAACTGATAGCCAAGTTCTGCACTCATGAGGATGGCCTCAACCAGGATCTTGGGTTCATGTCACGCTACATGTAACCCCACCTGACGTAGTGTCACCCAGACTCGAGTCGTCGTTGGCTTGTTCTCTCTACACGGATGCGGCTGGACCTGCTGTGATTTCCAGCAAAAAAAAAGTTTTTTTGTTTTTCCATACAGACCCCAGCATCTGCAACATTTGACCCCTTGTGACCCCATCTCATTGTTCTTTGATGTAATGTTTTCCTGACTAACTTGTTTGGACACCATTCACACCTTTGATTGCTGTGATTATCTCTCTGCCGAGGTGTGATAAATGGCAGTTAGAAAGATTACCTGTAATCATCTGGCATTATTCTCTGACTATATAAGCTGTGTCTTTATGCATCTCTCCATTTCACCTGACGAAGGAGCAGCGCTCCGAAAGCTTGTGATTTCAAATAAAACTGTTGGACTATAACCTGGTGTTGTGTGACCTCTTACGTGATGGACTGTAAAATTCTGGATGTTGGCAATGCTGCCCATCAATCAATCAATCAGTAAAACATTTGGCAAGGCTGCTGGGATTCAGCAGCAAGCAACAGGAGCATCAACAAAACAGAGGTGGCATCAGCAAGGCTGCTGAAGTGGCAGAAAAGCGCAAAGAGTGTCGGCAAACCACTGGAGCAGCAGGATAGCAAGTGGCGTATTGGCAAATTTACTGTGACTGTCCGAGGTGAACTAGCCTTATCTGTACTTGGAACCGGCTGGTCCGGGATTGAAAAGAAACTGTCTCGGCAGAAAAAAGTATTTACATAATCTCAATCTCAAGAAAATGAAGGACGGGTATTACAAGTAGCCAGTCAATAACTGGTACACTGTACTGAGCTGCAATGTTCCCTTTAAGCTGCGCAGCGCTCTGCCGCTCCTGCGCAGCTGGCTCACCAACTTTTACATAGGAAAACCACGTAATGCGCAATATTTTGAATGAGCCGCGCAGCCCCTTAAAGTGGCTGCGCACCCAAAAAAGAAATGAAAGGGAACATTGTTGCGCCATCTCATTCATTTCAACTCCTAGTTCTACGAAAACTTTGTACTTTTCATTAATTACTGTTAATCATAAATTGCCTGTGCTTCTGAACTTTCCATAGCTACATGGTAACAAGGACAGACTACAAATCCAGGCAAAGCTTTTACCCACAGTCTGGTAATAATTGTGAATAATATTGTATAGCTCACAAGGTGATTCAAGTCTGACAGTTAGAACTCCAAGCTCAGATTCCTCTCATATTCACTCCTGGGCATCCATATTTGTAATGCATGTAATTTAATTCAGTTTTTGCTCAGCAACGAGACTCAATGCAAATGCAAACTGCCAATATTCATTCACATAATAGGGTATATGAAGATATTTGCTGCACAAGAGGTTTGACGATTGGCTTCTAAAGAAATAATCCTAAATTACCAGAAAATTCAATACCCAATGAGATTATAAAGCTTTATAGCACAGTGTATATTATCAGTCTTGAGTGCCACTGCTGGCAACTACTAACCCTACAGCTAGTCCAGTTCTGTGTTAGAAACATTACAAACCCACAATTTTGAATGAGAAGAATATAATTCACATTTACGTCAAGATCCCTTAAAAAAAATCATTGAGATCTTGCCAACACAACTTCACTTTAAATGTCAACAATGAACTGCTCGGATAGCTAATAGACTTGTGTAGAAGGTGGCCGTGATTCAGTGTCTGCAAGCGGCCCTTAATCACTCTACAGGATACTTTTGAAGAACTAGAGTTTGGATGGTCCTTTTCATACCTTTCCTTTAGGACTTTTTGTATTAGCTGGGTACAGAAAGATCCCTCCATACATCAGAGTCCGATGCACATCCGCAACCATGGACCCAATATATCTCGCACCATAGGGAGAGCTACCATCCTGTGGGTTAAAGAGAAGTAAAGTGACTTCTAGAACAAAGAAGCTGTTCACTCTTTGTAGGTAAACGTGATGTTCTTTACCATACCTCAGGAAATTTCTTCTTTTTTATGTACTCTGTGACTATAGGATCAAAGTACTTTGCATAGCCTTCATTAATACTGTAAATATTCCCCTTCTTCTTCATGGTCACATTCTTGTCCACCAAAATGAATTCTCCAATGGCCTAATAACACAAATTATTATAAGTCAGTGTATCTTATAAACATATACAGTTTGAGGCTAAGGATGCATTGACATCTGAAAAGTCAGTTACACTTCATTAGAAAGCATTTAACCTACACAATACCAGTAAAATTAGGCAGCACTTCCAAACTGACATTTATATAGGTAGGGTTTTAATTTGGACAATGACAGATGGCAAGCTTGGATTTATAAATATTAACAGGGTTCAGAGTAGTCACGTCCTGTAGTTTTCAAGCTAGGCTAAACCCTCCATCATAAAAGTGAAGGTGAGGGGTCAATTAGCTTGCCTGCTCATTAGAAAATGGCACAGGCAAGCAGTTGAAAAATCTACAGTTCATACCAGTGCTCCTGGAAGAATAAGCTGTGCAATGATTGTCAGCTCCAATAGTGAATTTCTTGTAGGTAGACATTCAGGCCCTAATTTCTTTTTAAAATTGTACTTTTACGATAATGAGAATCCCTGCATTCCCAACCTCTGTACTTGCTTAAATCCTGGTACATTGCCAACCTTTTCCCGTTCTGATGAAAAGTCATTGACCTGAAACGTTAACTCTGTTTCTCTCTCTCTCTCCATAGATGCTGCTTGACCTGCTGAGTATTTCCAGCATATTCTGTTTTTATTCGCAGTATTTTGCTTTATTAATATGAGTGAGGTGCTGCTAGCTCCTCCAGCAGAGAACCATGAGGCACACATGCTACTGGAGACATAGTGCTACCACCGGTAAACCTAAATGGCCGCCTCCAACAACATTAACTAATATTGGCTGTCAATTTTCTGACTGCAGGCCGATTGCAGGCTCAGCCTATTCCTGCAGTCCAGTAATCAGTGACATTTATCGATCTTCCCCAATATTGGGGAAGATCAACATCACAATCACAGCTTGCTTTGTAGTCGGGAAACTTTTGTTAGTACGGATTTGTGATTCAGTAAAACCTCGCACAGGAATAGCAATTAGTCAGTGACTACATACCAATCTTTTCTTGTCCATGTCTGGAATATGAACATATAATGTACTAAATGTGACTGAATGAATGGGAAGGGGAAAGCGGGATCGAGAATAGAATTTACTAGTTTACAAATCACAATCAGATTTGACTGAATGGCTTGTCTCAATATTTGACAATTAAAATGCATATATAGCACTGTGGCTTTTGACAAAATAAAGTTACAAGATCTTACTGGATCCAGCATGAAGCAGTTCACTCCATTTCCTGAAGATAATACCAGCATTGTGGCACTGCCATACATGGCATAACCAGCTGCTACGATGTTACGACCGGGCTGTAAAGCATCCTTCTCAGTTGGCTGGCCATCAGTAGTCTTAATATAGAAAAGAACGCAGTTACCAATTGTTAGAAAGGTAAACAAAAACGCTACAAGTTATATTATGAAGGTGCATGGGTGAAAATTTTAATCTTGAGTTATTCTGGCAATCATGGAGCATTAATGATTTTCTTCTCCTCCTCGGTTAGTCCTAATGGCACAGGCTCTTGCTACGATAGAATTCCACAGCCTTCCAGTACCTCACTGAAATGGCCATTCTTCATGTGTGAGTTTGAAGAGTCAGTGTCAGAAGCCTATTGGACAATGGAGGGTATAATAGCTGAACCTGATCCTGTCTACGCCTGAAGTCCACGAATGCATTCCAAGATGGGTCACTGGCTAGCAATCAAGAGCTGGCTTATTCTCCCTTCTCCCCCCAATCCTAGTCCAGGAACAGGGTCAATCATACCTGAACTGCCGCCCTGGGTGAGACTATCAAACTCAGCACAGACTGGGAATTAAACCTGGTTCTATTTGGTCTGTTTAACTCAATATCTAGCAATGTCTACACCACTAGGTCATCAGGAGAACTAGCAATGATTTTCTTTTTCCAGTATTTATTCCACTTCATTGTGAATGTTACAGAGTTAGTCTTCCAGATAGGTGATAGTTAGCAAAAGATGAAATAGATTGAAAAGTAAAATCCTCAAGAGCACAGGGAAATAAAAAGGGCTCAGGTCATATTCATTAGGGTAGAAATAGAAGAATGACTGGACAATATTTCTTGACAGTTTATAGATTTCCTGTAATAAATTAATAGGGGAATAAGAAGCTGAATAGGATTAATAATTAAAGAAGCCAAAAGGACTGGATTTGAGAAAGAGCATAATAAGTAACAGCACAGTATAGATTCAGATGAAGAACCACACTTTCTTCTCATTGAACTTTTAACATCTACCCAAACAGATGGATAGGGCCCCAGTTTTGATGTCTCACCCAAAGGGCAGCCTTCGACCATGCAGCACTCCCTAGGTACTGCACTGGCATGTCAGCCTCGATTATGGGCTCAGTTCCTGGAGTAGGCCCCAATTTTGCAACCTTCTGATCCAATGAGTGTGAGAGGGACAGTGATATTAATTGAGCCAAGCTGACAGAAAATACCACATAATTTCAATTGGCAAAGTCCAAGTATGCACATTAGTACAATCACACTGCATTCCTGCGAGTGCTTTTATATTGCCGTTACCCAGTTTACTTACATTTTGTTACATTTTGTTAACATAAGAAATAGGAGCAGGAGTAGGCCATTTGGCCCCTCGAGCCTGCTCCATCATTCAATAAGATCATGGCTGATCTGATCTTGGCCTCAACTCCACATTTCTGCCTATCCCCCATAACCCTCGACTCCCCTATAGTTCAAAAATCTGTCTATCTTAGCCTTGAATATATTCAATGACTCAGCCTCCACATCTCTCGGGAGTAGAGAATTCCAAAGATTCACGACCCTCAGAAGAAATGCCTCCTCAGCTCTGTCTTAAATGGGTGACCCCTTATTCTGAAACTATGCCCCCTAGTTCTAGATTCCCCCATGAGGGGGAAACATCCTCTCAGCATCTACCCTGCCAAGCCCCCTCAGAATCTTGTGTTTCAATAAGATCACATTGTATGCCTTTTCTTTCAATTTGATACCCTCCTTAGCTTCCTTAGTCAGCCACGGATGGTTCATCCTTCTCGTAGAATCTTTCTTTCTCACTGGAATATATCTTTGCCGAGTTATGAAATAACTCCTTAAAGTCTGCTACTGCTTATCTACTGTCGTACCTTTTAATCTATTTTCCCAGTCCACTTTAGCCAACTCTGTCTTCATACCTTTGTAATTGCCTTTATTTAAGTTTAAGACACTAGTTTCAGACCAAGTTTCTCACCTTCAAACTGAATGTGAAATTTTATCATGTTATGATCACTCTTCCCTATAGGATCATTTACTATGAGATTAATTAACCCTGTCTCATTACACATTACCAGATCTAAAATAGCCTGTTCCCTGGTTAGTTCCACAATGTATTGTTCTAAGAAACTGTCCTGAATACACTATGAACTTATTCTCAAGGCTACCTTTTCCAATTTGATTTGTCCAATCTATATGATGATTAAAATCGTCCACGATTACTGCAGTACCTTTCTTACAAGCCCCCATTATTTCTTGATTTATACGCTGTCTTACAGTGTAGCTGCTGTTAGGGGGCCTATAGACTATGCCCACCAGTGACTTCTTTCCCTTATTATTTCTTATCTCCACCCAAACTGATTCTACATCTTGATCTTCCGTGCCAAGATCATTTCTCACTACTGTACTGAGCTCATCCTTTATTAACAGAGCTACCCCACCTCCTTTTCCTTTCTGCCTATCCTTCCGAAATGTCAAATACCCCTGAATATTCAGTTCCCAGCCTTGGTCAGCTTGCAACCACATCTCTGTACTGGTGATATCATACCATTTATTTCTATTTGAGCCGTCAATTCAACTATCTTGTTACGAATGCATGCAGCATTCAGATAGAGATTGAATTAGAATTTCTACCCTTAAAACTAGTAGCAGACAAATAAAGTAGTAGGCAATAGATTGCCTAGTTGGACAGAGACAGAGAGGCCTGGCTGATCTAGCAAATGAAGACAGAATCAGAAAAGTACAAAGATATGGCATGACTAAGAGAACAGGCTTGATATTTTACAGCCTATTTCCGCAACTACCATGCAAGACTTATTGACTACTCAGCTCTCATTTCTACAATTAGTATTTTACCATCATGGCTCCATGAAATTTATTTCTGCCACCTGTTTTACATAGTCATTTCTGTCAAATGTCATATATACATATTTCAGTACTTTTAGTTTTAGATTTCAGTTTATCTTATTCTGCTCCTACCTCTATTACTTTTGACTAATGTTATAGTTAATCCATGAAACAGTGAGCAAAACTGAACAAAGTACTTTTACAATCTGAAGCACAATCGCCCAAGAACCTCCCATCTTAATGAAGGGACTGTGACATGAAATCACTAATTATCCATGGATTATAGCTGCTCCCATTAACTGTCTGGTAGGTGAAAATCTTTACTTTGTTGTTTACCCAAGACGCAGATGAATCTGGTCAATTATCACATTTGATATTGTGTATACAGCTGGTCAAGTGTTTTCCCTGAGGTCAGCACTACTCTGGATTGGCCAGTCTGAAGTTGTGGCCCCCACTGCGATAAATGAAGCCACTTCAGAAATCACATGGAACCTCCCATCAGTGATGTCCCTGGAGCGGTCTTGTGGTCAGTACACCCGACATTGCAGATTTCCACTGAGGGAGGGAATTTCAGAGCTTGGGGCCTAGGCAGCTGAAGGTCCGGCTGCCAATGGTGGAACGATGAAAATCAGGGATGAGCAGGAGGCCAAAATTGGAGAAGCGCAGAGATCTTGGGAGGTTTTTTTTGGAATTCTCTACCCCAAAAGGGCTGTGGATGCTCAGTCGTTGAATATATTCAATTCAGAGATTGATAGATTTTTGGATACTAAGGGATTCAAGGGATATGGGGATAGTGTGGAAGTTGAGGTAGAAGATCAGCCATGATCTTATTGAATGGCGGAGCAGGTTTGAAGGTCTGAATGTCCTACTCCTGCTCCTATTTCTTACGTTCTTATGTAAATAGGTTTAAGCTTTTCAAAAAATAAAACAATTCCAAGTTAAACATTTCTCAATTGATTTTTTTTTTAAAAAGGCAATGGCAAAGAACTCAAGTCATGGTAATTAAAATTTTACCTTTCTATAAATGGCAAAAATAGTTCCTATGGAAACAAGACAGTCAATATTGGAAGAGCCATCCAGTGGATCAAAGCAGACGATATACTTCCCCTGAAAATTAACAGGATTGTCAATACAGCAGTCAATTTCTTTCCCTCCCAATCTTGCCTACGCTGTAAGAAAATGGATTATTAAAACAATTATGCAAGAGTGGAGTTTTTTTTGTTGATAAACTAGGATTTTAAATTTTTGCCCTCTTTCCCTGTCGGCAACCATAACATATGCATATAACACACAGAATCATAGAAATTTATGGCACAGCAGGAGGCCATTCGACCCATCGTATCCATGCCGGCCTAAAAAGAGCTATCCAGCTTAATCCCACTTTCTAGCTCTTGGTCCATAGCCTTGCAGGTTACAGCACTTCAAGTGCATATGCAAGTACTTTTAAATGCAATCAGGATTTCTGCCTCTACCACCCTTTCAGGCAGTGAGTTCCAGACGCCCACTACCCTCTGGGTGAAAGAATTTCTCCTCAACTCCCCTCTAATCCTTGTACCAAATACTTTAAATCTATTGACCTCTCTGCTAAGGGAAATAGGTCCTTCCTATCTAGACCCCCTCATAATTTTATACGCACAATTAAATCTCCCTTCAGCCTCCTCTGTTCCAAAGAAAACCACCCCAGCCTATCCAATCTTTCCTCATAGCCAAAGTTCTCCAGTCCTGGCAACATCCTCTCTAGTGCAATCACATCTTTCCTGTAATGTGGTGATCAGAACTGTACGCAGTACTCTAGCTGTGGCCTAACTAGTGTTTGAGTTCTAGCATAATCTCCCATCTCTTATATTCTATGCCTCAGCTAATAAAGGAAAGTATCCCGTATGTCTTCTTAACCACCTTATCTACCTGTCCTGCTACCTTCAGGGATCTGTGGACATACACTCCAAGGTCCCTCTGCTCCCCTTAGTGTCCTGCCATTTATTGTGTATTCCCTTGTCTGGTTAGCCCTCCCCAAATGCATTACCTCACACTTCTCCAGATTGAATTTAATTTGCCACTTTTCTGCTCACCTGACCAGTCCATTGATATCTTCCTGCAGTCTACAGCTTTCTTCCCCACTGTCAACCACACGGCTAATTTTTGCATCATCTGCAAACATCTTAATCATGCTCCCTGCATCGAAGTCTAAATCATCGATGCACACCACAAAAAGCAAGGGAGCTAGTACAAAGCGCTGCAGAACCCCACTGGAAACAGCCTTCCAGTCACAAAATCACCTGTTGACCATTATCCTTTGCTTCCTTCTAATGAGCCACTTTTGGATCCAACTTGCCACTTTGCCTTGGATCCCATGGGCTTTTACTTTTCTGATCAGTCTGCCACGTCGGACCTTGTCAAAAGCCTTGCTACAATCCATGTAGGCTACATTAAAAGCGTTACCCTCATCAACCCTCCTTGTTACCTCCTCAAAAAATTCAATCAAGTTAGTCAGACACAGGTTCTGATGAAAGTTCATCATCCTGAAACATTAATTCTGTTTCTCTCTCCACAGATGCAAGATTCTCAGAGCTTTGATTCCAAATGATTCAACATTGACCCAAATTAATGGTAGTGGTTAAAAGTTTATTCAGCACAAGCAAGAATCAATACAATTACTGTATCTTAATTATACCTTTATAAACTGCTGCTTAAGAGTCATACTACCCCATTTATGCCTTGGGTAAAAGTCGTGGTCAGAATTATCTGCACCCCTTTCTAGTTGTGCCTCCTGGCTTGTTTACTCTTCGAGTGTCCCGTAGAATTTTTTTAAATATTTGTTCACGGGATCTGGGTATCGCTGGCAAGGCCAGCATTTATTGTCCATCCCTAATTGCCCTGGAGAAGGTGGTGGTGAGCCACATTCTTGAACTGCTGCAATCAGTGTAGTGAAGGTACTCCCACAGTGCTGTTAGGGAGAGAGTTCCAGGATTTTGACCCAGCGACAATGAAGGAATGGCAATATACTTCCAAGTCAGGATAGTGTGTGACTTGGAGGGGGTGGTGTTCCCATGCGCCTGCTGCCCTTGTCCTTCTAGGTGGTAGAGGTTACGGATTTGGGAGGTGCTGCCGAAGAAGCCTTGGCGAGTTGCTACAGTGCATCTAGTAGATAGTACACACTGCAGCCACGGTACGCCAGTGGTGGAGGGAGTGAATGCTTAAGGTGGTGGATGGGGTGCCAATCAAGTGGACTGCTTTGTCTTGGATGGTGTTGAGCTTCTTGAGTGTTGTTGGAGCTGCACTCATCCAGGCAAGTGGAGAGTATTCCATCACACTCCTTACTTGTGCCTTGTAGATGGTGGAAAGACTTTGGAAGTCAGGAGGTGAGACACTCGCTGCAGAATACCCAGCCACTTACCTGCTCTTGTTGCCACAGTATTTATATGGCTGGTCCAGTTAAGTTTCTGTTCAATGGTGACACCCAGGATTTTGATGGTGGGGGATTCGGCTATGGTAATGCCATTGAATGTCAAGGGGCGGTAGTTGGACTCTTGCTTGTTGGAGACAGTCATTGCCTGGCACTCAAGTGGCAGGTAACATTCACGCCACATATCAGACCAAGCCTGAATGTTGTTCAGGTCTTGTTGCATGTGGGCATGGACTGCTTCGTTACCTGAGGAGTTGCGAATGGCACTAAACACTGTGCAGCCATCGGCGAACATCCCTCCAACATAAGGTCAGAAATGGGGAAGGTCATTGATGAAGCAGCTGAAGATGGTTGGGCCTAGGACACTGCCCTGAGGAACTCCTGCCGCGATGTCCTGGGGCTGGTATGATTGACCTCCAACCACCACCATCTTCCTTTGTTCTAGGTATGACTACAGCCAGTGGAGGGTTTTCCCTCCCAATTCCCAGGGGCTCCTTGATGCTACACTCAGTCAAATGCTGCCTTAATGTCAAGGGCAGTCATTCTCACCTCACCTCACCTGTGGAATTCAGCTCCTTTGTCCATGTTTGGACCAAGGCTGTAATGAGGTCTGGAGCCAAGTGGTCTTGGCGGAACCCAAATTGGGCAAATTATTGGTAAGTGCCGCTTGATAGCACTGTCGATGGCACCTTCCATCACTTTGCTGATGATTGAGAGTAGACCGATGGGGCGGTAATTGGCCGGATTGGATTTGTCCTGCTTTTTGAGGACTGGACATACCTGGGCAGTTTTCCACATTGTCGGATAGATGCCAGTGTTGTAGCTCTACTAGAATAGCTTGGCTAGAAGCGTGGCTAGTTGTGGAGCACAAGTCTTCAGCACGACAGCCAGGATGTTGTTGGGGCCCATAGCCTTTGCTGTATCCAGTGTGCTTAGCCGTTTCTCGAGATCACATGGAGTGAATCGAATTAGCTAAAGACTGGCTTCTATGATGGTGGGGACCTCAAGAGGAGGCCGATATGGATCATCCACTCTGCACTTCTGGCTGAAGATGGTTGCAAATGCTTCAGCCTCATCTTTGGCACTCACATGCTGGGCTCCACCATCATGGAGGATGGGGATAATCACGGAGCCTCCTCCTCTCCCCGTTAGTTGTTTAATGGTCCACCACCATGCACGACTGGATGTGGTAGGACTGCAAAGCTTTGATTGTGGGATCACTTAGCCCTATCTATAGCATGCAGCTTACGCTTTTTAGCATGCACGTAGTCCTCTGTCGCAGCTTCCTCAGTTGGCACCTCATTTTTAGGTACGCCTGGTGCTGCTCCTGGCATGCTCTTTTACACTCCTTATTGAACCAGGGTTGGTCCCCTGGCTTGATGGTAATGGTAGAGTGAGGGATATGCCGGGCCAGGAGGTTAAAGATTGTGATGGAATAAAATTCTGCTGCTGATGGCCCACAGCGCCTCATGGATGCCCAGTTTTGAGCTGCGAGATCCGTTCTGAATCACAACATGATGGAGGGTGTCCTCAGTGTGAAGCCAGGACTTTGTCGCCACAATGACTGTGCGGTGGTCACTGCTACCAATGCTGTCATGGACAGATGCATCTGTGACAGGTAGATTGGCGAGGATGAGGTGAAGTAGGTTTTTCCCTCGTGTTGGTTCTCTCACCACCTGTCACAGGCCCAGACTGGCAGTTATGTACTTAAGAACTCGACCAGTACTGGTGCTACCGAGCCACTCTTGGTGATGGACATTCAAGTCCCTCACCCAGAGTACATTCTGTGCCCTTGCTACGCTCAGTACTTCTTCCAAGTGGTGTTCAACATGGAGGAGTACTGATTCATCAGCTGAGGAGGTTTCCTTGCCCATGCTTGACCTGAAGCCATGAGACTTCATTGGGTCCGGAGTCAATGTTGAGGACTCCTTCCCGACTGTATACCACTGTGCTGCCACCCCTGCTGGGTCTGTGCTTCTGGTGGGACATTGGCTGAAAGGTATGACTGTGAGTATGACTATGTCAGGCTGTTGCTTGACTAGTCTGTGGGACAGCTCTCCCAATTTTGGCACAAGTCCCCAGATGTTGGTGAAGAGGACTTTGCAGGGTCGACTGGGCTGGATGTGCCGTGGTCATGTCCGTAGCCAGTGTTGAGGTCGATACCAGGTGGTCTGTCCAGTTTTATTCTTATTATTGTGTTTTGTAGAGGTTTGTTACTGAGTGGCAATTAAGAGTCGGCCACATTGCTGTGGGCCTAGAGCGACATTTTGGCCAAACCAAGTAAGGACAGCAGATCTCCTTCCCTAAAGGACGTTAGTGAGCCAGATGGGTTCTTAACAACAATCCGATAGTTTCATCGTCACCATTACTGATACTACTTTTTATTCCAGATTTAATTAACTGAATTTAAATTCCCCATGGTGGGATTTGAACTTAGATCTCTGGATCATTAGTCCAGGCCTCTGGATTACTAGTCCAGTAACTTAACCACTATGCTACCGTTCATTACTTGAATCCTCCTCTGTTAACTTCTACACTTAACCCCAGCCGCTGTCCGTTTCTTATACCATTTCTTTCAATTCAAATCTATGGATCTTCCCTCAGATCTATCACTCAATTTCCCTTTCTCCCAGATAGGTCCTCTCTCTTCTCCCCTTGTCTAACACCGTCCTATTAGACTATGACCCCTGGTTCTGGACTCCCCAGCCATCAGAAACATCCTTCCTGCATCTAGTCTGTCCAGGCCTGACAGAATTTTATAGGTTTCGATGAGATCCCCTCTCAATCTTCTAAACACCGACATATAAATTGGCCAGAAAAAGCAATAATCCTGAGGATTGGGAGCAGTTTAGGATTCAACAAAGGAGGACAAAGGGATTAATTAAGAAAGGGAAAATAGAATGTGAGAGTAAGCTATCAGGGAACATAAAAACTGACTGTAAAAGCTTTTACAGATATGTGAAGAGAAAAAGATTGGTGAAGTCAAGCGTAGGTCCCTTGCAGTCAGAATCAGGGGAATTTATAATGGGGAACAAAGAAATGGCAGACCAACTAAATACATATTTTGGTTCTGTCTTCACAAAGGAGGACACAAATAACCTCCCAGAGATGCTGGGGAACATAGGGTCTGATGAAAGGGTGGAACTGAAAGAAATCAGTATTTGTAGGGAAATGGTGTTAGGAAAATTGATGGGACTGAAGGCCGATAAATCCCCAGGGCCTGATAATCTACATCCCAGGGTACTTAAGGAAGTGGCCCTAGAAATAGTAGATGCATTGCTGGTCATCTTCCAGAACTCGATAGACTCTGGAACAGTACCCATGGATTGGAGGGTAGCTAATGTTACCCCACTATTCAAAAAAGGTGGTAGAGAAAAAGCGGGGAATGATAGACCGGTAAGCCTGACATCGGTAGTGGGGAAAATGCTAGAGTCAATTATAAAAGATGTAATAGCAGAGCACTTGGAAAGCAGTGACAGGATTGGACAAAGTCAACATGGATTTACAAAAGGTAAATCATGCTTGACTAATCTACTGGAAATTTTTGAGGATGTAACTGGTAAAACAGATAAGTGAGAACCAGTGGATCACACAGAATCCCCACAGGGCAGATAGAGGCCATTTCGGCCCATCGAGCCTGCACCAACACATATCCCACCCTATCCCCGTAACCCCACGTATTTAATCCCCTAACACTAAGGGTCAATTTATCATAGCCAAATCAACCTAACCTGCACATCTTTGGACTGTGGGAGGAAACCGGAGCACCCGGAGGAAACCCACGCAGACACAGGGAGAATGTGCAAACTCCACACAGACAGTCGCCCGAGGCCCGATTTGAACCCGGGTCCCTGGCGCTGTGAGGCAACAGTGCTAACCACTATGCCACCGTGTATTTGGACTTTCAGAAGGCTTTCGATAAGCTCCCACATAAGAGATTAGCGTGCAAAATTAAGGCACATGGGATTGGGGGCAAGGTATTGACTTGGATAGAGAACTGGTTGGCGGACAGAAAGCAAAGAGTTGGAATAAACAGGTCGTTTTCCGAGTGGAAGGCAGTGACTAGTGGGGTACCGTAAGGATCGGTCCTAGGACCCCAGCTGTTCACAATATATATTATTGATCTGGACGAGGGAATTGGATGTAATATCTCCAAATTTGCAGACGACACAAAGCTGGGTGGGAGGGTATGCTGTGAGGAGGATGTCGTGAAACTCCAGTACGATTTGGACAGGTTGGGTGATTGGGCAGAAACATGGCAAATGCACTATAATGTGGATAAATGCGAGGTTATCCACTTGGTGGCAAAAACAGGAAGGCAGATTATTATTTGAATGGCAATAGGTTGAGAGAAGGGGAAGTGCAAAGAGACCTGGGTGTTCTTGTGCACCAGTCGCTGAAGGTAAGCATGCAGGTGCAGCAGGCGGTTAAGGCGGCAAATGGTATGTTGGCCTTCGTAGCAAGAGGGTTCGAGTACAGGAACAAGGATGCCTTGCTACAGTTGTACAGGGCCTTGGTGAGACCGCACCTTAAGTATTGTGTGCAGTTTTGGTTGCCTTACCTGAGGAAGGACGTTCTTGCCATGGAAGGAGTGCAGCGAAGATTCACCAGGCTGATACCTGGGATGGCAGGAATGACATATGAGGAGAGATTGTGGCGATTGGGCATATACTCACTAGAGTTTAGAAGATTGAGAGGGGATCTCATCGAAACCTATAAAATTCTGTCAGGCCTGGACAGACTAGATGCAGGAAGGATGTTTCCGATGGCCAGGGAGTCCAGAACCAGGGGTCATAGTCTAAGGATAAGTGGTAAGCCATTTAGGACTGAAATGGAGGAGGAATTTCTTCACCCAGAGAGTGGTGAACCTGTGGAATTCTCTGCCACAGAGGGCGGTGGAGGCCAGTTCATTAAATACATTCAAGAAATAGTTGGATATATTTCTTAAGGCTAAAGGGATCAAGGGATATGGGGAGAAGGCAGGGACAGGGTACTGAATTTGGATGATCAGCCATGATCTCATTGAATGGCGGAGCAGGCTCGAAGGGCCGAGTGGCCTACTCCTGCTCCTATCTTCTATGTTTCTATGTCCTTCCCCTTCTGTTAATTTCAACTAAAAAAACACCTATTCCAAGTAGCATAGTGATTATGTTACTGGACTAGTAATCCAGAGGCCTGCACTACTGATCCAGAGAAATTAGTTCAAATCCCACTATGCAGTTAATTAAATAAATCTGGGGAAAAAAAATCTAGCATCAGTAACGGTGACCATGAAACTACCGAATTGATGTAAAAACCCATCTGGTTCACTAATGTCCCTTAGGGAAGGAAATCTGTTGTCCTTACCTGGTCTGGCCTATACGTGACTCCAGACCCACAGCAATGTGGTTGACTCTTAACTGCCCTCTGCACCATCTCAAGGGCAATTAGGGATGGGCAATAAATGCCGGCCTTGCCAGCGACGCCCACATCCCATGAACACATTTTAAAAAAATGTTATTGTGGTAAATGGCCCCTTCTTATCTGTCTAGTGAACCTCCATTATCAGTCAGGTTGCAGATTCTAGCCGCAGCTGCACCTTGTTTATCCCAAGTTATTAAACTCCTGTCTTTTCAAGGTCTTTTTTACTGTGTTTCATTCAATTATAGTCTACTATAGTTTCCCCCCCAAATCAGTCTTTTTGCTAAGCTGATTATGAATGGTTACTTTGCTTTGTGAACTAGTTATGATTACACGAGTTCAGACGAAAGGTTAACTCTGTTTCTCTCTTGACAGATGCTGCCTGACCTGTTGAGTTTCTCCAGCATTTTCTGTTTTTATTTATGATTACTTGTGTTTATATAAAGTAAGTAATAAAAAAATTAGTAACTGCATGGATATATATGTATAATAAAGAAAATAAATGTTAATAGACAAATTACTACGTAAATTGACTATAATCTTACACTGACCTGCTGAGTATTTGCAGCATTTTCTGTTTTTATTTCGGATTTCCAGCATCCGCAGTATTTTGCTTTTGTTGTAGTCAGGCACGACCTTCCCTTAACAATTCCACGCTGTCCTTGATTAATCTGTGCCTTTCTAAATGACGATTTCCACTGTCCCTCAGAATTTTTTCCAATAATTTGCCCACCACCGAGGTTAGGCTGACTGGCTGTAATTACTCAGTCTATCCCCTTTCTCCATTTTAAACAACAGTAAAACTTTAGCAGCCCTCCAGCACCGTGCATAGCAGAGCTCACTGGAAAGCATGAGGTATAGCTTTGTATGAGGACCAACTGCAGTGCTTGTACAAGTTACCCTGGCTGAGATGAACTTAGCCAGGAGAGAAAAAGGTATTGAACCTGAACTCTCCTGATCTATATGGCTCAGTACCACACATGTTGCAATTCCCACACAGCCTTCATGAAGCTATATGCAATAGTCTTAAAAACAGAAGCAGTTTACACAAGCATTGCTACAATAGGATCCAGATTATATTGAACTGGCAATGGTAGAGTTGGCATTGAATATTAAATTCCTTTAAAGCAAATCAGTTCAAAAAAAATGTAACACCTAATGCTGCTGCCAATAAATAACATGCTACTAGTTAGCACAATGTTAGCATCATTGTGCTTGTGACCAGGTTAAAATTCACAGGTAGACAGCAAATCCACATCTGAAATTACAGGCTACAGTTAGATGGTACAATTAGCAAAACATTAAAAAAACAGATGCTGTGTAATATACTTAATCATATACATTGGCCCAGAAATTCGGGTCTCCACGGGTGAGTACGCATGGGGGACACACCCGTAGGCCCAATGGAAGTGCCGGTTTCCTGCATGCACTGCGCATGCGCGGGAAACCGGCACTTCTGTTCCTCTGAACGGAGAGGTTCAGAGGTCAAACGCGTGCACGGGGGAGGCTGTGCATGCGCATCAAACTTAGTTTTTTTTTTTAAAAACAGGTTTTCCCGTGAGGGTAAGCCAGCAGAATTTAGAAATGTAAAAAGCAGGCGTAAGGCCTGCTTTTTACAAGGTAAGTGGTCAATTAATTAAAACATTTTTTCCACAGGTTTATTATTTTTAAATACTTTAAAGAAAGGTAAGTTTATTTTTAGCCCCGTTAGAACATAAAATTATTTTTTTCAAAAATTTAAATTGTTCAAAATAGTTATTTCATGTAATTTATAGTTTACTAGCTGGAGTGCCCGGCGGTGCCGAGGCATTTTTGAGGGCATGTTGTTGTTGGAAGAGAGAGAGAGCGAGCGTGCGAGTGACTGGGGGGGGGGGGGGGGGAAAAAAGAGAGAGCGAGCGAGCGACCGGAGGGGTGGGGGGGGGGGGGGGGGAAAAGAGAGCGAGCGAGCGACCGGGGATGAGAGAGAGGGAGGGAGGGAGCGGGGTGGGGGGGGGGGGGGGGGAAAAGAGAGCGAGCGAGCAACCGGGGTGGGGGGGGGAAAGAGAGCGAGCGAGCGACCGGGGGGGGGAGGGAAAGAGAGGGCGAGCAAGCGACTTTGGGGGAGGGGAGGGGGGGGAGAGAAAGAGAAAAAGTGAGCGAGCGACCGGGGCGGAAGAGAGCAAGCGACTGGGAGGGAGGGGGGGGGGGGGGGAAAGAGAGCGCGCGACTGGGGTGTCGGGGAAGGGGGGATGGGAAGGGGAGGGGGAGTGGCAAGGGTGTGGTGGGGGGGGGGGAAGGAGGGGGGGAGCAAGCAGACCCTCTCCCCTCGGCCGGCGATGGCCCCATGCACTGACATGGCCCAGCCGAGCGCTGCACCCCGGTCAGCCCGAGCCCCGCCCTCCCGAGCCCAGCCGAGCCCCGGCTTCAAGACCGCCGATTGCGGCTGGGCCTGCGCTGGAGCCAAGCCCCGGGAACGGGCGTGAGCCGGCTTGAGGCTGAGAGGGCCGCGCCCGGTTGCCGGGGTAACCCTTCCCTCCCTGCTCTTCCGAGCACCGCCCTCCCGAGCACCGGCCCCCCGCCCAAGCCGCGCCGGGGGGGGGGGGGGGGGGGGGGGGAAAAGAGGAGAGAGAGAGCCGCCGCTCCTCCGGTCGATGTGTTGTGGGCCAACCCCTGATGAGCCCGATCAGCTGGGTCCGAGCCCCGCGGTGACCGCAACTCACCTCCCGCTAGGCTGCCTCCTGCCCCGCCAGCCTTTACCAAAATGGCGGCGATGGCTACGCTCGGCCCAGTCCCGCACCGCCAGCCTTTACAAAGATGGCGGCGATCGCGGGGCGGGCCCAGCGGGAGGGGCGGTGCCTAGCTCGGGCGTGGCTGGGCAACAGAGGCCCAGGCTTGCAGGCCTGCAAAAACGAAGGTAGGAAAATTATAGAGGTTAGAGAAAAGATTTACAAATTAATTAACTTTTTTTAAAAACGTGTGTTTTAAAAGCAACTTTTTTTTTGCTGGAAATCTAGATTTGAAGAAACACGCAGAAAGTGGGAAAAAAAATAAACTTACGAATCAAGATGGCTGACACTCGCCTCAGTTCAGAATGATAAGGCCCGCCCACACACGCACCGATTGGTCAACCATCAGGTCACTGAACTGTAGGATTGGTCAATCGTCACGTCACTCAACTCTAGGATGGCCCGCCCGCACACGCAATGAACCCGCCCCCACTCGATGCTAATGAGTGGATAATGAGCGGAATTTTGAACGTTTTTTGGATACAGTCGGTACAATTTTTGTCTGACCAAAAAGTAAATACGCCTATGAGAGTCCCCTAATGATGAGCTTTCTTTTGATATAACATATGTGTAGGTACGCTCTATAACTTTTGATTGTATAGCCGGACAGACAGACAGAGAGAGACATACTGTTTTTTTATATATATAGATCGATTTAAAAAATGTGATTTAAAAAAAATTTATTTGAAGGTTTAGTGCTATTTTGGGGCCTTGCTGTCAGGCTTATGAATGGAGCATTCCCTGCTCCGATTGGCTGCCCACGTGATCCCAGGGGACGCATCGAACTAACTGCGGCCCTGGGATACGCAAGCACTGCGCGCCGGCAGCTGGACCAGGCCCCGGATCGGAATTCCACGGGGGCCCACAGCTCAACAGCTGGCGCGCAAGGCAAGTGCAGATCGGGGGCTTGCACCCATGGGAAGCCCCCGACCAGAATTTCTGGGCCATTATGCAACAGTAAATCTCTGTGGTACACTTGTCCAAAAAACACTTTTTTTTTTTGCTTTAAGGCAAAATGTTGCCTTTACAATACGTAAGGAATCCCTCGTAACTGACCTGTTGGTCTGGATCCACGATGATGGCATTTTTTTCTTCTTCAGAGACAAGGACACATGTACTGAAGGAGGATTTTAACATGTTTATTACCATGTCATTGGAAAGTACATCGAGCTTCTTCACCTCATCCCCTGTCACATTGACTTTGCTTCCAGAAAGCCCATAACTAGAAAATGAGTTGGATGTTAGCATCATTGCTCATACTCTGCACAAATAAAGTAAAATACACCAGGTTTACAGAAATTAAATGTTTCTCTCTGTAGCACTGTTCTTCATAACATTATACTGAAGCTCAGCAATTTCCAATATGAATATTTGCCCTGCTGTCTATCATCAAAATCCCGATTTATACTAAAGTCTTAATATTATTATTATTATTTTTTTTTTTTTTTTTTTTTTTTAAATCACACAGGATTGAACAGGCCCTGTCCTTAATGAATAGGATTCAGGGAGATGCGCCTTTGTAGCTGTAAGTCATTTTTGTTGTGATCACATCATGCATTAGTGGGTGATGATGCAGTGACTTATTTACACAATTTTTGTGTCATTGTCTGCAAACAAATTCAAAATAAAATTGCCAGTTTTTCCATTGAAACAGGGTAATAAGTGCATATCAAAGGAGTTGCTTTAAGCAGGATGTTTTATTATTTAGTTTATTTTTAACACTGTGCAAAAGGAGGCTGCAGAGCTGCCAGATGTATAGACCGGGGATCATTATATTCCAAGTGCAACTACATAACCAATGAGCTTTGGGTATAAAAGATGCTCTCCAGATGGCACCTATGTTCTTTATGTTAGATCCATCCATAGATACATAGAAGATAGGAGCAGGAGTAGGCCATTCGGCCCTTCGAGCCTGCTCCGCCATTCAATGAGATCATGGCTGATCATCCAAATTCAGTACCCTGTCCCTGCCTTCTCCCCATATCCCTTGATCCTTTTAGCCTTAAGAAATATATCCAACTCTTTCTTGAATATACTTAATGAACTGGCCTCCACCGCCCTCTGTGGCAGAGAATTCCACAGGTTCACCACTCTCTGGGTGAAGAAATTCCTCCTCATTTCAGTCCTAAATGGCTTACCCCTTATCCTTAGACTATGACCCCTGGTTCTGGACTCCCCGGCCATCAGAAACATCCTTCCTGCATCTAGTCTGTCCAGGCCTGACAGAATTTTATAGGTTTTGATGAGATCCCCTCTCAATCTTCTAAACTCCAGTGAGTAGAAGCCCAATCGACCCAATCTCTCCTCCTACGTCATTCCTGCCATCCCAGGTATCAGCCTGGTGAATCTTCGCTGCACTCCTTCCATGGCAAGAACGTCCTTCCTCAGGTAAGGCGACCAAAACTGCACACAATACTCAAGGTGTGGTCTCACCAAGGCCCTGTACAACTGTAGCAAGACATCCTTGTTCTTGTACTCGAACCCTCTTGCTACAAAGGCCAACATACCATTTGCCTTCTTAACCACCTGCTGCACCTGCATGCTTACCTTCAGCGACTGGTGTACAAGAACACCCAGGTCTCTTTGCACTTCCCCTTCTCCCAAACTATTACCATTCAAATAATAATCTGCCTTCCTGTTTTTGCCACCAAAGTGGATAACCTCACATTTATCCACATTATAGTGCATTTGCCATGTTTCTGCCCAATCACCCAACCTGTCCAAATCGTGCTGGAGTTTCACGACATCCTCCTCACAGCATACCCTCCCCCCCAGCTTTGTGTCGTCTGCAAATTTGGAGATATTACATCCAATTCCCTCGTCCAGATCATTAATATATATTGTGAACAGCTGGGGTCCTAGGACCGATCCTTGCGGTACCCCACTAGTCACTGTCTGCCACTCGGAAAACGACCCGTTTATTCCAACTCTTTGCTTTCTGTCCGCCAACCAGTTCTCTATCCAAGTCAATACCTTGCCCCCAATCCCATGTGCCTTAATTTTGCACGCTAATCTCTTATGCGGGACCTTATCGAAAGCCTTCTGAAAGTCCAAATACACCACATCCACTGGTTCTCCCTTATCTATTTTACCAGTTACATCCTCAAAAAATTCCAGTAGATTAGTCAAGCATGATTTACCTTTTGTAAATCCATGTTGACTTTGTCCGATCCAGTCACTGCTTTCCAAGTGCTCTGCTATTACATCTTTTATAATGGACTCTAGCATTTTCCCCACTATCGATGTGAAGCTTACCGGTCTATAATTCCCCGCCTTTTCTCTACCACCTTTTTTGAATAGTGGGGTAACATTAGCTACCCGCCAATCCATGGGTACCGTTCCAGAGTCTATCGAGTTCTGGAAGATGACCAGCAATGCATCTACTATTTCTAGGGCCACTTCCTTAAGTACCCTGGGATGTAGATTATCAGGCCCTGGGGATTTATCGGCCTTCAGTCCCATCAATTTTCCTAACACCATTTCCCTACAAATACTGATTTCTTTCAGTTCCACCCTTTCATCAGGCCCTATGTTCCCCGGCATCTCTGGGAGGTTATTTGTGTCCTCCTTTGTGAAGACAGAACCAAAATATGTATTTAGTTGGTCTGCCATTTATTTGTTCCCCATTATAAAATCCCCCAATTCTGACTGCAAGGGACCTATGCTTGACTTCACCAATCTTTTTCTCTTCACATATCTATAAAAGTTTTTACAGTCAGTATGTTCTCTGCAAGCTTACTCTCATATTCTATTTTCCCTTTCTTAATTAATCCCTTTGTCCTCCTTTGTTGAATCCTAAACTGCTCCCAATCCTCAGGGTTATTGCTTTTTCTGGCCAATTTATATGCCCTCTCCTTGGACCTTATGCTATCCCTAATTTCCCTTGTTAGCCACGGTTGGGTCACCTTTTTTGTTTTATTTTTATGCCAAACTGGGATGAACAAATTCTGTAGTTCATCCATTCGGTCTTTGAATGTTTGCCATTGCCTATCCACCGTCAACCCTTTGAGTGCCATTCCCCAATCAATCCTACCCAACTCGCTCCTCAGACCATCATAGTTCCTTTATTTAAATTGAGGACCCTAGTCTCTGAGTCAACTACTTCATTCTCCATCTTAATGAAGAATTCGATCATATTATGATCGCTCCGACCCAAGGGGCCTCTTACAACAAGATTGCTAATTAATCCTTTCTCGTTACATAATACCCAGTCTAAGGTGGCCTGATCTCTGGTTGGTTCCTCGACATATTGGTCCAGGAAACCATCCGGTAAACACTCCAGGAATTCCTCCTCCACAGTATTGTTACTCATTCAACCTCTCGCCGCTTCTTTTCCCGAGATATTAATTCCTTGTTGAGTTCAGTTCCAACAGGCACTAGTCATCCTCCAGTATCCTGCCCAAGTGTCCATTCTTCATGTGAGCCTCGACAATGACACTTGGCAGGGTGTTCAACCAGAAGGATGGGTCATGGCTGAGCCCAACTCTGATCTCCTCTGCCATCCAGATGTGTATGCTTTTTTGCAGGGGTCACTGCATAAAAATCAGAGGTGCAAACACGAGAAAATTTCCCCCCTCCCTATTTCAGAGGCATTGAAGGCAATTTTAGCACCCTTACCATCATCCCAATTGAGATCAGCAAACTCGGCACAGACAGGGAATTGAACACATGATCTTCCTGACTGGCTTATTGACAACTAGCTGAGCCATCAAGGGACCCACCATATGCTTTCAACAATATATTAAAATTGGTATGCATGTTGCACATTCCATATTACACTTAGGTTCAAGTTCCACTCCTGAGACTTGAGCACATAATCCAGGCTGACACTCCAGTGCAGTGCTGAGGGATTGCTGCACTGCCGGAGGTGCTATCTTTCGGATGAGACGTTAAACTGAGGCCCCATCTGCCCTAGCTACATGTGGCTAATAACAGAAGTATGCAGATTATTAAGTCATTGCATTGATAGGAATTAATCTAAAGAAGCTCACTAAACATATAAACCCAATAAATGTTTTAAATCTACTGAGTTTCTACTGCTGGCAGCAAAAAAGTGTTCTTTCAACTCTGGCACAGTTGGTAATTTAGAAGATAATCCTGTATGGCAGCCAAGGAAAAATGCTTTAGACTTAACAGCTGAGAGTTGATTTTCTGGTTCCTGTTCTGGTTTGTTTTGTGTTGCATCACCCCCAGGAAATTAGGCATTTTTCAGATCTGTTTCAGTCTATTATAAATTTCACAAGCAACTCTCTTCCCCCACCATATGGACTTTAAGGTACTAGAAGAAAGTATTATACCAATAAGGAACATGGCACACAAATTATGAGACATTTCACAATGAGTTCTACAGTGAGTGATTTTACTTCAGACAAAACTATGACACTTTGAGTCTTGCATTCTTATCTATTGCCTGCATCACTTCATGGAAGATGTTATGAACTTTGAATTGCCTAATTTTTGGGGAGAAAAATGATTTGCTAATCAGTAAGTCGATAGCTAGACATAAATCTAAGACCACCACCAAAAGAACGAAGGGATGTGTTAGAATGTAAGTTTTTAAGATTTATTCTTACACTAAGGCTTAAGACAAGTGAATATCCTACCAGAAACAGTGGTGAAAACAGAATCCATAATAGCTTTTTACTAGGGAAATGGATAAATCTTTGAAAATAATATTAAAAAAAGGTAAGAATATGGGACCATAAGGCCATTCAGCCCATTGCTTCCGTGCTGCCTGAAAAAGATATCCATGAATGGTGGGAGCCTATAAGAACATAAGAAATAGGAGCAGGAGTAGGCCAATCGGCCCCTCGAGCCTGCTCCACCATTCAATAAGATCATGGCTGATCTGATCCTAACCTCAAATCTTCTATCACTCTGCATCCACCCGAACCCATCTCCTACTCTTCTAAACATTGGTGAAACCCTGTACTGTGGACCTTAGCCCATCACCTAGTTTCTTTATTATTATTATTTTTTTATAATCAATGCAACTATTGCTGTTAAATACACCAGTGGATAGATAATTTCATCCCATCAGCCAATTTGTGTAAAGCCACAAATGTTGTCTAAGACAAATGTAACCCAAAGAGTGCTAGATGCCTTGCAGAAGTAGGAAAGATGAGGGGGGAAAGAGAGAGAAGGAATAAAAGATATATGTGCAATCCCTTCACTTTGTACTGTTAATTATAGCAGTCAAATGAATATTTCATTCTGAAAATGAAATTCTTGTAAATGCCCAAAATGGCACACTGTGTATTGCTTAACTTGATTTTGAAACATAGAAATTCTTTGTTCAAAATACTTAAAACAAAGTATCTTTTGTTAAAGTTGTACAAAACCTGCAGTTTTCAGAGGCTTAATCTGTTGGGACTTTGAAACAAGCTAATAATTAAATGCTGTCCAAATATGTTCTATCCTCATTGCATCAGTTTAAAAGTCCTGCTGATAGAGTTCAGTGTACTCTTGAGTAAGCTCAGCAAAAAATACTCCAAAAAGAGCACGCTGCAAAAACATGATCTAATCAAGAATAAAAATTCAGTGTTGTAGCTTTGCAAGTAATTAGGGATGCTACCGCACCAGCATACATGCTGCATGCTGCCACAAGCCAGGTCTCATTAGTTATCCAAGACAGGGCAGCACACATAACCAAACTGAAATACTGTACACAGCAGCAGCAGACATGGATGAATTAGTTGCAGGGACATCTCAGTAACCAGCACAAGGAGGTACAGGACCATCTGAATCTTAAGCAACTCCATCCCTGCCTCAGCCTATCTGCTACTGAAACCCTCATATCCATGCCTTTATTACCTCCAGTCTCAATTATTCCAATGCTCTCACCGGCCTCCCACTTATCAACCTCTAAACAGGAGCTCATCCAAAACTCTGATGTCTGTGTCCTAACTCACACCAAGTCCCGTTCACACTGAACTACATTGGCTCTAGTCCACCTTAATTCTCATCCTTGTGTTCAAATCCCTCTATAGCCTCACCCCTCCCTATCTCTGTAACCTCCTCCAGCCCTACAGCCCTCAGATCTCTGCATTCTTCTAATTCTGGCTTTTTGGAGACCTTGGCAAAGCAGTCTGTACAGCATCTTGATCTGTAAGAAATCTGAACCTTTTCTCCAAGATGCCAGCAGTAAGCTCTTGATTGATCCCGATAGCTGCATCTAGGCTCTGCCTCTGTCCATCACTCCCGTAAGAGTGCCATTTACCAGGGCTGAAGAGGGTAGGCTTGATCATCCCTCTAGTCGCCCATCACTTTCAAAGAAGCCTGGTATAGATGATTGCCTTAAGATGAAAGTATAGTGACTGCTGCCTAAGATATGGGCATTAACCTGCATAATATGTTGTTGGTAGTCACTGAACATGTTGGAGAAGAAGTTCCTTCTGTTCATATACGCCATTGTATTGTGCATAGAAGCTCAGAATCCAATATGGGTACCAAAGACCCCTAATACTTTGGGAATCCAGCAAAGCTGTCAGGCTGCCATCACTGTCCAGTGGGAAAAGAGGTGAAAGTGTTCATCCTGCTAAATAATATCAGCTACCCATTTGATACATGTACAAGCAGCTATTACAAATACTACAATGGTGTCTTGTGGTAGCCTGGAAGTAACCAGCGGCATAAACATTGAGGCCATGGCCATCTTGACTGCTACTGGTAGTGCCTCTCCTGTGGTGAAGGTTTGGCTTCAGATCTTATTGAAGCAGATGGCACAGCACTGTAACTACCTCCCTGCCTAACTTGAGCCTGCAGCTTGTAGATACATTTGGTGACACAATGGCAGATGCAGCCAGCGCACCTCTAGTGTCATCTGATATCCCTGGCATCCATTCTTTATTCTTTTTCATAAAAGACAAAGGGACTTGCATTTATATAGAGCCTTTCATGGCCTCATGACGTCCCAAAGTGCTTTACAGAGAATGAAGTACTTTTGAAGTGTAGTCACTGTTATAATGTAGGACATAGAATCTAATGAGAGGGCATAGAAATCCCTTAGCATGAAAGCAATAAAAATAAATGATCACCATTTTAAGGCTCCCTTTCTGACAGGCAAAAACCTGACCTGACCTTTGATCCTCCATTTGAAATGGCTGAGGTTAGTGCACTGTGTGCAGTGTAACCATTTAGAAAAAGCTTACCCATTAACCCATGGTTTGCAATGGATTAGAATTTAAAATGAAGATCTTGCACATAACATGTGTGAAAGTACATTGTCAGGAGGCAACCAGGTCAGAAAATGTGTGCATAACAGAGAGCAGCAGAAAGGGAGATGGGTGATTTTTTGGACCCCATTCACACAATTCCCAATGGAATTTCTGGGCTTTTATCTTTGAGTGGCCCCGTGAATAATAACAGGTAATCATCGCTGTCAGAGCTTTTATAGTATTGTTCAGCAGTTGAAGAATTACATTTTAAAAAGGGTCAGTAGGGATAATTCCATTTTGAATTTAAGATTCTGAAAAACATAAAAGTTTCGTTGAAACTTGATCATATTAAAAGGACCACACCTTTTTAAACTAATGGTGGAGTTGTCAACATGAAGTGTTACGATCAAGAGTGGCACTGGGATTGTAAGCTCACAAAAGGGAGCTGTGTTTATTATTAGAGTGATATACAGTAATAAAAGTTATAGTTTTAAAATTGAAAATAGGAGTGACAGTTGCCAGATTTGAAATTACAAAAGTTGCAGAGATCTTTAAACGAGTGAGTAGGCGATATTATACAGAGGGCGGGTAGGTATTGATTGGAGAAGACTAAATAATAGGACAATTAAGGGATCTTCTGTCCAACAAGACAGTGTAAGCAAGCACTTCCTGCTGTGCAAGCTGCGCTCTCCAATTGGAAGATCCGCAAGACACACCTCCCAACTGTTAAAAAGTCAAGGGACTGAATCGAACACCGAAACAAATGTTTTTTTTTAACCCACTTGCATTGAAGCAAAATTATTAAAATGGGGCATGAAAGCGTTTCCTCCTGGCACAACAACATACAGTATTGAACTACAAGTAATCATGGGTCCACATTTGACGTGGATTATTGGAGTCTGGATGTAATACATTCAATATTCAAACTACGTTTTAGGAAACTCTAAAAATGTTACCGCAGATTTAATTTCTCCAAGGAGTAGCTGCTCCAAAGCTATGGACATCCTTACCTTCAGCTAGGACAAAATTAGTCTGCAATCGATAAAAACTGAAGGAAAATAATTCATAACATATTTGTGGGAGGACGTCCAGAAACAAAGTGAAAACACGCTACAAGTTTTCTAAAATTGCAATACCACTCCAAGTACAAAACATGGTCGTGTTAAGCAATGGAGCAAATAACTTGACCCGAGACAGTTCCCAAGGCACCCCTGGGGGTTAGGGTTTGCACGGATAGGATTAGTTCTAGACAGGGAATACCTACAGGTTCGCGATACCAGCCTTCCTGACGGCCGAGGAGATGGCCTTGACAGCAGTGCAGAGGGAGTTGAGAAGTTGATTTAATTCGCCAGTGCCTTTCGCCTTCCTGCCCTCCTCCAGCACGAAGCGGGTCACCGTGATAAGATTAGTATCGAAAGGAGCTCGGTCTGACATGCTGCTTCGCGACTGGCCCCTCAAGCCTGCAACGAGGAAAGTGCACAATAAAAGAGGGAGGGAGGGAGAAAGAGAGCGAAGTACCGAGCTGATGAATGAAGCAACTTAAAAAGCCACAGCAGAAACTCGAGGAGGGCGGTACCTTCCCAGGCCAGCACTTTGAACCAATCCCACGAAGAGCCAGCCCAGGAAAGGGGAGGGTCTCCTTCACAGAGCAGTCAGCTCAGACTCGGGAAAATATATCACTGATTCTGGGTAAAGTTCATGTAGAAATGGCAATAAACAAGTGGAACTAATATGTTCACGTTGATTTGTGAAAAATATTTTTGTTGGTGTGATCATTTGTATCTTTAAACACACCTATCCATAACTGCTAATGGATGTAAGGATGTATTATAAATACACACAGTTATTATTGTATCATTTTGTGACAAGGAATAAATACCATCTGTGTGATTACTTTTAAATGGTAAAGTTATCACAGTCATTTTACCGAATGTGTTGGAGCCTGGAACTGTTGTCAGTTTATTTTAAACCTCAGGGAGTCGCCTGACACGAGCCCAGTCCAGCGGTGAGATGATCTTATCAGGCGGCGAGACCTCGGGGCTTCTGCTGCACCGGCCGTCATTCAGCTCCTGCTTTCAAAAATGAACTGCAATTCCCACTTTTTTTTGTTCTCTCCTTCCAAGGGCAAGGTGAAATTTAAAGGTCTCACCTTGAAATGAAATTTAAAACATTTTCATGGAATCTGAGAAGTGTAGAACTGTAAATTTGTATGGCAGTTATATTTTACATGTTATGATACATTTTACTTAAGGGGAGATTTTCCTGAAACATAGAAAATGCGTTATTTTTTCCAACTGATTTTGTACAAACTTGTAGGATTTACTGTTTTGAATACTATGATTTCTTTGAGATCACATTCATTAGAGCACATGTGTAACTAATGAGTCCAAAGATGTGCGGGTTAGGTTGATTGGCCATGATAAAAATTGGCCCTTAGTGTTAGGGGGGATTAAATACGTGGGGTTACGGGGATAGGGCTTGGGTGGGATGGCTGTCGGTGTAGGGACCGGGTGCTAGGGTTTGGATGATCAGCCATGATCTCGTTGAATGGCGGAGCAGGCTCGAAGGGCCGAATGGCCTACTCCTGCTCCTGCTCCTATCTTCTATGTTTCTATGTAATCACAGTGGACGTGTTTAGTGAGGATGGTGTTGTCAATAACCATAACCCTAAACTCTAACACTGAACCCTAATGCTAAACCTTACCCACCCTATTAACTTTGCCATTGCTGCTGTGCAGTGTACAAGCCTTTGGTATAGGTGCAATCTCCTGGGGGATAAGAGTGACATGTTTACTCCCTTAAAAATCGGGGATGTCTTAAAAACCCATGGCCTGTTCATAATATTTGTATATACTTTAATGATTTTGTACTGTAATAAACTATACTTGAATTGAATATGTACAGAAAGAATAATCAATTTTGTTTTTCTTTTCTCCCATGATCTTGAAACATGAAACCACTATGTAGTAGAATGTATGAGAAAATAACAACAAATGTTTTACTGTTTATGACCTAACATTGTAAATTGTGGATCATTATTCTGCATGGCCATCTGACCGTCTATCACTGAGTTACTAGCATTTGGAGAAAAGCATGAAATCCCAAATGAAATCTAAAACTTATGATCTTTTGCACATAAATATATGGTATCACAAACATTACGAATGGGTTCAACATTAATGGTGACACAGGTTTAGGCCTCCACATGGTGTTTATGGCATGTAAAGCTTGTTCCCATCAGGGTGTTTTTTTCTGTGTCACTCCATACATTTGTATCAACTTCCCCACTGTCAGGTTCAGTCACCTTATACACGTTCCTGTTCTTTCCACTGCTTGAATGCCAGCTATTGACAGGCTTTTGCTGTAGGAAGTTAAAGGCTGCAGATTTTTTCACAAAGTACTTGTAATTTAACTAGGCCTTGACAGCAAAATGTGAGTTGCCTGTGGAGTTTTCAATTACTTTTTGTTGGACTGTGCAGGCAAAGGGCGTATTTTTGAAGAAGTGCTCGAAGCAGACAAATGGTCCGTGAGTGCAAACTTCACAAATTTCTGCCTGTAGTAAATAATATGATGAGAGGAATTTCTAGTTCTTTGTTTGTATTTTCTTCCAATTGCAGTTCAAATTGCAAAATAATTAAAGTCTTGAAATCAAGTATGTGAGGTATTACGTGCATCAGTAGCCCCTAAAGATCTGCACCAACAGTTTTTTTTATTTGTTCATGGGATGTGGGCGTCGCTGGCAAGGCGAGTTCCAGGATTTTGACCCAGCGATGATGAAGGAATGGCAACATATTTCCAAGTCAGGATGGTGTGTAACTTGGAGGGGAACTTGGAGGTGGTGGTGTTCCCATGCGCCTCCTGCCCTTGTCCTTCTAGATGGTGGAGGTCGTGGGTTTGGGAGGTGCTGTCGAAGAAGCCTTGGCGAGTTGCTGCAGTGCATCTTGTAGATGGTACACATTGCAGCCATGGTACGCCGGTGGTGGAGGGAGTGAATGTTTAAGGTGGTGGATGGGGTGCCAATCAAGCAGGCTGCTTTGTCCTGGATGGTGTCGAGCTTCTTGAGTGTTGGAGCTGCACTCATAAGAACATAAGAACATAAGAATTAGGAGCAGGAGTAGGCCATATGGCCCTTCGCGCCTGCTCTGCCATTCAATAAAATCATGGCTGATCTTCAACCTCAACTCCACTTTCCTGCCCGATCCCCATGTCCCTTGATTCTCCTAGAGTCCAGGCAAGTGGACAGTATTCCTTCACAAACCTGGCCATGCTCCCAGGTTGGAATGATGAGTTTTCACCTATTGCACTGGAGTGTCAGTCTAGAGTGGAAATATTATCAATCCTATCTTTTCTGATAAGTGAGCCATATCATTGGAAGGTTTCCTTGAAACCTGGAATGTGTGCTATGCATGAATATGGGTGATTGTGATTGGCCCAGAAATTCGGGTCGGGGGCTTCCCACGGGTGCAAGCCCCCGACCTGCACTTACCTTGCGCGCCGGCAGTTGAGCTGTAGGGCCCTGTGGAATTCCGATCCGGGGCCTGGCGCAGTGCTTGCGTGTCCCAGGGGCGCAGTTAGTTCGATGTGTCCCCTGGGATCACGTGGGCCATGGGCAGCCAATCGGAGCAGGGAAATGCCCATTCATAAGTCTTGACAGGAAGAGCTGTCAAGACTTACAAATACTACGGCCCCAAAATAGCAGTAAACCTTCAAATACATTTTTTTTAAATCACATTTTTTAAATAAACTATAAATTACATTAAATAGCTATTTTAAACAATAATTTAAATTTTTGAAAAAAATAATTTTATATTCTAACAGGGCTAAAAATTAACTTACCTTGCTTTAAAGTAATTAAAAATAATAAACCTGTGGAAAAAATGTTTTCATTTTAATTAATTGACCACTTACCTTGTAAAAAGCAGGCCTTACGCCTGCTTTTTAAATTTCTAAATTCTAAAGACTTACCCTCACGGAAAAACTTGTAAAAAAAACGTAAGTTCAAAGCGCACGCGCAGCCTCTCCCGCGCACGCGTTCGACCTCTGAACCCCTGCTTTCAGAGGAACAGAAGTGCCGGTTTCCCATGCATGCTCAGTGCATGCAGGAAACCGGCACTTCCATCGGGCCTACGGGTGAGTACCCAGCGCGTACTCACCCGTGGAGATCTGAATTTCTGGGTCATTGAGTGAGAAAGGCTAAAGGATTCCCAAATGATCATGATGTGTTAATAGTCAAGATGCTGCTAGTTGAGATGAAAATGTGTTTGCAGTGATGCCCACGGGACTGTCTTTGAGGCAGTTACATTCAGGGTTCATTTATCTAGGAAAACTTCCTCAACGTGTAATATTTGTTCTTATTTATGCCAATGGCTATTTCAAATGCAACACGCTGTTCATCTACTCAATCACTTCTTCCCCGCCAGCCTAAACAGCAGACCTTTGAGGAGGTTTGCCCTCAGATCCAAAGATAGCAAACTCCTGTGCTTCACCTCTCTCAGCATCACCTCCAGGATGTTCGGTGAAGGGAGTAGTCCTTTTCCCTCCTAGGCCTTTAGCAGTATCTTCAAATGGCATATCCTACCAACTGTACCACTAGCCTCTTTGAAGGCAGTAGATTTAAAATTTGATTGAGAGTAACTTGCATTGCTGGAATCATCGCCGCCACTTTAAGGCACAGCAGCGGCTCTTTACAGCTGCTGCTGCAGTGGATATCCTGCCTCTGTGGCCTGTATGTTCCCAGTGAATGGCCCAATCCACGTCGGGAGCGATGAATAATTCATGTACCATGTGTACCCGACACAATGTTTGTTGACATTCTCTGGGTGTGTCGCAACGGCAGCCCAGGTAGAAAATCAGCTTTATATTCTTATCCATTTTACAAAAATATTCTCTTTGTAAAATTTCAAGCTGTATGAATGCCAAAAATTAATTTTGTATCACACATATAAAAATGATGATCAGCTGCACCCAGTTTCTGATGTGCTGGGTAACTTGTTTATGCTGAAATGTGAGGAACAGTTTGCTTCTCTTCTAGTTATTGGGAAAATACCAGACAAGGTTACAAGGGTTACAGATATCTTTGTTTTCATTATAGCTTGGCAAATAATGCTTCTGTCAGAATAGCACTGCCCACCTAACAGCAGTCACTGCATTCCAAAAAAAGTAGATAATTGTGGGAAGTGTCCTCAGACATTTGAGTAGTGTGTTAATGCAGGTATTGTACTAATTCTGCAAGTCATGGTTATGTCAGCTAAATATATATTTTGAAACAAATGATCCTTCCAGCAACAGAGTTACAAGGGAGGTAGAATTGTCTAATCCTTACGCTCCTCCTGTGAAAGATTAGGATTGCTGGTAGTTGAGTGTAGGAGGGAACTGCATGTTGGTTCTTGGGTTTAGAAATGCTTAAATGATTTAGCTGCCTTTGAACTTAATTTTTCTCTTAGTGTAGATCCTTATGTAATATGATTCTATTATGAGCTTGAACCAACTGTTGTACTTACACAGTGTCAGCCTTACGGACATACGTACATACGAACATACGAATTAGGAGTAGGCCACTCGGCCCCTCGAGCCTGCTCCGCCATTCAATAAGATCATGGCTGATCTGATTACTCCACATTCCCGCCTGTCCCTAATAACCTTTCACCCCAATGCTTATCAAGAATCTATCTACCTCTGCCTTAAAAATATTCAAAGATTCTGCTTCCACTGCCCTCTGAGGAAGAGAGTTCCAAAGACTCACGACCCTCTGTGAGAAAAAATTTCTCACCTCTGTCTTAAATGGGCGACCCCTTATTTTTAAACAGTGACCCCTAGTTCTAGATCCTCCCACAAAAGGAAACATCCTCTCCACATCCACCCTGTCAAGACCCCTCAGGATCTTATATGTTTCACTTGGCTTAGTAGTAGCACTCTCACCTCAGAGTCATGGGTTCAAGTTCCGCTACAGAGACTCTGGGAGCTAAATTGGATAGCCCCCAAAAACAGGCACGGGGATCACGATACACAATTAACCCGCACCCGTTGATTGCAATGCAGGCAGCATGCCAACTTTGTGCTGCCTGCTCATTTCCATGATTTCAGCATCCAACCAAAGCGAACTGCGTGGTTCATTAGTTGGACGTATCAGCAGGGGCCCAATATCGGAACTTGCTAGCACCAGTTAAAGCTAGCCTGCACTGCTTTAAGTTAGCCTTCCCCTCTTAAAGAGGAGGTGCATTGTGGCAGGAGCAGGTGCTGGGAGTTGTGCAGGAAGTGAATCTGACCTGGGAAACAGTGAGGAATGGCACAACATGGGAGAGAGTAGGCTCCAAGGTTTTCGGATGCTGCACTGGAGGCCTTGGTGGAGGAGATGGAAAGTAGGAGAGATGTCCTGTATCTGCAAGAGGCCAGGAGGCCATCCAGGCACACGCTCAAAAGGCAGTGGGAGCAGATAGCCATGGTGGTCAATGCCCGAGGACCTGGATGCAGTGCCGCAAGAAGTTCAATGGCTCACACGTGTGGTCAAGGTCAGTGAATGCATCTTCAAATGGCATATCCTACCAACTGTACCACTAGCCTCAAACACTCCTCAAGTCACTACACCCCATCACTCACCTACCAACAATCACTATTAATCAGGCCTCGTAACTAACATTCATATGCTTCACCTCACCCTCACACACTTACCACTGCTGCAAGCCTCACACCCACATCTCACAGCTTGCACACACTGCCAGCTATTCAACCATGACAGGCACATCACCCAGATTGCATGAAACTCAGTGACACACTTCCCTCTCTCTTGCAGGAAAAGGTGGTGCACAACCGGAGGCAGGAGGGGCTATCCGTAGGGGAACAGGGGCGCCTGCATGTCCTAACCTCCATGGAGGAAACGCTGCTGGCCATTATAGGAACAGCAATTGCTGAGACCGTGGCCAGTGGTGGAGTTGAATCAATTGAAGGTGATTTTCTACAACAATATGCACTAGAGGCAACAAGGGGGCATGCCATATTAGATTTAGTAATGAGTAATGAGCCAGATTTAGTTATCAGCCTAACTCTGCGTGAACATTTATCCAATAGTGATCATAACATGATCGAATTCAACGTAGTGTTTGAAAGGGAGAAACGCATATATATATGATAGGGGCCGAGGTTATGATCTGAAATTGTTGAACTCTATGTTGAGTCCAGAAGGCTGTAAAGTGCCTAATCGAAAGATGAGGTGCTGTTCCTCAAGCTTCCGCTGAGCTTCAGTGGAACAATGCAAGAGGCCGAGGATGGTGAGGTCTGAGTGGGAGTGGTGCGAAGAATTAAAGTGACAGGCGACCGGAAGCTCGGGGTCCCCCTTAAGGACTGAACGGAGGTGTTCCACAAAGTGGTCACCCAATCTGCGTTTGGTCTCCCCAATTTAGAGGAGACCGCATCGTGAGCAGCAAATACAGTATACTAAATTGCAAGAAGTACAAGTAAATCGTTGTTTCACCTGGAACGGGTGTTTGGGGCCCTGGACAGTGGCAAGGGGGGAGGTATAAGGGCATGTGTTGCAGCTACTGTGTTTGCACGGGAAGGTGCTGGGCGAAGGGGAGGGGTGTTGGGGGTGATAGAGGAGTGGACCAGGGTGTCGCGGAGGGAGCGGTCCCTTCGGAATGCTGAAAGGGGAGGTGAGGGGAAGATGTGTTTGGTGGTGGGATCACGCTGGAGGTGGCGGAAATGGCGGAGGATGATCCGTTGAATGAGGAGGCTGGTGGGGTGAAAGGTGAGGAAAAGGGGAACTCTATTGTCCCCATCCACCACCATCCTCCTCCGCCTGGCTGAACTTGTTCTCACATTGAACAACTTCTCCTTTGACTCCACTCACTTCCTCCAAATTAAAGGTGTTGCTATGGGAACCCGCATGGGCCCTAGCTATGCCTGCCTGTTCATGGGATATGTGGAACATTCTTTGTTCCAGTCCTACTCAGGTCCCCTCCCTCACCACTTTTTCCGGTACATTGATGACTGTATTGGTGCCGTTTCCTGCTCTCGCCCTGAACTAGACAATTTCATTCACTTTGCTTCCAATTTCCACCCTTCCCTCACCTTGACATGGTCCATCTCCGACTCTTCCCTTCCTCAACTTCTCCGTCTCCATCTCTGGGGATCGGTGTAATGTCCGTGTGTAATTGAGACACGGACTGCAGAAGTTGGTTATAACAGGTGTTTACTGAATGGAGACAAAACTGGAACTACTATACAAAGTTACTGCACAGGCTTATATACAGGGGTGGTCACTACTGGTACTGCAGTATACAAGGGCTGCAGAATATAGTTCCTTCTTCAAGGTGCATACACTACAATTCCTCCCCTTTTAGCTAAACAGTACATAACATTCGATTAATAATTAAATAACATACTTACAATTACAGTTGCTATATACATTAGCTGAAGTTAATCAATTATAAATTCAGTCTTTGAGGAGGCTTCCTGATTCTGTCCGGATAACGCCTCTTTGGGGTATCAGATTCTTCTGGCAAAGTTGATTCGGGATCAACGTCGTTGTTTGGTTCGTCTGCTTCCAATATCACCGATTCTGAGGTAGATGCAATTGGTACTTCGGTTTCATCACCAGGTGTATAGGATCGTGGTGTAGATTTGACGTTTTCCAGTGACTCTAGGATCGTGGTGTAGATTTGACGTTTTCCAGTGACTCTAGAATCTGGTCAGCATGGCGTCTTACAATGCTCTCTCCAACGTCCACGGTATACATTAGAGGTCCTTGCCGTGTGCAGATCGTTCCTGGCTGCCATTTCTCTGTGCGGTAGTCCCGGGCCAAAACTGGTTGACCTATCTTGAAACTCCTGGTTGGCCTTTCATTCATATTCTGAAACTGCCTGTTCTCCACATCTCTTCTGATGTTTGGCTTAACCAAATCCAAGCGGCATCTTAGTCTTCGATTGAAGAACATCATGGCTGGAGTTTGGTTGGTAACCGCATGTGTCGCATTCCGGTAGGCAAACAAGAAGTTATCCACCTTGTGTTGTAGGGGTATGTCTTCATTACACATTGCCTTGATAGCCTTCTTGAATGTTTGAACGAACCTCTCAGCCAATCCATTGGTGGCTGGATGATATGGGGCGGATGTGTAATGCTTAACACCATTGTTCTTTAAGAACCTCCGGAACTCTTCAGACACAAACTGTGGTCCATTGTCAGAGCAAATCTGTTCAGGCAGCCCATTTCTGGCGAATATGGTTCGTAAGACTGTGATAGTTTTTTCTGTGGTGGTTGAGGACATTTTTATTACCTCTGTCCACTTTGAATGTGCATCCACCACAATTAAAAACATCGAGTCCATAAATGGACCAGCAAAATCAATGTGTGCCCTTTGCCATGGAGATGAGGGCCACTCCCATGGATGTAGAGGGGCTTGTGGTGGGGCGTTTTGGACCTTCTGGCATCCTGTACAGCTCTTGGTCATCTCTTCGATTTCTCTATCGATTCCCAGCCACCACACAAACGCTCTGGCTAAGTTCTTCATTTTTACCCCTCCCAGATGACCCTCATGAAGCTCATTGAGCACTCTATCCTTCAATTTGGGTGGAATTACTACTCTGGATCCACACATCAAGGTTCCTCGGCACACTGACAGCTGTTCTCTTCTCGGCGAGAATGCTGGCAACAGTGGTTCGCCATGTGCTGGCCATCCCTTCACCGTTAAATTATAGACCCTGGAGAGTGTCGGGTCATTTCGTGTTTCCTTTTCTATGTTTGCATTCGTCACAGGTAGACATTCGACTATGGTCGTGTGGAATAACTCCACAGGATCCACTGCAGGTGCTTCTTCCACCGTCGGCAACGGTAGGCGCGACAATCCATCAGCATTCCCATGCTGTTTAGTTCCTTTGTACTCGATGTCATATTGGTGTGCCCCTAGGAAAAGGGACCACCTCTGTAGCCGTTGTGCTGTCATTATCAGGACGCCCTTCTGGGGGTTGAAAATGGAGACAAGAGGTTGAGGATCAGTTAGTAGGGTAAATTTCTGTCCGTGCAGGTAGTGATTGAACTTCTTCACCCCCCACACCAGGCTGAGGGCCTCTCTGTCAATCTGGGCGTAGTTACGCTCGGCTGCAGTTAACGTGCATGACGCAAAAGCTATCGGCCTCTCTGAACCATCAAGGGATTTATGTGACAGTACCGCTCCAACGCCGTAGGGAGACGCATCACACGCCAGTCTTATCGGTAGTGATGGGTTGTAGTGAGCCAATACTTCTCTTGAAGTGATCAGGCCTTTACACTTCTGAAAGGCCCGCTTACATTCATCGCTCCATTTCCATGCTACTCCAGTTTGTAGCAGGGCGTTCAGTGGGTGCAGAATTGTGGACAAATTCGGCAAAAACTTATGGTAGTAATTCACCAATCCGAGGAATGACCTCAGTTGCGACACATTTTCAGGCGCTGGAGCCTTAACTACCGCTTCAATTTTGTCAGGCGACTTATGTAACCCCTCTTCATCAATCACGTGGCCACAATATGATATTTGTTTCTTAAAAAACTCGCACTTGGGGCAATTGGCTCGTAGCCCATGTTCTCTTAGTCTAGTGAGCACCTACTCTAGGTTGGCAAGGTGTTCACTGTCATTTTCACCTGTCACTAGGATGTCGTCCAAGTAACACTGAGTCCCCGGAATCCCTTGCAGGACTTGTTCCATCGCTCTTTGCCATATAGCCGGAGCTGATGCAACTCCGAATACCAGTCGATTATACTGGGAAAGACCTTTGTGAGTGTTTATCGTGAGATATTTCCTAGAGGATTCTTCAACCTCCATCTGCAAATATGCTTGCGCTAGGTCAATTTTTGTAAAACGTTTCCCTCCAGATAGTGAGGCGAAAATATCTTCTATCTTCGGAAGAGGATACTGTACTGTGTGAAGGACTGGGTTCACAGTCACCTTGAAGTCCCCACAGATGCGAACCTTCCTTGGCTCCTCAGACTTATTGTTTAACGTTTTCTTCATGACAGGAATGATGGGTGTCGCCCACTCGCTCCAGTCTACCTTAGTTAACACGCCTGCATTCTCCAGATTCTCCAGCTCTGCCTCGACGGCTGGGTGAATTGCATACGGTACCGGTCTTGCTTTGAAAAACTTGGGAATTGCATTCTCTTCTATTTTTATCGAGGCGGTTACGCCTTTAAGAGTTCCCAGTTCTTGTTGAAATACCTCTTTTGCGTTAGCCAAGATTTTTGACAATCGTCCAGGTGTGACGTCATCATCCTTTTTACCAGCCACCGTCAGTGCCTGAATGGAGTGCCAGTCTAAACTTATCTTTCTGATCCATTCACGTCCCAATAACGGTGGTCCACCATCTTGCAGTATGTACAGATACAATTTCTGTATTTCCTTGCCGGTGTATTCGACAGGCACCCTTATTTTCCCTCTGGGGTATACTTTCTGCCCCGTATATGTCTTCAAGACAATGGATGTGTCTTTCAAGGGTATGTGTGAGAATAGCCGCTCATAGTCTCGTCGATTCATGACGGTCAGAGCTGATCCAGTATCCAATTCCATTTTGACTTGGGACCCTGCTATCGTGAGGGTGACCCAAATGGTTTGGTGATCCTCTTTTGTGATTACGTTGTGTAGTTTGTGTTAGATCCGTGGTTCAGTGGATAAATAATTACACGGGTGCTGTACATAAACAAACAACAGGTCTTTACTGGAGGAGGGGCATCTCTAGACTGGGGTACAGAGGCATGCGCACAGCTTATATACCGGTGTGGTTACTGCCGGTACTACAGTATACAGGAGCTGTAAAAAGTAGTTCTGACTTAAAGCACATACACTACAATTCCTCCCTTTTTAGATTAATAATACCCCCCTTAATATTCAAATAACAATTACATTTTTACATGTACATTCAATAACAAAAGTCCATTTATAGATTCAGTCTTTGGGGCGGCTTCCTGACCCTTTCGGGATAGCGCCTTTCCGGAGGTTCTTGTTCTTGGTGCAGAGGCGATTCTGACCCCTTTTCATCGGGTAGTTCATCGGGTTCCACTGCTACTGGGTCTGAAGTAGATGCTACCGGTATGTCGGGTTCATCCCCAGGTACTCGAGATATGGGGTTGACGCCTTCCTGTGACGCTAAGATCTGATCGACGTGGCATCTCACAATGTTCTCCCCGACATCCACTCTGTACATTAATGGCCCCTGTCTTGTACATATCGTTCCGGGTTGCCACTTCTCTGTTCGATAGTCATGGGCCAAGACTGGTTGCCCTACATTGAAGCTCCTTGTCGGCTTCTCATTAATGTGCTGGAATTGTTTGTCCTCAACATTTCTTCGCACATTTGGTCTGAGCAAGTCCAGACGAGATCTCAACCTTCGGTTAAAGAACATCATGGCCGGGGTCTGGTTGGTAACTGCATGTGTCGCGTTTCGGTAGGCTAATAAGAAATTGTCCATCTTATGCTGTAGTGGAATTTCCTGGTCGCACATGGCATTTATCGCCTTCTTAAAGGTTTGTATGAACCTCTCAGCCAATCCATTGGTGGCTGGATTATACGGGGCGGATGTGTAATGCCTTACCCCATTCCTTTTCATGAATTTTTGGAACTCGCTGGACATAAACTGTGGTCCATTATCAGAGCAGATCTGCTCTGGCAAACCGTTTCTGGCAAATATGGTCCGTAGGACTACAATCGTTTTCTCTGTAGTGGTTGAAGACATGTTTATCACCTCAGGCCACTTTGAATGAGCATCCACTGCTATTAAGAACATTGAGTCCATGAATGGACCAGCGAAATCAATGTGCACCCGTTGCCATGGAGAGGAGGGCCACTCCCATGGGTGTAGAGGGGCATGTGGTGGTGCATTTTGGACCTTCTGGCATCCTAAGCAGCTCTTAGTTAGGTCTTCGATTTGTTGATCGATTCCCAGCCACCACACATAAGCCCTAGCAAGGCTTTTCATTTTCACTCCCCCCAGATGACCTTCGTGTAGCTCCTTTAGCACTCTCTCCCTTAACTTGGGTGGAATCACCACTCTGGATCCACACATCACTGTCCCCTGGCATACTGACAGCTGTTCTCTTCTGGGTGAGAATGCTGGCAACAGTGAGTCGCCATGTGTTGGCCATCCCCTCACCGTCAATTCATATACCCGTGACAGCGTCGGATCATTGCGGGTCTCCTTCTCTATATCCGCGTTTGTTACTGGCAATCGTTCAATTATCGACGAATAAAATATCTCGATAGGGTCCACTGCTGGTGCTTCCTCCACCGTAGGCAGTGGCAGGCGCGATAGCCCATCAGCGTTCCCATGCTGTTTCGTGCCTTTATATTCTATTTCATATTGATTCGCCCCTAGAAACAGGGACCATCTTTGTAATCGCTGTGCAGTCATTACTGGCACGCCCTTCTTAGGATTAAAGATGGAGACAAGTGGTTGGTGGTCAGTCAGCAAGGTAAACTTCTGCCCATGCAGATAATGGTTGAATTTTTTTACTCCCCATACTAGGCTGAGGGCCTCCCTGTCAATCTGGGTGTAGTTGCGCTCGGCTGAGGTTAGTGACCGAGACGCAAAGGCTACTGGCCTCTCCAACCCGTCTGGGAATTTGTGCGACAGCACCGCTCCAATGCCGTAGGGTGATGCATCACATGCCAAACGAATTTGTAGTGCTGGGTTGAAATGGGCCAACACCTCTTTTGATGTGATCAATTCTTTACACTTCTGGAAATCTCGTCTATGTTCGTCATCCCACTTCCATGGTACCCCTGTTTGCAGTAGGGTGTTCAGCGGGTGTAATACCGTAGACAAATTTGGTAAGAACTTGTGGTAATAGTTTACCAGCCCGAGGAACGACCTCAGTTGTGACACATTTTCCGGTGCTGGAGCCTTGACTACTGCCTCAATCTTGTCAGGGGACTTATGTAACCCCTCTTCATCAATGACGTGGCTGCAATACGAGATCTGTTTCTGGAAAAACTCGCACTTGTGGCGATTAGCTCGTAGCCCATATTCCTTTAATCTGGCGAGCACCTTCTCCAAGTTAGCGAGGTGATCACCATCATTTTCGCCCATGACCAAGATGTCGTCCAAATAACACTGGGTCCCTGGAATCCCTTGCAGGACCTGATCCATCGCCCTTTGCCAGATAGCCGGAGCCGAGGCTACTCCAAACACCAGCCGGTTGTATTGATAGAGACCTTTATGGGTGTTGATCGTAAGGTAATGTTTCGAAGCTTCTTCTACCTCCATTTGCAAGTACGCCTGGGCTAGATCAATTTTGATGAAGCGTTTACCACCAGATAGCGAGGCGAAAATATCCTCAATTCGTGGAAGCGGATATTGCACCGTGTGAAGGACTGGGTTCACTGTCACCTTAATATCCCCACAGATGCGGACCTTCTTTGGTTCCCCAGGCGTATTACTCAACGACCTCTTCATTACAGGAACGATGGGTGTAGCCCACTCGCTCCAGTCCACTTTGGACAGTACTCCTGAACGTTCCAACCCTTCCAGCTCTGCTTCAACCGCTGGTCTGATCGCATAAGGCACTGGTCTGGCCTTCAGAAACTTTGGGCTTGCATTATCCTCTATTTTAATTGTTGCTGTTATTCCTTTTAGTGTTCCTAGTCCCTCCTGGAACACTTCTTTTGCGTCAGTTAGCATTTTTGACAGTCGTCCAGGTGTGACGTCATCATCTTTTTTGGCCTCCACCTTCAGTGCCTGTATGGAATGCCAATCTAAATGTATCTTCCAGATCCATTCACCTCCTAGCAGTGGTGGTCCTCCATTTGGCAATACATATATATCCATTTTAGGTATTTCCTGACCTTTATATGTCACTTTCACCCTTATTTTTCCTTTGGGGTAGACATTTTGCCCCATATACGTCTTCAAGACAATCTCTGTAGCTTTCAAGGGTATGTGTGAAAATAGCCGCTTGTAGTCTCTTTGATTTATGACTGTTGGAGCTGACCCTGTGTCCAATTCCATTTCCACTTGGACTCCGTCTATCTTGAGTGTAACCCAGATAGTCTGGTGATCCTCCATTTCGGTTACATTATGTAGTTTCAGACAACCCAGCTCCTTGCTTCCGGAGTCTGTGTCACTTTTCTGTTCGTCTGAACCACTGTCCATCACCTGGTGTACCTTTTTGTACTTCTCCTGTGGAGATTTCTTACTGTTGGTTTTCTTCCCAGACCTGCAGACTCTTGCTATGTGTCCTGCTTTCCCACACTGTCTGCACACTTGGTCCTTGAACCAACAATCTTTCTGGTCATGTGCTCTTCTGCTGGTACTACAGTATACAGGAGCTGTAAAAAGTAGTTCTGACTTAAAGCACATACACTACAGTTTGAGACAGCTTAGCCTCTTGTTCCCGGATTCACTATCGCTCTTCTGGTCTTCGGAACTACTGTCCGTCATCTTTTGTACTTTCCTGTACTTTTCCTTAGTAGTCTTTTTGTTGTCGTTAGTCTTCTTCCCGGACCTGCAAACTCATGCAATGTGTCCCATCTTTCCGCATTGCCTCCATGTTTTGTCCTTAGACCAGCAGTCCTTCTGGTCATGGGTTGTTCTGCCGCAGCGATAACATTTTTCAAATCCCCATGTCATTTCATGGGTGCCGTACTCCTGTGGCTTTTGCTGTATTTCCGCAGCTCCCCTTGATGCTGCTTCGTACGATACTGCCACGCTGAAAGCCTTATCTAGCGTCAGCTCTTTCTCTGAGAGTAACCTCTTCTGGGTTCCTTCACTCAGGAGTCCACAGACAAATTTGTCCCGTAGGGTATCTGCCAGTCCTGCTCCGAACTGGCAGTGCTTTGATAGCTTGCGTAGTTCCGTAAGGTAATCAGCATTGCTCTCATCTTTATGCTGATTTCTCTTGTGGAATTTAAATCTTTCTGCTATCAGCAGCGGTGTAGGATTTAGGTGTTCCTGTAGTATATGAACAATTTCGTTAAAATTCTTCTCCATCGGTTTGACTGGAGTGATCAGGTTCCGCAATAGGCCGTACGTTCTTGCGCCCATTAAGTTTAGTAGTACCGATGCCTTTTTCTCATCGGCTACTTCATTTGCCTTGCAATATACTTCGACTCTTTCCACATACGTGGTCCAGTCTTCTATTGCATTATCGAAGGCAGTGATATTGCCAGTCTTCGGCATCTTGGAGATCTAAGATGGCGCCTCCCGCGCTTTGCCTTCTTCCCCAATTGAACAAAATGGTGCCTCCCGCGCTTTGCCTTCTTCTTCGTTGGATTAAGATGGCGCCTCCCGCGCTTTCTGTCTTTTCCGCTGCTGCCAGCGCTGTTGCTGGCATTTTTATGCCTTGATGGCGACGCCCTATGGTCTTCGCGTGCTTCCCCCCGCGCTGCTGCCAACGCCGCTCTCTGCGGTCCCCGTGGCAAACTGCAGCTCCTCGCGGCTTTCTGCGCTTCTAATTTCTTTTTCTTTTATTTTAATTACTGTTCCCGTCGTCAGAGCAGACCCTATGGGACACTTTCCTCCCTCTTCTCGGGTCTGTACGCTGCCCGGCTTCATAGCACCGGCCGCGCCCTGTGTGCTCCACTCTCTCTCTCTCTCTCCTCTTCCCGACAACGCTGCTCGGCCCCGTTGAAAAGCCACCCGATCGAGCTCTAGCCCGCCGCAGCCCAGGAAGGATCAGTGTACTACCCGCCACCAGCCCGATTAGCTGGAACACCATAGACTGGATAACCAAGCCCAGCTCTCGACAGCCTCTCCTGCAAATCTTTGAATTCGATGAATCAGAGGGCGGTTGCCCACGGTCGATGCCCGTTTCTTGTTTTTTTTTTTCTTTTTGGATTTCTTCCTTCTGGCTTCAACCTCTAATAAATTCGCTTCAGGGATGGATCCCCGTGAGGTGGTGCAGAACTGTAGGTAAGTTCGGATCTGTTCGTCGCCAATGTAATGTCCGTGTGTAACTGAGACACGGACTGCAGAAGTTGGTTATAACAGGTGTTTACTGAATGGAGACAAAACTGGAACTACTATACAAAGTTACTACACAGGCTTATATACAGGGGTGGTCACTACTGGTACTGCAGTATACAGGGGCTGCAGAATATAGTTCCTTCTTCAAGGTACATACACTACAATAGGTTGTTGACAAACATTCACTACAAGCCCACTGACTCCCACAGCTACCTGGACTACACTTCCTCCCACCCTGCCTCCTGTAAGGACACTATTCCATTCTCCCAGTTTCTCCGTCTCCGTTGCATCGGCTCTGACGATGGCACCTTCCATACCAGTGCTTCCAACATGTCTTCCTTTTTCCTCAACCGAGGATTCCCCTCTACCGTGGTTGACACGGCCCTTGACCATGTCCGTTCTATTTCCCGCATTTCTGCCCTCACCCCTGCCCCTCCCTCCTAGAACCACGATAGAGTTCCCCTTGTCCTCACCTTTCACCCCACCAGCCTTCACATTCCATGGATCATCCTCTGCCATTTCCGCCACCTCCAGCGTGATCCCACCATCAAACACATCTTCCCCTCACCTCCCCTTTCAGCATTCCGAAGGGACCGCTCCCACCGCGACACCCTGGTCCACTCCTCTATCACCCCCAACACCCCTTCCCCTTCGCCCGGCACCTTCCCGTGTAAGCACAGGAGATGCAACACATGCCCTTATACCTCCCCTCTTCCCACTGTCCAGGGCCCCAAACACCCCTTCCAGGTGAAACAACGATTTACTTGTACTTCTTGCAATTTAGTATACTGTATTCGCTGCTCACGATGCGGTCTCCTCTACATTGGGGAGACCAAACCCAGATTGGGTGACCGCTTTGCGGAACACCTCCGTTCAGTCCATAAGGGGGACCCCGAGCTTCCGGTCGCCTGTCACTTTAATTCTTCACACCACTCCCACTCAGACCTCACTGTCCTCGGCCTCTTGCATTGTTCCACTGAAGCTCAGCGGAAGCTCGAGGAACAGCACCTCATCTTTCGATTAGGCACTTTACAGCCTTCTGGACGCAACATAGATTTCAACAATTTCAGATCATAACCTCGGCCTCTATCATATATATATTTTTTATCCACACCTTTTGCCTGTGTCTTTTTTCTTCTCTCCCACATGGCAGCTGTCTTTCATTCTGCCAGCGCAATTTACACTTCATCTAGAGCCATCCTTTGTTTCTTAACCTGTCCCATTACCATCTCCTCTTGCCTTGAATATCTCTTAATGTCACTTAACCTCTCCTGCCTTCTACCCTATCACAGACCTTCCCTTTTGTACTTTCATCCCCTCCCCCCTTTCCCAGCCCCTGCACTTGCTTAAAAATCTGTTCCATTTCCTGCTTTTTTCCAGTTCTGACGAAAGATCATTGACCTGAAACGTTAACTCTGTTTCTCTCTTCACAGATGCTGCCTGACCGGCTGAGTGTCTCCAGCATTTTCTGTTTTTATTTTAGGGCAAATCTGTTAATGGGTAAAATGACAGAGGATCGGTGGGAGATGTTCAAAAATTAATTTAAGGTGATACAGAACCAGCTTATACCCCTGAGGGGCAAGAGCTTTACTTGCCAAAAAAACAGCCATGGATGACCAAAGAGGCAAGGGACAGCATAAAACTAAAAGAAAAAGCATACAAAAATGCAAAAAATAGCAAATGGGAAAGATACAAAGAACAGCAAAGGGTCACAAAATAGATAGTAAGAACTACAAAAAGGGAGTATGAAAAGGAGTTTGCAAGGGATATCAAGATCAACACAATTCTTTTTACAATTATACAGACTTAAGATGACATCATCTGTGTCCGAGAGGTTCCAGAGACCAAGGGCTGCGAGCTACTCGTTAAAACTATCGCCTAATATTAAGTATATTAAGTAAGCTTAATAAATCTTGATCTATTGCTCAATCGTACTGGCTGCTGCCTATTGGTGTCTTGTCCACTAAGATCATTAAGATCTTACATTTGGTTGCCTCCTCCCTTCATTCTCCTCCTCCTCTTCCTCTTCGTCCTCCTCCTCATGCTCCTGCTCCTCAGCTACTCACCATATAGCTGGTGGCAAGGGCTGTCCCCTCATGATGGTGAGGTTGTGCAGTGTGCAGCAGACCACCACAAAAGATGAGCAGCAATATCACAACAAGATATTCCTCCTCGCAACTTGCGTTGACTCATTGTTACTCGATGTCTTGCACTAAACATTTTCTAGTTTTTGTCACCTCCAATGAACAGCTTTCCCTCTGGAAAGCAGCAGTCATCATTCAGAGCAACACAACCACAAATACCAATTAATCTTTCTTATATTGTCAAATGAGTCCATTTATAAATTACCCCTTGTGGCTAAGGACCAGCCCATTTAAAGATGTTTATAAAAATCCTAAGAGATGGTCGGTAACCCTCTGAGCACTGTACCAACAAACCGAGAATAAAACGCTGTTTAACAGCTAATGTTAAATACAAAGAAAAGCAGATTTTGCCTCAATTTCTTACTAATAAAATGGCAACAAGTGATAAGCAGGTACAAGGTACAATGCCAAATAGTTTGGTTGATAAACTTTGAACTGTCTAAGATGCAGACCTCCATGTAGCATACTATGGCTTCTAATTCCTACTTGTGAATATCCATCCAATCTGAAATGTTGTTTTTTCAAAATGGAATTTTTGGGATGAAGCCATTATTTTAGTTAGTGAATGCATAACTGTTTTCATAAGATCAGAAATTTAATCCAATTTCCAAATTTCAAAGGAGCAAGTTTTGCCATTCTGCCATGGTAAGACCACCTGTTCTGGTATCTTACATATACTGATTTGAATTAGTTTTATGTGTTAAGTAGAGGACAATATTCTTGCTGGGGCCCTCATATCTTCACTCCACTCCAGTTACAACTGGCACGTCCTCACCATCTCTCTATTGCCAACATTGGTAGAGGAGTTGGATATATTCAGGGTATCACACCAACGCACTAGATTCCATTTATTGCTACGAAGCTTGGTAAAACAGATCTACAATATGTATTTATCATTCATTTGATGCACTTCCTCATTTACCTAGGTTTTTAATATACTCCTTTCAGCCTTGATGAATCTATGAATCTGCACTATGAATCTTAGCCCTTCAATTATGTTTCTCAAAAAAATGTAGATTATGAAATAAGAACAAAATCATACGCAATGTGAGGTGATCTCCCCACATCAGTTTTCTAGCACTCCCAGCTCTCCTGCGGGCGTTATTCCTCACTGGTGCACCAGTCACCTACTATTGTTTATGCAGTTTGATGGAGTATCAGCAGGCTATTTTACCGTGGTGGACATCACAGCCAAATCTAAGTCTTGTGCAACATCCCCACACATTCTCACCCAACATCCACATGTGTACTTCCAGCAGGGGCTGCTGGATAGCAGTCAGGAGCAGCTAACCTGATCAACTTTCCCTCACTAACACGGGACAGTGAGGCCAATTGTAATATCCCTACTGCCACCCTGACTAAAATCAGCTAACTCAACATACCTAGGATCACAGAATAAATTAATTGAGTAATCGAGAGAGCCATGAAAAATGTAATACACTATAACCGAGATTGCCCATTACTGCTTGTTCTTTGGGCAGCAATTGGATGGCTGGATGTGGAAAACCAGGAAAGTCCCAGCCTGCTGGAAATACATTGGGTTTGTATCTTAATGTAATTTCTTTAGGGGAACCAGCAACAGTAGAAGAGACCACCCCAAACAGGTAGCCACCTCATTTAAATATGCACTTGGGTCATGTCCGTCCTGCACACCATTCTTACAGTTCTAGTATGCAGGTTACCCACCTCGAAGAATGACCATTTTAAATAGGCATCCGGAGTTGCTAGTTGATAGTTTTTATCCTGGGGAGGTCATGAAAAGGACACAAAAATATAAATATAAGTGTATTTTGGCCAATTCTTTTTCATTCTTTTTCTTTTGACGCATCTCATGAACTTTCATACCAGTTGATTTAAATTATGTATTTTCTCCCCAGCAACAATAATTTCAGGAATGGGTTTCACAGTGGGAATTATCCTGTCTGGTTGTAAGAAGAGGAGGACCTATGGAGGGATGCCAGGCAGTTCAGGGTGCATATGAGGTGTTCTGTGCCTACCTGCTGGTACCCACACATCCACATCTGCAGACAGAGGTGACAAAACTTCACTTTGGCAGAAAATTAGTGCCAATGAAGGATCCACTTCCCAAAAGAATCTGTGACAGCAGAGCCTCAGTGACATCACTAACATGAAAATGACAAACTAAACTGTTGGATGCTTCCTCAGAAGCACCCAATCACAGTATGTGCTGTTTTCATTGGCACTGCACGAAATAAGTCATGCCAGCATTGCCTGATTGGACATACCTGCCAAGATGCCACCAACTATTTCTGCAAGCAGTGGCAAACCTACCTGGCCGTTACTGCGGGAAACTGTCTTCACATGATCTGGGTAAAAGAGAGGCATATGCATTATTACACCATCTGCTGCAAGGACACTTGCAGGTACCTTGCAGCATAGGGCTGGCAGATGCAGTGACAGTACTGCTCAGCTGTGACCTGAACCATGCCTCCACCTTCTTACGGGCATGCTGCAATGCTGACATATAGGAATGGGCCATGGAGTGGCTCAGAGGCAGCCCTCCTCACAAACATCTCCTGCAGCACTGCCTTAACTTCAATAGCCATCAAACAGTGGATCACATGCTGAGCTGCTCTGTCACTATCCTGCAGAGTCATGCCTGCATTTTTGGGTTTCCATTACCTTCATTTTTCCCCCCTATCCCTTAGTCTTAGGCCTAGAAATTCAGTATAGCCACATTTGGGGCGCTACAGCCAGGCGTTCGCTAAATTTAGCGCTCGGCGCAACTTAGCGCCACCTTCGCCGATATTCAGTTGCATCGCCCCAAGAGGTTGCTGCTGCGCTAAAGCAGGCGATGCATGACTATCATAAGGCACTAAGCCGGCGAGCCGGGGCGCAACCACCGAGAGCGGGCGCAGCGCAGGTGCGGCGAGTTGCTGATTGAAGGCAGACACGCTGGCGCCGGTCAGCTCTTAAAGGGGGAGGGTGGATTTGTTTGGCTGCCACGCCCTGCACACTGCAGCCCTGAATCAAGGCCTGAACATAGCTGCTTCAACAGTTCAACGCCCACGACTATGGAGAAGGCTAGGGAGCACGCGCAGCGCTTCAGCGAGGGTGCCCTGAAGGTACTGGTTGGCGCAGTGGAGCGCAGGTGACCTGTCCTCTTCCCTGATAGTGGCAGGAGGCCACTGCCCAGCGAGTATCGAAAAGCCTGGAGGGAGGTGGCAAACAGGGTGACCTCCAACAGCATGGTTGGCAGGACTCCTGTGCAATGCAGAAAAAAGTTCAACGACCTCACTCGGGTTGTCAGGGTGAGTAACCTTTCCAGTATCCTCCTCATCCCTGCATGTGCACCTCACTTTATGGGCAAAGGGACCTGAAAGCCCCAATGCCCAGCCCTCATCCAGCAGCTATGGGACTCTCATGAAAATCACTTGCACATTCAGCACTTTAGACACTGCCAGGGCTATTCCACCATGGGAGGCAGTGCAGGCAAGATGAGGGCTTCACACTGTCAGGGCTATTCCACCATGGGAGGCAGTGCAGGCAAGATGAGGGCTTCACACTGTCAGGGCTATTCCACCATGGGAGGCAGTGCAGGCAAGATCAGGGCTTCACACTGTCAGGGCTATTCCACCATGGGAGGCAGTGCAGGCATGATGAGGGCTTGACACTGTACTTAGAGGCTGTCCTTTCTCTTGCAGGACAAGCTGGCCCACAACCGCAGGCAGCAGCGACAGACCGGGGGAGGCCGTCCGGACCTCAAACAGCTCAGCGACCTGGAGCAGCGTGTGGAGCGCTTTATGGAAGGCCAGCTGATTGGGCCATCGCCAGTGGAGATGCCGACCCTGTTCTGGGCACCAATGGTAAGGTCACCACCTTTTTGACCTCTCTCTTTCCACTTGCACCTCACACCAGCATCCTTTGCCACTATCAAACGAATGCAGTGCATAGCAGCACTCATGCCTCCCTCACTGCCGCCCTGTCCTCACTCTAAAGCAACTCTTGTGCCTCCCTGCTTTCAGATGGTGAATCGCCAGGTGAGGAGGCGGGCCCTCAAGCTGGCAATGTGTCTGAATCTGAAATTGAGGAGGAGGAAGAGGAAGCCGGCCCATCAGTGACATCCTCAGCCGAGGCAGCCCATGGCCATGATGGGGACACGTCTTCCCTGGAGGGGGCAGGGGGGAGGGGTCTGAGAAGAGTGAAGCTCCGGGGCCCAGCGGCCTGCAGCAACGCGGGAGGGGTGGGGAAGCTCGGCGGCCTTCTCCCCGGAGGGAGAGTCTGGCCTCAAGTCCTGCTACGGTGAGCACAGAGGAGGTGCGGCTCCTTGCTGAAATAGGTGCCCAGGCTGAGCGCAGACACACTGAGCTCATGGCTGCAGTGGCTGTAGTGTCTGTGTGTAGATAAAGACACTGAAGACAGGAGTTGGTTCATAGGTATTTACTAAGCAAGTCTGGGGGGGGGTTCTAAAGGATATACACAATACACAGGCTTATATAGCCCAAGTGGCAATTACCGGCATTACGCACACCTGGGGCTCTTAAAGGCACATACACCACAATTCCTCCCCTTCTAGCTAACTAGTACATCATATTTTAAGTAATTATTAATTACATGTTATATGCAAAATAATATACATTGCTGTATTAATTAATTATAAGTTAGTCTCTCAGGAGGCTTCCTGACTCGGTCCGGATAACGCCTCGGGGGTGTAGTAGTTTCTGGTGGTGTAGTAGGTTCTTCTGGCAAGGCTGATTCGGCTTGAAGGCCAGTGTCGGGTTCATCGGGTTCCAGTATCACCGGATCGGAGGTAGATATGGGTATCTCTACTTCATCGTTAGATGTATAGCGTGGTGGTGTAGGTTGTCCCTTTTCGGATGACTTGATGATTTGGTCAGCATGGCGCCTTATTATGCTTTCTCCGATGTCCACGATATACATCAGTGGTCCTAGTCGTGTGCAGATAGTTCCAGGCTGCCATTTCTCGGTACGGTAGTCCCGGGCCAAAACCGGTTGGCCTATCTGGAAGGCCCTAGTTGGCCTTTCATTCATGCCCTGAAACTGCCGGTTCTCCACGTCCCTTCGGATGTTGGGCTTGACCAAATCCAGCCGGCATCTTAGGTTTCTATTGTAGAACATCATGGCGGGAGTTTGGTTTGTAACCATATGTGTTGCATTCCTATATGCAAATAAGAAGTTATCCACCTTGTGCTGAAGTTTTATGTCTTCATTACCCATGGCCTTTATGGCCTTCTTAAAGGTCTGGACAAACCTTTCAGCCAATCCATTGGTGGCGGGATGGTATGGGGCGGACGTGTAGCGCTTTACCCCATTGTTCTTTAAGAACTTTCTGAATTCTTCGGACACAAATTGCGGTCCATTATCAGAACATATCTGTTCCGGCAGCCCATTCCTGGCAAATATGGTCCTTAATACTGTGATGGTTTTTTCCGTGGTGGTGGAGCACATCTTTATTACCTTCGGCCACTTGGAGTGTGCATCAACTGCGATTAAGAACATTGAGTCCATAAATGGACCAGCAAAGTCGATGTGCACCCTTTGCCAGGGAGATGAGGGCCACTCCCATGGATGTAGAGGGGCCTGTGGCGGAGCATTTTGGACCTTCTGGCATCCTAGGCAGCTCTTGGTCATGTCTTCGATGTCTCCATCGATACCTGGCCACCATACAAACGCCCTAGCTAGGTTCTTCATTTTCACTCCACCCAGGTGCCCCTCGTGAAGCTCCTTTAGCACTTTATCCTGGAGTTTGGGTGGAATCACCACTCTGGATCCACACATCAAGGTTCCTCGGCACACTGACAGCTGTTCTCTTCTTTGCGAGAATGCTGGCAGCAGTGGTTCGCCATGTGCTGGCCATCCCTTCATTGTTAAATCGTAGACCCGTGAGAGAGTAGGGTCATTTCTGGTCTCCCTTTCAATGGCAGAATTTGTCACCGGTAGACATTCCACTATGGTAGAGTGGAATATCTCTACTGGGTCTACTGTAGGTGCCTCTTCTATCGTTGGCAATGGCAGGCGCGATAAACCGTCAGCATTCCCATGCTGTTTTGACCCTTTGTATTCAATGTTGTATTGGTGTGCCCCTAGAAAAAGGGACCACCTCTGTAGTCTTTGTGCCGTCATAATGGGGACACCTTTCTTAGGGTTGAATATGGAGATGAGGGGTTGATGGTCAGTCAGCAAGGTAAATTTTTGTCCGTGTAGGTAATGGTTGAATTTCTTCACTCCCCATACCAGGCTGAGTGCTTCCCTGTCTATCTGGGAATAGTTACGCTCAGCTGAGTTCAATGAGCGTGACGCAAAAGCTATCGGCTGTTCCGAGCCATCAGGGAATCTATGGGACAATACCGCTCCTATGCCGTAAGGGGATGCATCGCACGCCAGTCTGATTGGTAGTGATGGGTTGTAATGAGCCAAAACTTTCTCGGATGTGATTAAGTCTTTACATTTATGGAAGGCACGTTTACAGTCTTCGTTCCATTTCCAAATCACTCCTGTGTGTAGAAGATCATTAAGAGGGTGTAGAATACTTGATAAGTTCGGTAAAAATTTATGATAGTAATTTATTAATCCCAGGAATGACCTCAATTGTGAAACATTTTCAGGTGCTGGGGCTTTTATAACTGCTTCAATTTTTTCAGGTGACTTATGCAACCCTTCCTTATTAATTATGTGGCCACAATATGATATCTGATTTTGGAAAAATTCGCACTTGGGGCGATTTGCTCGTAGGCCCCGTTCTTTCAGCCTAGTGAGCACCTGCTCCAAATTGGCAAGGTGCTCGTTGTCGTTTTCTCCTGTTATAAGGATGTCGTCTAGGTAACACTGAGTCCCCGGAATCCCTTGCAGGACTTGCTCCATAGCTCTTTGCCAGATAGCTGGAGCTGATGCTACTCCAAAAACCAGTCGATTGTACTGGTATAGGCCTTTGTGTGTGTTTATTGTGAGAAACTTTTTAGAGGTCTCCTCAACCTCCATCTGTAGATATGCCTGTGCCAAGTCAATTTTGGTGAAACGTTTCCCTCCGGATAGTGAGGCGAAAATATCTTCTATCCTCGGAAGAGGATACTGTACCGTGTGAAGGACCGGGTTTACAGTCACCTTAAAGTCCCCACAGATGCGAATTTTTCTCTGTTCCTCAGAGTTATTTTTCAATGCTTTTTTCATGACTGGAACGATGGGTGTTGCCCATTCGCTCCAATCTATTTTGGATAATACGCCTGCCTTTTCCAAATTCTCCAGCTCTGCCTCGACTACCGGACGTATTGCGTATGGCACCGGTCTTGCCTTAAAAAATTTTGGAATTGCTGCATCTTCCACTTTTATTGAGGCGGTGATGCCTTTCAAGGTTCCTAGTTTCTCTTGAAACACTTCTTTGGCGTTGGCCAAGATGTCTTTTAATCGTTCAGGTATGATGTCATCATTGTTTTTTTCCTTACTGGTCACCGTCAGTGCCTGAATGGAGTGCCAGTCTAAACGTATCTTCCTTATCCATTCATGTCCCAACAACGGTGGACCACCATCTTGTAGAATGTATAAATACAACTTTTGTATTTCTTTGCCGTTGTATACCACAGGCACCTTTATTTTTCCTTTGGGGTATACTTTCTGCCCCGTATATGTTTTTAAGATAATGGATGTGTCTTTTAGAGGTATATGCGAAAATAGCCTCTCGTAATCTCGTCGATTTATTACGGTTAGAGCTGATCCTGTATCCAGCTCCATTTTAACTGGGGACCCTGCTATTATGAGGGTAACCCAAATGGTCTGGTAATCTTCATTGGCAATTACATTATGTAATTTGAGAGAGCTTAGTCTCTTGTTCCCGGAGTCGCTATCGCTCTTCTGGTCTTTGGAGCTACTGTCCGTCATCATTTGTACCTTTCTGTGCTTTTCCTTATTGATTCTTTTCCCGTTAGTGGATTTTTTATTTTCAGATCGGCATACACGTGGAATGTGTCCCATCTTTCCGCATCGCCTGCATGCTTTTTCTTTGAACCAGCAATCCCTCTGGTCATGGTTGGATCTGCCGCAGCGATAACATCTCTCGAAACCCCGTGTCATTTCATGGGTGCCGAAGTCCTGTGACCTTTGCTGTATCTTTGCCGCTCCTATTGCACTGAAAGCCTTGTCCAGTGTTAAATCTTTTCCAGAAGATACCTTTTTTTGTGTTTCTACACTTAGGGGATCGCAGATGAATTTGTCTTGCAGAGAATCTGCCAGTCCTGCCTCGAATTGGCAGTGTAGGGTATCAACAATCTCCTCAAAATTCTTGTCCATTGGTTCGGCTGGAGTGATTAAGTTGCGTAACAGCTTGTATGTTTCTGCGCCCATTAGATCCAGAAGCACTGAAGCTTTTTTTTCATCTTCTATTCCATTTGCGGTGCAAAACACCTCCACTCTTTCTACATATGTGGTCCAATCCTCTATCTTGTTATCAAAAACATCAATATTGCCAAAGTTAGGCTCTGTTTCATTATCAAAAGCATCAATATTGCCAGACTTAGGCATTTCAAAAAAGATATGGCGCTTCCCGCGCTTTTTTTTTTCTCTCTGTAACAACAATATGGCGCTTCCTGCGCTTTCCCGCCGCTGCTACCGATAACAATGCTGTTTTACTGTGGTTTCCGTTTATTCACTGTTGGAGACTCGTTCCCGACGGAGGTCTAAACGCTGACCTGCTTGCCGCGCCGGCCGTCTCCCGAGTGCACCCTCCCAGTCCGTTATTGCTTGCCTCCGATTTCGCTGCCTGTCTCAGCTGTAGAGCCCGATGCTGGAGCCCCAGCCTGACGCCCAGGAAGGATTAGCGCAGTACCTGCCACCAGCTTGGCCAGCTGGTGAAACCACAGTTTCTATTACTTCCTTGAGTCTTCTGGACGCTGGAGGAATCGATGTGCTTGAGGTGCTGCCGAATTGCTGGTAAGTCCGTTTCCACTTCGTCGCCACTGTAGTGTCTGTGTGTAGATAAAGACACTGAAGACAGGAGTTGGTTCATAGGTATTTACTAAGCAAGGATGCCTGACTCCATAGAGTCACTGGCAAGGAGTGTACAGGAATTCTGGGCAGCACAGGCCAGGAGTCTACAAAAATTCAGTGCAGCACAGGCCAGGAGTCTGCAGGACTTCGCTGCATCACAGGCGGCTTCCAGCCAAGTGCTCAGTCGTGCCGTGCATTCACTGGCTGGTGTGATGCAGACACAGACCAGGGCCACACGGGCACTAACTACTGCCACCCTCGCTGGATCGGCCAGGCATCGACTGGGCCCTCGCCGCGCCACAGCAGCCCAGCAGTCTGTGCTTCAGCAGATTGCTGCGCATGCTGCAGTGCTGGCCCGTGCAAGTGCCAGTGTATCAGCTGACCAGGGAGTGCCTGTGCTCTGTCAGGTTGGCAGCATTCCTGCAGCCAACACTGTCACTCCTCCACTGCAGCTGCCACCACCCGTAGGACAAACTGCTGCCGCCCAAGCAGAGTTGGAGCAGTCAGCAGCCGGCCCCTCCAGGCCCAGAGCTGGTCCAGGCCGACCCCAAGTGCATCTGCTGTCTCACCATCTGACCCTCAGCAGCCTTCCCCCAGCCTTGCTGCAGCCACTGGGATCCCATTGAGGAGGAGCTGCAGGGCGGGAAGGGGCCACTCGTGGAAGCGAGGAGGATCACCCTCGCAGGGGAAAAACTAGAAGGTGTGGCCAAATCTTTTTTTTATATATGAGGCCGAGATGGTTTTTTGATATATGAAGGCCGAGACTGTTGTGTTTTTTGATATATGAAGGTCGAGAGTGTTGTGTTTGTTTTTTATAAAGGCCGAGGATCATGGTCATTTTTGTTTAACTGCTTTTTTCATTTTCTGAAGGTTGGGAGAGCCAATTATGTCTCTGGCTGTTTTTTGGGGGGTTTCTCTGATTTCGTTTGTCATACGGGAAGGGCACAGAGTTTGCACAGTAAAAAAGTTTCTTTAATCGCATTGTCCATGTTTGCTTTCGGAAATATTTGTTGTCTTGACCGGCTGAGGGCTTGCGAAGCGGCTCCATTCATCTTCTTTCATTGGCACAAGCCATTCCCTGAGAGGGGGCCTAGAACCGAGTTGCAATAAGCCGCTGACAGATGGCCCTTGCACTTTGTGGCTCCCTCCCGTGTTGGTGCTCCTCCTCCTCCTCCTCCTCCTCTGGTGGTCTTCCAATGCCTGCTGGCAGTGGCTGAGTCCTGAGGATAGCCAGGTTGTGCAGCATGCAGCACACTACCATGAAATGGGAGACTCGTTCAGGCGAGTACTGTAGGGCTCCCCCGGAACGATCCAGACAGCGGAACCGTTGCTTGAGCATGCCGATTGTGTGCTCAATGATGTTCCTGGTTGCTTGATGGCTGTCATTGTATCGCTCTTCAGCAGGGGTGCTGGGCGCACGGAGCGGGGTCATCAGCCAGGTGCACAAAGGATAGCCTTTGTCCCCGAGAAACCATCCTCGTGGGTGAGCCTGGGCTTCGAAAATGTCTGCCACAGAAGTCTGGCGCAAGATGAAGGCATCGTGGCTGCTGCCTGGAAAGCGGGCATTGACAGCTAGTATCAGCTGCCTGTGGTCACACACCAACTGCACGTTGAGCGAATGGTAGCCCTTCCGGTTGCGGTAATCCTCGGCATTCTGTAGAGGTGCCCGCAAAGCCACATGCGTGCAGTCAATGGCGCCCTGGACCATGGGGAAGCCTGCTATTACTGCAAATCCCATTGCACACTCTTGCTGCTTGTCCAGGGTCATGGGGAAGGAGACGAACTGACGACTCCTTCTGAAAAGGGCATTGGTCACCTGGCGGGTGCAGCAATGTACCGCGAACTGGGAGATGTTGGCAATGTCCCCAGTAGCGGTTTGGAAGGAGCCGGTGGCATAGAAGTTGAGAGCCACCGTCACCTTCACTGCCACCGACAGAGACGTCCTGCTCCTCAGCTGTGGCTGCAGATCTCTGCGAAGCAGGTGGCAGATCTCAGTGACCACCTCCCTTCTGAATCGCAGCCTCCGAACACACTGCTCCTCAGACATGTTCAGATATGAAAACTGCTGGCGGTATACCCTGGGTGGGTAAGGCCTCCTTTGCCAACGCCTGTTGGCCCTTCTCCATCTGGCCATGACTGGCACTCTCTCACAGCGTCTCTGAGCCCTTTGAATGCAATGCAGTAAGCCAACGTTTCCACCCATGGCAGCCCCCATTATATTTGGCGACTCAAGGCTATGGCACTGAAAGTTAAATCCAAGTGCAAAGCTCTGGCCTGAAGCCAGAAGTACCTGTGCGAGCGCTGAGTCAAACCAGAAAGCTCTCTCCCTTTGTCTCTCTCCAAATATCCGTCTCTCACAAAGAAGGAGCGGAACAAAATGGCTGCCACTTATACTGCAGGGGGAGTCCCCTTTAATTAGTGCCCCCCCGCACCCCACAGCGACTGGGAACTGTTCCCCTCTACCAGTCGCTGGGGGCGCCAGGCGCACAGAAGGGCGGCGCCGCTGAAGTTCCGGTTCGGGGCGCACCAAGGGCGTTGCACCATGAAATGACGTCAGGATCTGCGCGCGCAGCTGAGCGGGCGCTGCGGTTTTGCGCCGCTGCTAAATCTTAAGTGAAGTTCGCGAGAGGCACAGACCGCGCCGCGCCCGGGCACTAGCCACTTAGCGCCCCACTTCTCCTCCTCCTAAGGCGCTAGCGGCTGGCGCTAACAACTGAATTTCTAGTTCCTATACCTCTAGCCTCGGCAAAGGATGCTAATGGATTAAGATGCTGTTTGACAATCTCAAAATGATTTCAGAAATTTTCTTCCCCTCTTGTGACACCCCCTTTCAATGTCCCCATCTTTAAATTTGACATACACACAGCTTTCCTCTGCCACCACGAGCCTGCTCTTTAGGTCAACCTAAACTTGATTTTATGCTAATGAGCTGACCTAGGAAAAATGGGTGTAAACAATCATTTCCATTTCAATCTAAATCCCAGCAATAGCTATTCTGGCAGTAATAACACTAAAAGAGGAAAATCTAGACTCCTTTTTTAAAAAAAAGCTCTTGTACGACAGGATCCTTCATATTTTGTTCCAATGGCTGTTGGTAAAATCCTGTAAAATCTGATGCAGGATTCCCCAAACGGGTCCTCATGGCAAGGAGCGCTGCTCGGTTAATTGTGGGTCTGTAATACCTGATTTTGGTCCATGAATTTAAATAGATGGAAAATCAGGCACTGCAGGCACTGAATGCTCAGGAGTGGCTGATTGGGGATCAGCCCAGGTAAATATATCCCACTTATGCAAATATCTGCTTACTCCACTGCCCTAGGCACCCAGGTATACTAAAGCAGACCTTGAATGCATTGCGCAGGCACAGAAAAAACACAGCTAAGCAGTCACATCTACACACAGAGATATCCTGTTGCTTGGAGACAAAGGCATAACTTGGTTTCATAACAGCAGTGTTTTCCCAACATTTACAATACAGTAACCTCTGCCCCATCTTTTTTTTCTTCTTTTATCTCTCTCTCACATGGCAGCTGTCGATCATAAGAACATAAGAACATAAGAAATAGGAGCAGGAGTAGGCCAATCGGCCCCTCGAGCCTGCTCCGCCATTCAGTAAGATCATGGCTGATCTGATCCTAACCGCCAATCCACTATCACAGAACCATCTCCTGAATCTAACAGAATTAGACACATGAAATAGGAGCAGGATCAGGCTACACGGCCCCTGGGCCCACTCCGCTACCCACAGGGCCATGACCGATCCGAACCTAGACTCATGTCCAAGTTCCTGCCCGCTCCCCGTAACCCTTAATTCCCTTTACTTCTAGGAAACTGTCGATTTCTGTTTTAAATTTATGTAATGATGTAGCTTCTACAGCTTTTTGGGGCAGCATATTCCATGGACCTACCACCCTCTGAGTGAAGTAGTTCCTCCTCATCTCAGTTTTGAAAGAGCAGCCCCTTATTCTAAGACTATGCCCCCTAGTTCTAGTTTCACCCATCATCGGGAACATCTTCCCCGCATCCACCCGATCCAACCCCTTCACAATCTTATATGTTTCAATAAGATCGCCTCTCATTCTTCTGAACTCCAATGAGTAGAGTCCCAATCTACTCAACCTCTCCTCATATGTCCATCCCCTCATCCCCGGGATTAACCGAGTGAACCTTCTTTGTACTGACTCGAGAGCAAGTATGTCCTTTCTTAAGTATGGACACCAAAACTGTACGCAGTATTCCAGGTGCGGCCTCACCAATACCTTGTACAACTGAAGCAATACCTCCCTATTTTTATATTCTATCCCCCTAGCAATGAAAGCCAACATTCCATTAGCCTTCTTAACCACTTGCTGCATCTGCATACTAACCTTTTGAGTTTCGTGCACCAGGACCCCCAGATCCCTTTGTACTTCAGTACTTTCCAGTTTCTTGCCATTAAGATAATAACTTGCTCTACGATTTTTCCTGCCAAAGTGCATAACCTCACACTTTCCAGTATTGTATTCCATCTGCCAAATCTCTGCCCACTTACTTAGCCTGTCGATGTCCCCTTGCAGGTTTTTTATGTCCTCCTCACTCACTACTTTCCCTCCCATCTTAGTATCATCTGCAAACTTTGATATGTTACACTTGGTCCCCTCCTCCAAATCGTTAATATAGATTGTAAAGAGTTGGGGACCCAGCACTGACCCCTGCGGAATACCACTAGTTACTGATTGCCAGTCTGAGAATGAACCATTTATCCCAACTCTCTGCCTTCTGTTAGATAGCCAATCCTCTATCCATGCCAGAATATTACCCCCAATCCCGTGATTTTTTATCTTAAGCAATAATCTTTTGTGTGGCACCTTGTCAAATGCCTTTTGGAAGTCTAAATACACTACGTCCACTGGTTCCCCTTTATCCACCCTATATGTTACTTCCTCAAAGAACTCCAGCAAATTTGTCAAACATGACTTCCCCTTCATAAAACCATGCTGACATTGTCCTATTAAATTATGATTATCCAAATGTCCTGTTACTGTCTCCTTAATAATGGACTCCAAAATTTTACCTACCACAGATGTTAGGCTAACCGGTCTATAGTTTCCAGCCTTCTGTCTACTGCCCTTTTTAAATAAGGGTGTTACATTAGCAGTTTTCCAGTCTGCCGGGACCTTTGCCGAGTCCAGGGAGTTTTGGAAAATTATTACCAATGCATCCACAATCCCTACCGTCACTTCCCTCAAGACCCTAGGATGTAAGCCATCAGGTCCAGTTGATTTATCCGCCTTGAGTCCCATTATTTTACCGAGTGTGGTAAACCACTTTTATCGTTCACTATCGTTACACTATGGTTATCACTGTTTATATCGTTACACTATGGTCATCACTGTTTACACTGTTGTATCGCTACACAAAGTCACCTCTTGTCACGCTGTTATACCTGGGCTCACCACAGCTGACTCCGCCCCATGGCTCCGCCTGCTTGCCCAGGTATAAAGGTGGTCGACTGGCTGGTATTCCTCCTTGTTGGATCCGATCACCCACGAGGGTGGGCTCTGTTATTTAGCCAATAAAAACCTATAGTTACTAACTTAACTCGTCGCTTTTCATGAACTGAATTGATAGGTATATCAATTTTATTGGCTAAATTTTGAAATGTCTTCAACGGAGCAGCCAAATGACCAGTCAGACGTACAGCCTCAGCCAAACGGCCAGCTACAACAGCCCCAGCAGCCGGCCTGGCTGCGAGCCCACCGACCGCCGTACCTGGATCTAAACCCACAGGCAGCGAACTCAGCCCTCGACTTCGAACACTGGCTGAGCTGTTTCGAATCCTACCTGGGAGAATCCGGCGTGCCTCCGGGATCCAAACTAAGAGTTCTGACCACCCAGGTGAGCCCTAAAGTATTTGCATTCATCCGGGACCTTGCTACATACGAGGACGCCCTCAACCTGCTGAAAGAGCAGTACCGGAGCCCTGTAAATTCTATGTATGCCAAACATCTCCTAAGATCCCGCTCGCAACAGCCAGGAGAGTCTGTAGATGAATTTTTACGGGCGCTACAAACACTCGGCAGGGACTGTGACTTTAAAGCTGTAACGGCTGCAGAAAATACTGAAGGGAATATCCGCGATGCCTTCGTGAAAGGCCTTCGGTCCGACTGCTCACGGCAAAGACTGCTCGAATCAAAGGACCTCGACTTGAATACAACTGCAGCCCTCGCTCGCTCTCTGGAAGTGGCCCATCGGGACCTCGAGGCGTACTCCAGGTACTGTGCTGCGCGACCCTGGGAATCGGGCCCGACCCCGGCCGCAATACCCCTCGCACCGCCGCCTCCGGGACCTACCACAGCGTCGGCGTCCCAGAACCGATCGGGACCGCCACCCCCGGTACCGGCTGCGACATCGGAGCCCCGCGATCGGGCCGCCGGCTGCTTCTTCTGTGGCCAGGCGAAACACCCGAGGGCGCGCTGCCCTGCAAGAAACGCGACCTGCTCCGACTGCCACAAGAAAGGCCACTTCGCGAAGGCCTGCAGGGGGAGAGCCACAGACGCCAGCAGTGCCTCATGCAAGTTGTGGGGGCGGCCATCTTTCATCAAGGCCACAGATGCCAGTATCCCCTCGTGTGAGTCGTGGGGGCGGCCATCTTTGGTCAAGGCCACCGACGCCGGCAGTGCCTCATGCGAGTTGTGGGGCGGCCATCTTCTCCGCCATTTTATTCAACGTCGTGGGCACCGCCATTTTGTTCACCACACTCGACCACCACCTTGTCTCCAGACCCGACCACCGCCTCACCCGCAGACTACAGCAGCTCGCTCAGCCATACACTAGCCTCCGTCACACTTGACCAAGCTTGCCCGCATCACCTGTCCAAGTCCATGATGGACATCAAAGTAAACGGCCACGCCACGACCTGCCTGTTCGACAGCGGAAGCACGGAGAGTTTCATCCATCCAGACACGGTGAGCCACTACTCCCTCACTGTCCGGCCAACGCGCAACCGGATCTCGATGGCGTCGAGGTCCCATTCTACAGACATCAGCGGTGTGATGAAATATTCCATTCATCACTGCCTGTGACTGTGGTTGGTTTCAGGTTTCAGTTCCCTTACCTCAGTTCCGTCTCCTCACCATTGTATTGTATATTGTAATGTATTGTGTGTAGGGCTCCGCCCATACCTGGCCCCTATGTAAGCAAGCTCAGTCTGGCCTCATATCCAGTACTGCAGACCTCCAGATGGAAGATACCTCTCTCCACTGCGTGTTACCTTCTAAGTTAATAAAAGCCTTGTTTTGTTTCGCTAACATCGAGTCTCGGAATTATTGAGGCACATCAATTTTATTAACTTATTTTTCAACACAATGGATCAACTCCTAAAACCCGAACGTTTGGATTTGGACCAGCATGCTTCGGACGCATCGGCATGCTTCGGACACTGGTTTATGTGTATGGAATTCTTCCTGGACAATTCCGCAGCCGTCAAAGACGCTACGGACGCTGCGAGTATGAAACTCGGAATTCTGCGGAATTGGGTAAGCCACCGGGTTTACCCCCTCATCCAAGACGCCGACACGTACCTGGCCGCCTGCGACATCTTAAAGGCGCATTACCAGCAGCCTACAAATGAGGTGTATGCTAGGCATCTGCTCGCTACTCGCGCACAGCGACCTGGGGAATCGGTGGAGGAGTTCCTAGGCACCCTGAAAATGCTTGGCAAAGACTGCAAGTGCCAAGATGTAAAAGCTGCAGTGTACACTGACGAGCTTGTTCGCGATGCCTTTATCACAGGCCTCAGCTCCACGTACATCCAGCAGAGACTGCTGGAAAAAACGGGATTGGACCTGAAACAGGCTGCGGACACCGCGCGATCCCTGGATGTGGCCCAAAGAAACTCGGACGCCTACTCTTCAGCCCGCGCCATCCACGCCGCCACGTGTGCACCAAGGGCGCCGCCATCTTGGAAGGCATCTTCCCCGCCCGGCAGCCCGACACCGTCGGGGCCCCGCTCTCCCCCCAGAAGCCCTACGACAGCCGCGACGCGTCGGGGACCCAACTGCTACTTCTGCGGGCAGCCAAAGCACACCAGAAACCTGTGCCCGGCGAAAGGCTACAACCCCCGGGGTAACAGTCAAGTGGAGCGAGAGAACGGGACAGTATGGAAAGCAGTCACTCTAGCTCTAAGGACCAAGGGCCTCCCTATCTCCCGCTGGCAGGAAGTCCTCTCAGGTGTGCTCCATTCGATACGGTCTCTATTGTGTACTGCCACTAATGCCACGCCTCATGAACGAATGTTTGTCTTTCCCCGGAAATCCACCTCAGGCGTATCCATGCCGTCATGGCTCTCCACCCCAGGTCCGGTATTCGTGCGAAGGCATGTGAGGGGCCACAAGACGGACCCTCTCGTGGAGCCAGTGCACCTACTCCACGCCAACCCCCAATATGCGTATGTCCGGCACGCCGACAGAAGGGAGGACACCGTGTCCATAAAAGACGTCGCCCCAGCCGGTAACGACAACAACCACGGCAATAGCAACAACAACGATCACAGCAACTCTTACCCACCCACTACTCTTTCATCACCCCCGGAAGAACATCGACCAACGGCACCCCCACCAACTGCCCCTTCAGCAACCCTAGCGGCACCCCCGGCAGAGACCCAGGAGGCCACCGGGGACACCCAGCCGACACCCGCGACACCACAACAGCCACGTCGGTCGCAGAGGACTATCAAACCCCCGAGCAGACTAAATCTATAGAAGGGGTGAATGTGATGAAATATTCCATTCATCACTGCCTGTGACTGTGGTTGGTTTCAGGTTTCAGTTCCCTTACCTCAGTTCCGTCTCCTCACCATTGTATTGTATATTGTAATGTATTGTGTGTAGGGCTCCGCCCATACCTGGCCCCTATGTAAGCAAGCTCAGTCTGGCCTCATATCCAGTACTGCAGACCTCCAGATGGAAGATACCTCTCTCCACTGCGTGTTACCTTCTAAGTTAATAAAAGCCTTGTTTTGTTTCGCTAACATCGAGTCTCGGAATTATTGAGGCACATCAAGCGGCTACTGTGTTGTGACCCTGTCGGTTAGGGGCACGGAGTATAAAAATTTTAAACTTCTCGTCCTGCCCCAGCTCTGCGCTGCCATCCTACTAGGGCTGGACTTCCAATCCCACCTTCAAAGTGTCACTTTGGCATACGGCGGACCCCTCCCCCCACTCACAGTCGACAACCAGCAGCTTTTAAACTGCCCACCGCGTACCACCTGCGGCCTATCCACCCTCAAGGTCCCGCCCCCCTCCCTGTTCGCTAACCTCACCCGCGACTGTAAACCCGTCGCTACCAAGAGCAGGCGGTACAGCGCCGGGGACAGAGCTTTTATTAGCTCTGAGGTGCAGCGTCTCCTGAAGGAGGGCATCATCAAGAGGAGCAACAGCCCCTGGCGTGCCCAGGTCATAGTCGTTAAGACCGGCGATAAAAACCGCCTGGTCATCGACTACAGCCAAACCATAAACCGGTACACCCAGCTGGACGCATACCCCCTTCCCCGCATATCTGATATGGTCAATCAGATTGCACAGTACCGGGTATTCTCTACCATCGACCTTAAGTCGGCCTACCACCAACTCCCTATCCGCCCTGAGGACCGCCAGTATACCGCCTTCGAGGCGAATGGCCGCCTCTACCACTTCCTTAGGGTCCCCTTCGGCGTCACCAACGGGGTTTCGGTCTTCCAAAGGGAGATGGACCGGATGGTTGACCAGAACGGGCTGCATGCCACGTTCCCTTATCTAGATAACGTCACCATCTGCGGCCGCGACCGGCAGGACCATGATGTTAATCTGGAGAGATTCCTCCGTATGGCCCAACGGCTGAACCTCACCTACAATAAGGAGAAATGTGTGTTTAACACCTCGCGTCTTGCCATCCTCGGCTGCGTAGTAGAGAACGGAGTCATCGGCCCTGACCCCGAAAGAATGCGCCCCCTCATGGAGCTTCCCCTCCCCCACTGTCCAAAGGCGCTGAAGAGAACCCTGGGGCTCTTCGCCTACTATGCCCAATGGGTGCCCAATTATGCGGACAAAGCCAGACCCCTCATGAAGTCCACCTCCTTCCCCCTGACGGCAGAAGCATGCGCAGCCTTCTCCCTCATAAAGGGAGACATTGCTAAGGCCACAATGCACGCGGTGGATGAGTCTATCCCTTTCCAAGTGGAGAGCGATGCATCCGACTTCGCCCTAGCTGCAACCCTTAACCAGGAGGGGAGGACTGTGGCTTTCTTCTCAAGGACCCTCCAGGGCCCTGAGATCCGACACTCTTCGGTTGAGAAGGAGGCCCAGGCGATCGTGGAGGCAGTACGACGCTGGAGGCATTACCTGGCAGGCAAACGGTTTACCCTCCTCACCGACCAGCGTTCGGTCGCTTTTATGTTTAATAACAAGCTGAGGGGCAAAATCAAGAACAACAAGATCTTGAGGTGGAGAATCGAGCTCTCCACCTATGATTATGATATCTTGTACCGGCCTGGTAAACTGAACGAACCCCCAGATGCTCTATCACGAAGTACATGCACCAACGCGCAAATTGATAGACTGCAGACCCTCCACAACGACCTCTGCCACCCCGGGGTCACCAGACTTTATCACTTCATTAAGGCCCGCAACCTGCCCTACTCCATCGAGGAGGTCAGGACCATGACCAGGAACTGCCAAACCTGTGCCGAATGCAAACCGCATTTCTTTAGGCCGGACAGAGCAAGCCTGATCAAGGCCACCCGCCCCTTCGAGCGCTTGAGCATCGATTTTAAGGGGCCCCTCCCGTCCTCTGACCGTAATGTGTACTTCCTCAACATTATTGATGAGTACTCCCGTTTCCCCTTTGCCTTCCCCTGCCCAGACATGACCAGTACCACGGTCATCAAATGCCTGAACGACCTCTTCGCCTTGTTCGGGTTCCCGAACTATATACATAGCGACCGGGGCTCATCCTTCATGAGCGAGGAACTTCGCCAGTTCCTACTAGCGAGAGGTATTGCTGCAAGTAGGACCACCGGCTACAACCCCCGAGGGAACGGCCAGGTGGAAAGAGAGAACGCGACTGTCTGGAAGGCCGTTCTCTTAGCCTTAAAGTCTAAGGGCCTCCCAACCTCTCGCTGGCAGGAAGTCCACCCTGCAGCGCTGCATTCCATCCGGTCACTGCTTTGCACTGCCATTAACGCCACCCGCCATGAACGAATGTTTGTTTTCCCCAGGAAGTCGACTACGGGAACCTCGCTACCAACATGGCTGACTTCTCCGGGGCCCGTCTTGCTGCGAAAGCACGTGAGGGCCCATAAAATGGACCCCCTGGTCGAGAGGGTGGACCTCCTGCACGCCAACCCCCAGTACGCCTATGTGGCATACCCAGACGGGCGGGAGGACACAGTCTCCTTACGAGACCTCGCACCCTCGGGCATCACTGAGACACCACCGTTACCCCCCACCACCCCCCCAAATCCAGCCCAGGTAGACGGCATGCCGGAACCCCACGAGCCTTCGCCGACCACGCAGACACCAGCATTAACATCGGATACTGCATCACCGCCGCCGCTGCTGCGCCGATCGGAAAGGCTTACGAGGCCTCCGGACAGACTGACATACCCGAACTGGTAGTACACTTCACCCCGCCGGACTCAAATTTAAACAAGGGGTGAATGTGGTAAACCACTTTTATCGTTCACTATCGTTACACTATGGTTATCACTGTTTATATCGTTACACTATGGTTATCACTGTTTACACTGTTGTATCGCTACACAAGGTCACCTCTTGTCACGCTGTTATACCTGGGCTGACCACAGCTGACTCCGCCCCATGGCTCCGCCTGCTTGCCGAGGTATAAAGGTGGTCGACTGGCTGGTATTCCTCCTTGTTGGATCCGATCACCCACGAGGGTGGGCTCTGTTATTTAGCCAATAAAAACCTATAGTTACTAACTTAACTCGTCGCTTTTCATGAACTGAATTGATAGGTATATCACCGAGTACCACTTCCTCAGTGATTTTGATCGTGTTTAGCTCCTCCCCCCCTTTAGCTCCCTGTTTGTCCAGTGTTGGGATATTCATAGTGTCTACTACTGTAAAGACTGATGTAAAATATTTATTCAGTGTTTTTGCCATCTCCATATTTCCCACCATTAATTTCCTGGTCTCATCCTCTAAGGGACCAACATTTACTTTAGCCACCCTTTTTCTTTTTATATAACTATAAAAACTCTTACTATCTGTTTTTATATTTTTTGCTAATTTACTTTCATAATCTATCTTCCCTTTCTTAATCAATCTTTTTGTTATTTTTCGCTGTCTTTTAAAGTTTTCCCAATCCTCTATCCTCCCACTAGATTTGGCTACCTTATATGCCCTTGTTTTTAGTCAAATACTATCCTTAATTTCTTTACTTAGCCACGGATGGCTGTCTTTTCTTTTACACCCTTTTCTTCTCAGTGGAATATATATTTTTTGGAAGTTGTAAAATAACTCCTTAAATGTACACCGCTGATCATGTATCGTCTTACACTTTAATCTATTTTCCCAATCCACTCTACTCAATTCCGCTCTCATACCTTCATAGTCTCCTTTATTCAAGCTTAGCACGCTTGTTTGAGATCCAACCTTCTCACCCTCTAATTGAATATGGAATTCAACCATGTTATGGTCACTCATTCCAAGGGGATCCTTTACTAGGACATTTTTAATTAATCCCGTCTCGTTACACAGGACCAGATCCAAGGTTGCTTGCCCCCTGGTCGGTTCAGTTACATACTGCTCAAGAAACCCATCCCTAATACACTCAATGAACTCATCCTCAAGGCAGCCCTGCCCAATTTGATTTGTCCAATTAATATGATAGTTAAAATCCCCCATAATTATAGATGTTCCCTTATTACAAGCCTCAACTATTTCCTGATTGATACTCCGTCCAACAGAGTTGCCACTGTTCGGAGGCCTATAGACTACGCCCACTAGTGTTTTTTTCCCCTTATTATTCCTTACCTCCACCCAAACTGTTTCATTATCCTGATCTTTTGACCCAATATCATTTCTCTGTATTACAGTGATTCCTTCCTTTATTAACATAGCCACCCCACCTCCCCTTCCTTCCTGCCTGTCCTTCCTGATCGTTAAATAACCTGGTATGTTTAATTCCCAGGCATTGTCACCCTGCAGCCATGTTTCTGTAATGGCCACAAGATCATAGCCATATGTAGTTATTTGTGCCATTAACTCGCCTATTTTGTTACGAATGCTACGTGCATTCAGATAGAGAACTTTCAAATATTTTTTGTGACACTTAGTTCCTGCTTTTGCCCTTTTTATTACTTTACCTTTTACTCCATACCTTCTGCCCCTTCCTGACACGCTCTGGTTTTTAATTTCCCCACTGCTACCTAAGTCTATGACCTTCTCTGTTGTCATTTTTATTATTTGCTCTCTAGGAACCTACCCCCCACTAGTTAGTTTAAAGCCCTCTCTACAGCCCTAGTTATATGATCCGCCAGGACTCTAGTCCCAGCACTGGCCAAGTGAAGCCCGTCCCAACGGAACAGCTCCCTCCTGCCCCAGTACTGGTGCCAGTGTCCCAGGAAGCAAAACCCATTTCTCCCACACCAGTCTTTGAGCCACGCATTTAACTCTCTAATTTTATTTGTCCTAGCCAAATTCGCTCGTGGCTCAGGTAATAATCCAGAGATTATTACCCTTGTGGTTCTGCTTTTTAATTTGGCCCCTAGCTGCTCAAACTCCCTCAGCAGAACCTCCTTCCTTGTCCTATCTATGTCGTTGGTACCAACATGGACCACGACAACTGGATCCATTTACACTTCATCTGGAGCCATCTTTTGTTTCTTAACTTGTCCCATTACCATCTCCTTTGGCCTTGCACCATCATCCCTTTTGTCTCTTAATCTCTCCTGCCTTTCATCCTATCACAGACCTTCCCTTTTCTTCTTTCCTCCCCTCCCCCCTTTCTCTACCCCTACACTTGCTTAAAAACCTGTTCCATCTCCAGCTTTTCCCAGATTTGACAAAAGGTTAATCGACCTGAAACGTTAACTCTGTTTCTCTCTCCACAGATGCTGCCTGACCTGCTGAGTATTTCCAGCATTTTCTGTTTTTATTTCAGATTTCCAGCATCCGCAGTATTTTGCTTTTACAATACAGTAATAGATCAATACAAAACCTACAGCTGAGTTTCAATAGGAACTGATCGAGAGTGCATAGCTTTAAGATTGCATTTCTACCTGCCATTAAATCTGAACTAGATTCAATCTGAAATGAAATGAAAAACTAGAAATTATATTCAGTTTTGGGGACTGCATATCAGAAGCAATGAAGGAAGGCCTCTTTTCTAAAAGGTGTTATCACTAAACGTTATTGCCAAGCTGAATTACAACAATTTTACCATAATCTTTAATGAACATAACCTGACAATATAAAGCTGGTTATTCTTCAGTGAAATTGCAAATTTTTTGATGGTAATGTTAAATTAGGGATCAGTTCAAACTGATCAACGCAACATTTTTTTCTTGCTACTTTTCTTTGTTTATCATCTGATTTTAATGGAACAAAAATTGGGAAGGTTCTGCATTGGGTGGGTGATCCACTCTGACAGGTTACTGTCCAGGCAATGAAGTTGAAATGGCCCCACAGACTCTTACATATAGCAGTGGCCATTTTGCCACACATGAGTCTAAACATTGAAGGCTGGATTTTTACCTCCTATTTTCCTATGGTTTTGTGGTGGTAAACAGAGTAAACTGGAGCAGTAAAGCCTACTGCCTCAAAGCCACTAGTCTACAATGGCACTAGAATTATCCTCCCACCAAATTGCCAGTTCCCTTTAATGCTCACCAGGTGCCTCATTTAAGTGGGGTCATGTGGGTGTGGCTGACCCCTTTGACACACTTTTCCCCAACTGTATAAGTTGCAGCAGGGGAGGCTTGGAAATATAGAAAACCGAGTGCTCCCGTGAATAGTTACACAGTGCTGAATTATTCACCCATGAGAATCCTGTGACCTATTAGGGGAGCCAATCCGCCCCTGGGTAGCAGTTTAAGCACCACTAAGGTGTCCTTTAGGTGGGTATTGCATTGAGGAGGTCATTTTAATTTGCTGCGACAGGGGGTGGTGTTACGTTTTCTGCACATCAAACTGTTCAGTACTTTAGAGGTTCTATCAGGACTTTTGTTGCTGTTTTAATCAGCTCTGCAAAAATTATAGTTTTGAACTAAGGCCATGGATTTCCCGGTGGGAAGTCCTCAATTCCAATGTTATGAACAAGAGGAGGATGAGGATATGAAAGAGGCAAGACAGGACGCACTTAGAATGAGACTCCACAGAAGATATTTGTTTTGTACACGTAGATACCCACTCAACAGGGTTTATACACCAAGAGAGTCTTACTTAGACTCATCTGCATGCCAATACCTCAGAAGGCCCTCCTCAGTGGTAACTGGGTAGATATGTCAGCTGCTGGCTGAATACCTAGGGGGAGAAATCCATTATAGCCCAGGAATGGGCAGTAACTTCAGAAAAGTTTGAGATTTAGCGCCAGGTGCTACTGAATCACGCTGCATGCAAAATTAAGTATCATCGCTCAAAGAAAGGATTGGAGCGCTACACGCAAAGCGCTAACCAATATCTGGTGCGGTCTAATTGCAAGTCATCATTGCCACAGGCTCTTGACAGTTCTTAAAGGGGAGCTTCATTGATGCTGCAGAATCTCATTCTCAGCATTGCTGGCTGTGAACCTGTGTCAGCAAGCAGGAGCAGGCCAAGCCCAAGGAGCCGGATGACTCAAGCAGGTGTTATGATGGCAGATCCACGCCCCAGGGAGAGTGCCCACAGATTTTCGGACCAAGCATTGGAGGAGTTGGTGTCTGCCGTGGAGTGACAGAGGGCAGTGCTCTACCCAGCAAGTGGCAGGAGGCCCTCACTGCAAGTCATTCATGCCATGTGGAGGGAGGTTGCCAGCACGTCTTGGGAAGCACTGAGGTCCCCAGGACCCACACACAGTGCAGGAAGAAATTTAACAACCTCACTCGGGTGGTCAGGGTGAGTGAATGCTTCAACAAATGCTACATACCACCGCCTTAACCACAGTTTGCACACTCTGGCCAAAGCACCACACCCCCAGTGCTTACCCACCAACAATCTCTACCTACCAACACTCACACCCACATCTCACACCTTGCACACAATGACAGCTATTCAACTATGGCAGGCACATCAACCAAACACATTGCTCCACACTCACTCAGACACTTTCCTTTCTCTTGCAGGCCAAGGTGGCTCACAACAGGAGGGAGCAGGAGCGCGCAGGCGGGGGACAAGCCGACGCCGAACCTCTGTCTGTGCTGGAAAATAGAGTGCTGGAGATTATCGGGCGCCAGGTGGTGGGTGCTGTGGCCACCGGCAGCATTGACCCCCTTGGGGACAACAACGGTGTGTTCATCCCTACTCCTTCTTCTCACACCCCACTTCCCCCTCACCCCACAAGCCTTTTGCACTTTCCAGCCAATCATGCTGTATGCATGCATTTCTCCTTTCCTGCCCCCCTCCCTTCACCTTAACCTGAACCTTGTGCCTTTATGCTTTCAGATAATGAGCAAGCACCTGAGCAGCCTGTCCCTGAGGGCACCGTAGAGAGCGAGGCGGGAGAAGAGGAGGAGGAAGAACACACCGCGTCACTGCATGTCTCACCTGCAGGCACCGGCTCAGATACTGGCACTACGCATTCTTTAGAGGCTAATATAGTAGCGGGATCTGTACAGGGTGAGGCACCAAGGACGAGTGGGCTGCAGCAAGGCCAGGGGGAAAGGGTAGATCAGGGGCCAGCTCCCCAGAGGGCAAGTTCGCACGCGAGTTCAGCTGCACAGGACTCAGATAAGGACCTCAATGGGGAGGTGCTCACAAGAAGGGTGATGGGCATGCACACGGAGATTATAGGTGCAATGGCAAGGGTACCCAAGAGCCCGTCGCAATGGTAAGGAGCGTGGAGGAGTCCACCTCCAACATTGCACAAGGCTCTGCGCACACCACGGAGCCCATCATTTCCAATCTGCAAAGGATAGTAGACTCCCAGAGAGACCGTGGTGACCCAGACCTGATGCTGCGTGTGATGGGAGATCTGGCAGCTTCCATTGCAGCACAGGCAGAAGCGACACAACGCCTTAGTGCTGTAATGCAGTCAATGCTTGGTGGCATTCAATCTCAGACTGCTCTCATGCAGTCTCAGCTTGATGCCATGCAAGCTCTGACTGCTGCCATCATGGCTGGGGCTACCACCGTAGACCGGGGCTTTCACGGCGTCGCAGCAGGCCAGCAATCTGTGCTGCAACAGGTTGTTAGGGATGCTGAGGTGATGCCCCAGGGGAGTGGCAGTGGGTCAGTGGAGCAGGAACCTGCTGTCCTCTCTCAGGATGACAGCATCCTGCTCCCACCGCTGGCACTCCGACATTGCTCTTGTCACTGCCTGTCATCCAGCCAGCCCAGACGCCTGCCGCCCATGCTGAGGTGATGCAGTCTACAGCCGGGCCTTCCAGGCCCAGAGCTGGTCGAGGGCGTCCTGCAAGGCCATCTGATGTCTCCCGCATGGACACTCAGCAGCTTTCCACCAGCCCTGCTGCAGCCACTGGGCCAACACTTCGTAGGAGCACTAGAGCAGGCAATGGCACAGTAACGAGAGGCACTAAGGGATTGCACAAGGGTGAATAGTTAATATTGTTGTTGTAAATATGTGTCAACTGATTATTGATAAATTCATTAATTCAGTTTGGATTATTTTGTGGTGTGTCTCATTTCAGCTTTGCGCTGTGATAAGGCCCGCGACAGGGATGGAATGATGGGGACGTGGTGAGCAACGGGGATCTGGGGTTTAATTTATTGGAACTGCAGTCTGATGAGATGGTCACTGATGCTCTCTTCAGTGCACAGTTAATTTCCTTTCCAATGGAGCCAGATAAACAGAGACAGAGAGAGAGGCAACCAATTCTACAGACTGACAGGTACAAGGAGCAACTGATGGAATGCAGGTAGCACTCAACGTCTCATATGAGAACCTTCTCAATTTCAAGAACAGGAAATGCTTTCATTCCATTAATGTGCAGCCAGTGTGCGATGCTAATCATCTTATCCAGCACATCAATGCCTGCTATCCATGAAGCTACCATGACGCTTTCATCATGTGCCTCTTTACCATATCAGTCCTGATTACTCAACGCCATGTATCAGGATGGTTGCTTGGTGATCAGAACTATCACCTGCAGCCAAGACTTATGACTCCAGTAAGTCTTCCACAGACAAAGGGGACAACAGATATAATGAGGCCCATGCCACTATACGATGTAGGCATTCTCAAGTCTGATTTTAGGATAAATCTGGTGGAGCCCTGCAATACATCGCAACAAGAGTATCCAGAAACTTGCTGTGTACTTTAATAAAAGGAAGCTGATGATGAAGAGGGGGGCGAAGGACCACCCCCCCCGCCCCACCCCCATAGCATGATGGTGCACAGATATGGGAGGACGTGGAACAGAACAGCCAGTAATCAGAGAAAGGGGGCACAACTTATAGTTTAGTGTTTTCAATTAATAAAAGTTAATGCACCAAATAAAGTGACTTCATACCTGCCCGCTACCTCCTCACAAAGTCCCTTACTGTCAAAGACCTCAATCTATTTTCTTCACAAGACAAACGCCTATCTTTGCTTTGCTATCATTCAGGTTCTAAAAGTCAGCAAGCATGTACAGAAATAAACTCTGAACTCTATGTGGTCATACAGTGTTTACTTTGCACAGAAAGAACAAAAACATTCATTATCTGTAACTACTTCTTGTCTCTGTGCCTGCCCGTTGTAACTTACTTTGCCTGCTCCTAATCAATTACTTCTACAAAGTGCTCCCTGAATGTGATGAGGCTGCGAAGATTTCCCCTGTAGCTTTAGATATCTGAGGTGACTCTTGTCTTAGTGAAGCTGCTGTCCCAGGGAGACCAGTTTCTGGCAGCCTTTCCCTTGCAGGTGCAAGGGGTGGCAGCCCACGTTTGAAGCTCTCTCATATGCAGGCATTGGAGGAGCCCTAAGAAAGCGGGCTCATTACCACTCTTTGAATAGACAGCAACATCTGTGATCACTCCTTGAAGCCCACTGGTAAAGGCACAGGCTCTGAGGTGCTACTGGTCAGCGTCATTGTAGTGTATGTACCTTTAAGAGAGAACTACTTTTACAGCTCCTGTATACTGTAGTACCGGCAGTGACCACACCTGTATATAAGCCTTGAGCATGCCTCTGTACTGTTAGTCTTTAGACTACCCTCCTCCAGTAAACACCTGTTGATTGTTAATTTACAGCCTCCGTCTAGTTATTGGAAAACAACATACTTTAAGAAACACAGATTCAACAGTGGCGATGAGGTCGATTCGAATCTACCTGCAACTCTGCATTTCCTTTCAAGGATTCGCTCCGGGAGGACGGTGGAAGAAAGTCGAGGCCAGAAGCACGGGCGTCGACCACGAGCAACCGCCCAGTCATCCGGCAGAGAGTGAACATCGCAGGGGAGGCTGTTGAGAGCTGGGCTTGGTTCTCCAGCCACGACGATCCAGCAACAGACTGGCAACAGGTACAGCGCAGACCCTTCCCGGACAGCGTCGGCTGGAGCCGACCGACGGCACAGAAAAGGCCGAGCAGCGTCGACGGGGTAAGAGAGAGGGTGAAGCGCACAGGGCGCAGCCGGGGGTTGAAGACCGAGCGACGTCGACGGAAAACAAAAAGAGAGAGAGGGTAAAGCACAGCCGGGGTTCAGGACCGAGCAGTGGCAACGAGAGAGGCGCACAGGAGAACGCGCAGAGCGCAGCCAGGGCTCAAGGGCTGAACAGCGTCCGCGGGGAAAGAAAGGAAGCGCGGGAGACGCCATTGAGCCGCAGAGAAGAAGGGAGAGCGTGGGAGACGCCATTTTAGAAGCCGCAGCGGAGAAGAAGGGCGAGCGCGGGAAGAAAGGAAAGCGCGTGAGATGCCATTTCGAGCCAGCGGAGAAGAAGGGAGAGCGCGGGAGACGCCATTTTAGACAGTTTAACCACACCCAGGGATGCCGAAGAGTGGCAGTGTCACTGCGTTCGACAATGAAGTCGAAGATTGGGCGACATATGTGGAACGCATTGAGGTGTACTGCAAGGCGAATGAAGTGCCAGATGCTAGGAAAGCACTGGTTTTATTGAATTCCATGGGTGCAAAAACGTATGGCTTACTGCGAAACCTAATAACCCCAGAGAAGCCAGTGGATAAGGATTTCGAAAGCATAGTGGAAATCCTACAGGACCACTTAAACCCCACACCGCTGCTGATAGCAGAAAGATTTAAGTTCCACAAAAGGAACCAGCATAAAGACGAAAGTAATGCTGAGTACTTAACGGAACTGCGCAAGCTATCGAAACACTGCCAGTTTGGATTGGGACTAGCAGATACGTTAAGGGACAAGTTTGTGTGTGGGCTTCAAAGTGAAGGAACCCAGAAACGGCTTCTATCAGAAAAGGATCTTACGCTGGACAAGGCTTTCAGCATGGCAGTATCACACGAAGCAGCCGCAAGGGGCGCTGCAGAGATACAACGGAGACCGCAAGACTATGGCACCAATGAAATGTCATATGGAGCAGGGAAGTGTTATCGCTGCGGCAGAACAACACACGACCAGAAGGATTGTTGGTTCAAGGACCAAGTGTGCAGACAGTGTGGAAAAGCAGGACACATAGCAAGAGTCTGCAGGTCAGGGAAGAAAACCAGCAGCAAGAAATCTCCACAGGAGAAGTACAAAAAGGTACATAAGGTGATGGACAGTAGTTCAGATGAACAGAAAAGTGATACAGACTCCGGAAGCAAGGAGCTGGGTTATCTGAAACTACATAAGGTAATCAAAATGGAGGATCACCAGACTATCTGGGTCACGCGCAAGATAGACGGAGTCCAAGTGAAAATGGAATTGGACACAGGATCAGCCCTAACAGTCATAAACCGAAGGGGCTACAAGCGGCTATTTTCACACATACCCTTGAAAGCTACAGAGATTGTCTTGAAGACGTACACGGGGCAAAAAGTGTACCCCAAAGGAAAAATAAGGGTGAACGTGACATACAAAGGCCAGGAAATACCCAAAATGGACCGATATGTATTGCCAGATGGAGGACCACCACTACTAGGATGTGAATGGATCCGGAAGATACAATTAGATTGGCATTCCATACAGGCACTGAAGGTTGAGGCCAAAAAGGATGACGACGTCACACCTGGACGACTGTCAAAAATGCTAACTGACGCACAAGAAGTGTTCCAGGAGGGACTCGGAACACTAAAAGGCATAACAGCGACAATTAAAATAGAGGAAAATGCAAGCCCAAAGTTTTTTAAGGCCAGACCGGTGCCTTATGCGATCCGACCAGCCGTCGAAGCAGAGCTGGAAGGTTTGGAACGTTCAGGAGTACTGTCCAAAGTGGACTGGAGCGAGTGGGCTACACCCATCGTTCCTGTAATGAAGAGGTCGTTGAGTAATACGCCTGGGGAACCAAAGAAGGTCCGCATTGTGGTGTATGTGCCTTTAAGAGCCCCTGTGTACTGTAATGCCGGTAATGGCCACTCGGGCTATATAAGCCTGTATAATGTCTTGTATCTTTTAGTTCACCTCCAGACTTTGTTCAGTAAACACCTGTAAACCAACTCCTGCATTCCGTGTCTCCATTAACACACGGATACAACACGCATCTGTGGGGATTTTCAGGTGACAGTGAACCCAGTCCTTCACACGGTACAATATCCACTTCTACGGATTGAGGATATTTTCGCCTCACTATCTGGAGGTAAATGCTTCACTAAGATTGATCTGGCCCAGGTGTACCTGCAAATGGAGGTAGAAGAAGCCTCGAAACAATACCTCACGATCAACACTCATAAAGGTCTCTACCAATACAACCGGCTGGTGTTCGGGGTAGCATTGGCTCCGGCTATTTGGCAAAGGGCAATGGATCAAGTCCTGCAAGGGATTCCAGGGACCCAGTGTTATTTGGACGACATGCTGGTCATGGGCGAAAATGACAGTGATCACCTCGCCAACCTGGAGAAGGTGCTCACTAGATTAAAGGAATATGGACTATGAGCTAATCGCCACAAGTGCGAGTTTTTCCAGAAGCAGATCTCGTATTGTGGCCACTTTATTGATGAAGAGTGGTTACATAAGTCCCCATAAAAGATTAAGGCAGTAGTCAAGGCTCCAGCACCGGAAAATGTGTCACAACTGAGGTCGTTCCTCGGGCTGGTGAACTACTACCTTAAGTTCTTACCAAATTTGTCTACAGTATTACACCCACTGAACACCCTACTGCAAACGGGGGTACCATGGAAGTGGAATGACGAATGTAAACGAGCTTTCCAGAAGTGCAAATAATTGATCACATCAAAAGAGGTGTTGGCCCATTTCAACCCTGTTGTGTATGTAACCTGTTCCACCTTAAGAGAGCTTAAGCCTGTTCCACCTTAAGAGATGTACTACTTTCTCAGGCTGCTGTAGACGTAATACCGGGGGTGAACACACCGGTATATAAGCACTGTGCAGTAATCTTGTATTCAGTGTAGTCCCTACCTCCAACCAGTAAAGACCTGTTTTATTGTTACTGATTAAGTCTGAGTATTAATTACTTGAACAACTCACAGACTTAACACTGGCGACGAGTCAGGTTCTTACCCTGCGGCAGTTATTCCACGGCGGCTTCGTCCACAGACAGGACGTTGAAGAGAGGTTTCAAATCTCACCACCCCACTGGAAGCGACAGGCATTGGGACCCTGAAGCCTCCATCAGCGACTGAAAACTGGAGGACAGAAGACATCCTGCAGCTTCTTTTTCAACCTCGGTGGTGGGTAAGCCGAGCAACGTTGGCTGCAAAGACAGGGCTGGGGGAAGTCGGAGGTAGAAGGGCCATCGGTCGCAATCCCTGATAAGGGCCGCACTCGGGCTGAAAGGTGCAGCGTCGGCAGACATTGAAGGCGCGAGAGCCGCGGTGAAAAGCGCGGGCCATCGATCGCGGCGGAGATAAGGGCCGCACTCGGGGCTGAAGGGAGACGGCGTCGGGGGACGGGTGAAGACCGCCAAGCGCGGGAAAACCGCCATTTTGTGGGCGGAGGACGACGGCAAGAGCGGGAAGCCGCCATCTTGGATAGCAGTAAAAAAAAAAAATCTGAGAAATTGCAAATCTGATAAAGTACTACAATGCCTAAACACGGGAATATTAGCAACTTTGATAGTGACATCGAAGATTGGGCCATATATGTTGAACGAGTTAAAAATTATTGTAAGGCCAATAAAATTCGTGAGGCTGATAAAGCACTAACATTATTAAATTTAATGGGTGCGAAGACATACGGGCAATTGAAACACCTGTTATCACCAGATGAACCGGCGGATAAGACGTTCGATGAGATTGTTACTGTCCTGAAAGATCATCTAAACCCCACGCCGCTGATGCTAGCGGAACGATTTAAATTTTACGACAGAAGGCAGCTACAGCATGAAAGCAATGCTGAATATTTGCTGGAATTGTGTAAATTAGCGAAATATTGCCAGTTTGGAACTGGACTGACAGATGCACTACGAGACAAATTTGTGTGTGGTTTACTTAAACAGGATACACAAAAGCGACTGCTCGAGGAGAATGAGCTGACGCTTGAGAAGGCGGTCACTATGGCAGCAGCACACGAAGCCGCAGCGAGAGGCACGGCAGTAATGCAGCTACGGTCACCGGAGCTCAGTGCACACAAATTGGGTGTGAGTTCTGGCAAATGTTATCGTTGTGGAAAGACAACGCATGATCAGAACCAGTGTTGGTTTAAAAACCAAGAATGTAGAACTTGTGGTAGGCTTGGACATATAGCTAGAGTATGCAGGTCAGGGAAGAAGACCAGCAACAAGAAGTCACCGCAAGGAAAATACGCAAAAGTACACAAGGTGGCCGAACAGGAGTCCGATTCAGACGCTAGCAGTAATGAACTGGCTGGCTTAAGCAGTATTGAACTGGCTAGCTTAAGGGTACTCAACGTTGGTAAGGGTGCAGACCTCCAGACAATTTGGGTTACTCTTCAGATAGAAGGAGTCCAAGTAAAAATGGAATTGGACACTGGATCGGCATTGTCGGTCATGAATAAGAAAGATTACAGAAGGTTATTCCAACATATTCCCCTACAGGATACGGAGATTATATTGACAACCTACACGGGGCAGAGAGTGTACCCCATCGGGACAATAAAGGTTGCAGTGGCCAACAAGGGCGAAGGAAGTCAAATAATGGACTTATATGTGCTACCGGAGGGAGGTCCACCACTACTAGGCCGGGAGTGGTTTAGAAACATAAATATGGACTGGCATTCGCTAAAAGCCATAAAGAGTGAGAACTCGGTGCAGATAATCAGCCCAGACTCTAGAACTGATGATGGTAAGACCAACCCATGTGCAAAAGACAAAGTTTCAGCACAGAATTCCACTGAGCAACAACAACATAGTTTAACAGAGAATTCTGAGTCTGTCAAGTCTACTGATATGCACATTTTTGAGGGACACTGGGCTCGAACTCAACTCCATTTCAAACTACAACAGCAATTAGAACAAATGATTCGCCGTTTTGAGCAAGAGATGAATGAAATAAAAAAGTTCTTTGTTACAGAGTGGGAGAATCTGGAAAGGCAACAGAAGCAACTGATGGAGAAAATGGAGCAGGAGCACACCAACCATCTGCGCGAGGAGGCCGAACGAATCAAAGCTGATTCAGGTTCTGAAGGTGCGTGCCATAATCTGGTGTCAGAAGAGTTAACGGTCAGCCAACTCCTTCATATGCTGAGGGACAAGACTCTGAAATGGGAAAAACTTGAACACAAGCTGCGATCTTCAAAGGAAAAGGGTTCGGAGCTCTCAAAAGTCATTGAGATGGCTGATGTGACGACACAGACTGAAACGACTGCAACAGAGCAGCCATTGGATGCCAAAAGTACGCTGACTCACGTCAATGTAGAACAACAGACCACTGAAACAGCTGCTCCGGTAGAGGGATTGCATAGTCCGATCAATCAATCTCCAAAGGAAGTTGAAGTATTAAAATCACAAATGAGGTCACTAGTAAACGACTTGCTGAAAGCCCAGAAAAAGCTGGATGCAGAGGTACACATGAAGAAGTCTCTTCAGGAAAGATATCTGGATTTGGAACAAGAGCTGGCTAACGTCCAGCTGGGTATGGAGGAAATAGACGACCCTCTCGCTGACCTGTCGGACGACTCCGAATATTACTATGTCCTGTCCTGTCCAACTTGTAACTTCGACTCCCACCATACAGAAATCATGGAGGAGCACCGAAAGTCTACGGAACATCGGGAGAAGGTGGCTCTACTACGAAAAAAGGAGGAAGAGAAGGAGGAACTGCGCATGCAGCTGGCAGCTGTGGCAGCTGACAATGGAGCCCAGAGAGTCTCCAAGAAGCAGAAAAGGAAAAGTAAAAACAGAAGATGACCCATCTGAACCATTATCACCTCTACCAGATCACACACGTGGTCCCTCCGAACGGAGCCAAATCAGTTCGGAAGTTCAAGCTGTTAAATCCATGAAAGGACTATTGAATGAGTAACGTGAACCGACTACACCACAGAGATTGAATCTGTGAACTGTTTTCCGCAGAGACTGAATCTGTGATATGTTACGTTAAACATGAAGTTATATATGTATATATGTTATTACGTTATGTTAAATGGGGGGGATGACTATAAAGCTAAGAAGGGAGGAGTGTTGTGTATGTAACCTGTTCCACCTTAAGAGAGCTTAAGCCTGTTCCACCTTAAGAGATGTACTACTTTCTCAGGCTGCTGTAGACGTAATACCGGGGGTGAACACACCGGTATATAAGCACTGTGCAGTAATCTTGTATTCAGTGTAGTCCCTACCTCCAACCAGTAAAGACCTGTTTTATTGTTACTGATTAAGTCTGAGTATTAATTACTTGAACAACTCACAGACTTAACAAACCCAGCACTACCAATTCGGTTGGCGTGTGATGCATCACCCTATGGTATTGGAGCGGTGCTTTCGCACAAATTCCCAGACGGGTTGGAGAGGCCAGTAGCCTTTGCGTCTCGGTCACTAACCTCAGCCGAGCGCAACTACACCCAGATTGACAGGGAGGCCCTCAGCCTAGTATGGGGAGTAAAAAAATTCAATCACTATCTGCATGGGCAGAAGTTCACCTTGCTGACTGACCACCAACCACTTGTCTCCATCTTTAATCCAAAGAAGGGCGTTCCGGTGATGACTGCACAACGGCTACAAAGATAGTCCCTTTTTCTAGGGGCGAACCAATATGAAATAGAGTATAAGGGCATGAAACAGCATGGAAACGCTGATGGGCTATCATGCCTGCCACTGCCTACTGCGGAGGAAGCACCAGCAGTGGACCCTATCGAAATATTTTATTCGTCGATAATTGAACGCTTGCCAGTAACTAACGCGGATATAGAGAAGGAGACCCGAAATGATCTGACACTGTCTCGGGTATATGATTTGACGGTGAAGGGATGGCCAACACATGGCGACTCACTGTTGCCAGCATTCTCATCCAGAAGAGAACAGCTGTCAGTATGCCAGGGGACAGTGAAGTGTGGATCCCGAGTGGTAGTTCCACCCAAGTTAAGGGAGAGTGTGCTCAATGAGCTTCACGAAGGCCATCTGGGAGGGGTGAAAATGAAAAGCCTTGCTAGGGCTTATGTGTGGTGGCCGGGGATCAATCAACAAATCGAGGACCTAACAAAGAGCTGCTCAGGATGCCAGAAGGTCCAAAATGCACCACCACATGCCCCTCTACACCCATGGGAGTGGCCCTCCTCTGCATGGCAACGGGTGCATATTGATTTTGCTGGTCCATTCATGGACTCAATGTTCTTAATAGCAGTGGATGCGCACTCAAAATGGCCTGAGGTGATCAAAATGTCCTCCACCACTACAGAGAAAACGATTGCAGTCCTACGGACCATATTTGCCAGGAACGGCTTGCCAGAGCAGATTTGCTCTGATAACGGACCACAGTTTGTGTCCGAAGAGTTTCGGAAATTTATGAGAAGGAATGGGGTAAGGCATTACACCTCCGCCCCGTATCATCCAGCCACAAATGGATTGGCTGAGAGGTTCGTACAAACCTTTAAAAAGGCAATAAGGGCCATGTGTGATGATGACATTCCACTACAGCATAAGGTGGACAATTTCCTGTTAGCCTACAGAAATGCGACACATGCAGTTACCAACCAGACCCTGGCCATGATGTTCGTTAACCGAAGGTTGAGATCACGTCTGGATTTGCTCAGGCCAAATGTGCGAAGAAATGTTGAGGATAAGCAATTCCAGCACATCAATGAGAAGCCAACAAGGAGCTTCAATGTAGGACAACCAGTCTTGGCCAGCGACTACCGAACAGAGAAATGGCAACCCGGAACAATATGCACATGGCAGGGGCCACTAATGTACACAGTGGATGTCGGGGAGAACATTGTGAGATGCCTCGTCGACCAGATCCTAGCGTCACAGGAACGAGTCAACCCCATGTCTCGCGTACCTGGGGATGAACCCGACATACCGGTAGCATCTATCCCAGAAACAGTAGCAGCGGAAACTGATGAACTAATCGACGAAAGGGGGTCAGAATCGCCTCCGCACCAAGAACAAGACACTCAGGAAAGGCGCTATCCAGAAAGGATCAGGAAGCCGCCCCAAAGACTGAATCTATAAATGGACTATTTCAGTTAAATGTGCATGTTAAAGTGTTAACTGTTATTTGAATGTTATGGGTACTGTTAATCTAAAAGGGGAGGAATTGTAGTATATGTACCTTTAAGAGAGAACTACTTTTACAGCTCCTGTATACTGTAGTACCGGCAGTGACCACACCTGTATATAAGCCTTGAGCATGCCTCTGTATTGTTAGTCTTTAGACTACCCTCCTCCAGTAAACACCTGTTGATTGTTAATTTACAGCTTCCGTCTAGTTGTTGGAAAACACCATACTTTAAGAATCACGGATTCAACAGTCATCACAGACCCAATCAGGTCTTGGAAGATCCACGATGTGTCCTGTTCAAAGCATTTATTGCATCACTGTTAATTGCCACTCTAGAAGTGACCAATGTCCTTAGAAATGCTTCATGGCATCTTGATGCTGCAGAAATCTGTACTCGTGAGAAACTTCCTGCAATGTGTTGCAGATGTGGGTGGTGGAGTTCTCTCACTTGTCCGTCATCTCAACCATACACAAGGAAACTGTCTCCAATGAGATCAATGCTCCCTAATCATAGCCCTTTTGATGACTAGACCCCTGAGATCTGGGTGTTTAGGCTCCTCAGCTGAGAATAGTTATTTCAACCCTCTTTGTGGAGAAATGGCACCCTTCCTTTCTTTCACTTCCTGGTCCTCATGCTTGCGAGTGCTTTGTGCTTCATCCAGTGAAAACCATTACATCTCTCTGACTACTGCCCTCTGAATGGTGTCTCTGGGCTGAAGCTGGAGTAGGTAAAATACTCTGATGAAGGTGGTGAGGGTGAGGAAGCGGTTGTGGCAGTGGGCATGTCAGCAGCTGCAAATCTGGAAGTGCCTGCATGGTAATCTGAGTGGCTGACCTCTTTGCATCCATTTTCCATCTGGGTGGCCAACTTTCCATGCCCAAACAACCTCGGAAACATGTCCAATGCCGTATTAGTTTGGGCGCTATAGAGGCGGCTCTGGTGGCCACCTAAATAGGCATTAGGCCCCTTGAATATGCTAATAAGAGGCCTAACGCCTGTTCTAGGACCCAAACTGGAAATTGGTTTGCACTGAACGCAGGCAGCTTCAGACCTGCTGTGTTCAGGATTACTTGGTCTACATGCAGCCTAACCAGTGGTCTAGTCAACTAATCGTGCTATCCCTTTTGACTGGTGAACTGCCTCCAGAATTGCAACTGGCACAGGTAGCTCATTGGTAATATATTAATGAGGTCAGTGGAATACTTAGCTGTAGTTCTGGCACCGGCCTCATTAGGCATGTGCAGCATGTGATGCACCTGGAACGTGCCCCAATTCAGGCAAGATCCAATTTCTAGGCCATTGTGCCTTGAAATCAAGGTCCTTGAAGACTAGCAGAACACTTTGTGACAGGCAATGTAAGCTGACAGTGGTTTGGAGTTAAGATGGTGCTTGAGGTATGCAGGGGTTGCTCTTCGCATAAATCAGTTTCCCTGACAATCAGATGCTAACAAAGAAAGAATATGATACATAAGGAAGTGAGTGAAAGCATTATCCGTGGCACAGGATGTGAATTGAGAAAAGTAGCTTGACTTATCTTGGCTACCCTTGTGAGGTCTTTGCATCACTTCCTTCACAGTGTGGCAGTTCCTGCAGTGGTGGAGGTTGTACTGACTGCTTCTGCCACCTCTCTCCATATAACTTGAACCACTTTCTTATGGGGCTTCCTGCCTTCAATGCCCAGCAGCCTTGCTCTTCTGGTCCTCACTTATGTCAAAAGGACCTCCACAGATACATCTCCAAATCTGGGGCCCTTCCAGTTGCTGCTCTCTCTGACATATTGGCCACCCCTGTCTCCTGCTCTCCAAAAATGACGTGTTCTCCTTTAAATGACTGCATCACTGAATTTCCCTCCCTCCCAAACCTATGAGGACCAGTATTACTGCTCCAAACCCATTCTACATGTATAATTGGAAGGATATTTACTAGTCCTAACCCCTTTGGGGCTATCCCGGACCAAGCGTATTTCTCAAATGTTCACTTTCAACTAAAGGTTGAGGTAGCCGAATCCTAAAGACGCTTAACTGGGTCTAAAGGTCCGAGCTATCTCTCCCTAAAGGAAAGGAACAACCTGAGAATGTTACCGTCCTCCAGATAGCGCTTTTAATAAGTTTAGCCAAACTGTAACGTCCCGGATATTATGAGGGTCCGGAGATCTCCTTCAGAAATGTAACTCTCCACCAAAGAGTGTACAGAGATTGAGTTCGCGAGTTATTGATCCAGAAGACTTATGTGAGACAATTCTAAAAATATATAGATTTATTAAAAGAACCGACATGCAATGTACAGTTGGTGAATCAGTCAATCGCAACGTTAACAGTTCTAAAAAGAGAAAAAATACGATCTTTTTAACAGAGAATCTTACTTTTAAATCGCAACTTCGCTACAGTATTACAGTTCTTGAAATTTTCTATACAGGATATCCATCAATATCAAAATACCTTTGATGCCCGAGGTACAAAGAGTGGAAGACCACAGAGCCACCTCTGTAGTCGAGAATCACTTTGCCCGAGTAAAGCGACTCTGATATCCCATTTGAGACTTCAATATTTATACCCTTTTTCAGTTGTATCCCATAAGGTTTCTTCTGATCCAAGTTAATTATCACTATTCATCTTTCTGCTGACCTCGCAATTCTTACTGCTGCATTGGCAATAGTGATTGGGAGTTTTTACCATATAGGTGTGAAGGCAGGTGTCCCTTATTTTATGTGTCATCTTTACGAGGGCAGATGTTCCTTATCTTATGTGCCATCTTTACGAGGTTTAATTTATATCACATATCCAGGGTTGACCATTGTTTTGTTCCCAAAAGGCCAGCCACTCGGAGCCATCCCATTCTTCTGTTTCAATAAGGTTATTTATTCAGGGTCAACAACTTGTCCTGTTTCAATAGCCAGAATTCTTTCATAGCTATTTCATAGTTAGGTTTCTAAATTTCCAAACCCAGTTTGTCATGTTTTAAAGAATTTATAAGGTAGAGTTCCTTATAAGGTACTCTTCAGGGTCAACCACTGTCTTATCTCAACAAGGCCAGAATTCTTTCATAAGATAGTGTATTTTTCTAAAAAGGCTATATAGTATATTCCTTCACATAATTAGGGCCTGGGAGGACTGTTCAGCGATTTAGTGGTTGAGTCACTTCAGCTAGTGCTAATCCTGCCCCGCTGCTAACTCGGCAATCAAAGGAAAATCTAGTCCTGAGTGTGAATAGCCATTCAACCATGAAGGACATCATAGTTGGCAACGATGCTGTTTGCACTAATCTCCATTTTACAGCAGGATTCTCCTGGTAGCAATCAAGAATGGGAATCATAGAATTTTACAGCACTGCAGGAGACTTTTCAACCCATTCTCCCTGTGCCCTCTCTCTGAAAGAGCTATTATTTAACTTCCCCACTGGTGATGTTAAACGGATTGATTTATAGTTATCTGGTTTATACCTTTCTTTCTTCTTGAACAGATATGTTATATTGGCACCCCTGCCTCCCACCCTGTCCTCTGGCATGACTTCCATATCCAAGGAATACACAGTATTGTACAGAAATTACAACACAGAAACAGGCTATTTGGCCCATCCAGTCCACGCTGGTGTTTATCTTCAACATGGGCAGTAGTCCTAATCCCATGTGCCCATCGGTTCCAATATCTTTCTATTCTCTTTCCTTCAACCACCTATCTAGCATAATAGAAGTACATGTTTCAAAAATTATGGTCAGAGCCTCTGTTATTTCCTCTCTGACTTCTCTCAGCACTGATGTATGTCTTCGGGGCCTTTTTCAGTTTGAGTTCCACCAACTTTTCAATACTATTTGCTTATCCATAGTTATCCTAATTGCTCCATCTCCTCCTCTTGTACATTCACTCCCATTGTCACAATTTTGTTTCAAAACAGGGGTAAAGTACTCATTTAGTTTTTTTTTATTCATTCACAGGATGTGGGCATCGCTGGCAAAGCCAGCATTTATTGCCCATCCCTAATTGCCCTTGAGAAGGTGGTGATGTGAGGGTTCGGAGCAGCAAAAACAGCAGGAGCCCAGGAGAGAGCGAGAATCCAGAGCTACAAAAACAGTGGGAGCCCAGGAGAGAGCAAGAGTCTGGAGCTACAAAAACAGCGGGAGCCCAGGAGAGCGAGAGTTCGGAGCTACAAAAACAGTGGGAGCCCAGGAGAGAGCGAGAGTCCAGAGCTACAAAGACAGTGGGAGCCCAGGAGAGCAAGAGTTCGGAGCTACAAAAACAGCGGGAACCCAGGAGAGCGAGAGTTCGGAGCTACAAAAACAGCGGGAACCCAGGAGAGCGAGAGTTCGGAGCTACAAAAACAGTGGGAGCCCAGGAGAGAGCGAGAGTTCGGAGCTACTAAAACAGTGGGGGCCCAGGTGAGCAAGAGTTCAGAGCTACAAAAACAGCGGGAGCCCAGGAGAGAGCGCGAGTTCGGAGCTACAAAACAGCGGGGGCCCAGGTGAGCGAGAGTTCGGAGCCACTAAAACAACAGGGGCCCAGGTGAGCGGGAGTTCAAAGCTACTAAAACAGCAGGGGCCCAGGAGAGAGCGATAGTTCGGAGCTACTAAAACAGCGGGGGCCCAGGTAAGCGAGAGTTCAGAGCTACTAAAACAGCGGGGACCCAGGTGAGCGGGAGTTCGGAGCTACTAAAACAGCGGGGACCCAGGTGAGCGAGAGTTCGGAGCTACTAAAACAGCGGTGGCCCAGGTGAGCGGGAGTTCGGAGCTACTAAAACAGCGGGGGCCCAGGAGAGCGAGAGTTCAGAGCTACTAAAACAGCAGGGGCCCAGGTGAGCGGGAGTTCGGAGCTACTAAAACAGCGGGGGCCCAGGTGAGCGAGAGTTCGGAGCTACTAAAACAGCAGGGGCCCAGGTGAGCGGGAGTTCGGAGCTACTAAAACAGTGGGGGCCCAGGTGAGTGGGAGTTCGGAGCTACTAAAACAGTGGGGGCCCAGGTGAGCGAGAGTTTGGAGCTACAAAAACAGCAGGAACCCAGGAGAGCGAGAGTTCGGAGCTACAAAAACAGTGGGAGCCCAGGAGAGAGCGAGAGTTCGGAGCTACTAAAACAGTGGGGGCCCAGGTGAGCGAGAGTTCAGAGCTACAAAAACAGCGGGAGCCCAGGAGAGAGCGCGAGTTCGGAGCTACAAAACAGCGGGGGCCCAGGTGAGCGAGAGTTCGGAGCCACTAAAACAACAGGGGCCCAGGTGAGCGGGAGTTCAAAGCTACTAAAACAGCAGGGGCCCAGGAGAGAGCGATAGTTCGGAGCTACTAAAACAGCGGGGGCCCAGGTAAGCGAGAGTTCAGAGCTACTAAAACAGCGGGGACCCAGGTGAGCGGGAGTTCGGAGCTACTAAAACAGCGGGGACCCAGGTGAGCGAGAGTTCGGAGCTACTAAAACAGCGGTGGCCCAGGTGAGCGGGAGTTCGGAGCTACTAAAACAGCGGGGGCCCAGGAGAGCGAGAGTTCAGAGCTACTAAAACAGCAGGGGCCCAGGTGAGCGGGAGTTCGGAGCTACTAAAACAGCGGGGGCCCAGGTGAGTGAGAGTTCGGAGCTACTAAAACAGCAGGGGCCCAGGTGAGCGGGAGTTCGGAGCTACTAAAACAGTGGGGGCCCAGGTGAGTGGGAGTTCGGAGCTACTAAAACAGTGGGGGCCCAGGTGAGCGAGAGTTTGGAGCTACTGAAACAGTGGGGGCCCAGGTGAGCAGGAGTTCGGAGCTACTAAAACAGCGGGGGCCCAGGAGAGCGAGAGTTTGGAGCTACTAAAACAGGGGAAGCCCAGGTGAGCGAGAGTTCGGAGCTACTAAAACAGCGGGGGCCCAGGTGAGCGAGAGTTCGGAGCTACTAAAACAGTGGGGGCCCAGGTGAGCGGGAGTTCGGAGCTACTAAAACAGCGGGGGCCCAGGTGAGCGAGAGTTCGGAGCTACTAAAACAGTGGGGGCCCAGGTGAGCAGGAGTTCGGAGCTACTAAAACAGCGGGGGCCCAGGAGAGCGAGAGTTCGGAGCTACTAAAACAGGGGAAGCCCAGGTGAGCGAGAGTTCGGAGCTACTAAAACAGCGGGGGCCCAGGTGAGCGAGAGTTCGGAGCTACTAAAACAGTGGGGGCCCAGGTGAGCGGGAGTTCGGAGCTACTAAAACAGCGGGGGCCCAGGTGAGCGAGAGTTCGGAGCTACTAAAACAGTGGGGGCCCAGGTGAGCGGGAGTTCGGAGCTACTAAAACAATGGGGGCCCAGGTGAGCGGGAGCTACAACAGACCGGTGAGTGTAAAGAAGTGAAAAGTAATCAAAGTGTGACATCCGCAGAAAGCAGGTAAGTGATTGGTTGGTGAGTATTTCTATATTTCTCGCTTTTCTCCAAACTTGGGCGTCTAAATTTCAGTGCCTTGGTGTAGAATAAAAGATATACGTGTTCCAAATTTTAAATCTAATTAATTAATTAATTGAGCTGGGAAACCAGGTAATGTGTTGTTGTTGTTGCATGTGGGAGCTGGTGGACACCATTGAGGTCCACGGCGACCACATCTGCAACAAATATTGGCTGCTCGAGGAACTTTGGCTCAGAGTTGATGAGCTGGAGTCCGAGATTCAGTCACTGCGACACATTAGGGAGGGGGAGCATTACCTGGACACTCCGAACTCTTGTTCACCTGGGCCCCCGCTGTTTTTGTAGCTCCGAACTCTCGCTCTCTCCTGGGCTCCTGCTGTTTTTGTAGCTCTGAACTCTCACTCACCTGGGCCCCCGCCATTTTAGTAGCTCCAGGAGGCAGTCACGGCCACTAGAGTAACTACTTCCAATTTGGCCCATGGTCAGGGTCAGGAGGGTGTGACTACAAGCGAGGCAGGTATTGGGATCCAGGAGGTGGTGATGGAGGAGCCTCAGCCCTTGGCATTGTCTAACAGGTACGAGATTCTTGCTCCCTGTGTGGACGAGGGCTGGGACTGCAGGGAGGATGAGCAATCTGACCACAGCACTGTGATACAGGGAGCCATTCAAGTGGGGGGAGTAAAAAGAAATATTGTAGTGATAGGGGATAGTATAGTTAGGGGGATAGATACTGTTTTCTGCAGCCAAGAGCATGAGTCCCGAAGGCTGCGTTGCCTGCCCAGTGCCAGGGTTAAGGAGAGAAACCTGGAGTGGGAAGGGGAAGATCCAGTTGTCATGGTCCACGTAGGTACCAATGACATAGATAGGACAAAGAAAGAGGTTCTGCTGAGAGAGTATGAGCAGCTAGGTGCTAAATTAAAAAGCAGAACCACAAAGGTAGTAATCTCTAGATTACTACCTGAGCCACGAGTAAATTTGCATAGGGTAAATAAGGTCAGAGAAATGAACAAGTGGCTCAAAGACTGGTGTGGGAGAAATGGGTTTCGGTTTGTGGGGCACTGGCACCAGTACTGGGATAAGGGAGCTGTTCTGTTTGGACGGGCTTCACTTGAACCATGCTGGGGCTAGTGTCCTGGCGAATCGAATAACTAGGGCTGAAGAGAGGGCTTTAAACTAAATAGTGGGGGGGAGGATCCAGGTGAGCGGGAATTTAAAAAGTAAATGAGAAATAAGAAAGCAATAGAGCAGGATAGAGATGGGGGAAATAATAACCAGAGTGTGACAGGAAGGGACAGAAGGTTTTAAAAATAAGAGTGCAACAGAAAATGGGGCCAAAACAAGGAGAAATGGTAAAAAGACAAAGTTAAAAGCTCTATATCTGAATGCACACAGCATTCATAACAAGATAGATGAGTTGATGGCACAAATAGATGCAAATGGATATGATCTGATCGCCATTACAGAGACATGGTTGCAAGGTGATCAGGGCTGGGAAATGAATATTCCAGGGTATTTGACAATTTGGAAGGATAGACAGAAAGGAAAGGGAGGTGGGGTGGCTTTGTTGGTAAAGGATGGGATCAGAGCAGTGGGGAGCAGTGATATTGGCTCAGAAGATCAAGATGTAGAATCGGTTTGGGTGGAGATAAAAATAATAAAGGGAAAAAGTCTCTGGTGGGTGTAGTCTACAGGCCCCCGAACAGTAGCAATACTGTTGGACAGAGTATAAATCAACAAATAATGGAGGCCAGTAAAAAAGGTACGGTAATAATCATGGGTGATTTTAATCTCCATATTGATTGGACAAATCAAATTGGCCATGGTAGCCTTGAGGAGGAGTTCATAGAGTGCACCCGGGATGGTTTCCTAGAACAGTATGTAATGGAACTAACCAGGGAGCATAGAGTCATAGAGTTATACAGCACAGAAAGAGGCCCTTCGGCCCATCGTGTCCACGCCAGCCATAGGCCCTGTCTAATCTAATCCCATTTTCCAGCAGGCTACCTTGGATCTGGTACTGTGTAATGAGACAACTGGAAAGAAACATTAAAACAGATAGTAAGAGCTTCTACAGATATATAAAAAGGAACAGGGTAGCTAAAGTAAACATTGGTCCCTTAGAGGATGAGACTGGGGAATTAATAATGTGGAACAGGGAAATGGCAGAGACTCTGAACAAATATTTTGTATCTGTCTTCACGGTAGAAGACACTAACAACATCCCAATAATGGATAACCAAGGGGCTACAGGTGTAAGTTTCATGGAACAGTTTGGCCCCAGCACAAGGGCATGAAACGGTTAAGCTTCGAGGCACAGAAAAAGTGCCAGTCATCAAACTCTGCAGTTCTCGGAGAACACATTGATACTGGACAATGAAAGCTTTGACTCGTGATTAACTCTGGAAAGGACATTGACATTGAACTGTGAGGCCTTGAATCAAAAAAGGTGGTAGAGAGAAAACGGGGAATTACAGACCGGTAAGCCTGACATTGGTAGTGGGGAAAATGCTAGAGTCCATTATAAAAGATGTAATAGCAGAGCACTTGGAAAACAGTGACAGGATCGGACAAAGTCAACATGGATTTACAAAAGGTAAATCGTGCTTGACTAATCTACTTGAATTTTTTGAGGATCTAACTGGTAAAATAGATAAGGGAGAACCAGTGGATGTGGTGTATTTGGACTTTCAAAAGGCTTTCAATAAGGTCCCGCATAAGAGATTAGCGTGTAAAGTTAAGGCACATGGGATTGGGAGCAAGGTATTGACTTGTATAAGAGGTTTTCTCTCTGAGATCGCCGAGGTTTCTCTCGCCAGAGGCCTCTCTCTCTCTTTTGCACAGTAAAACCTTGAGTGGTTCGACCCACTCGCCCCTTAGGTTCTGGACACTGGACTTAGGTGCAGGAACTACAATGCAGAGAAGACTCTTATAGACCAGGTTTAATGAATCAAAATGGAATTTTATTGCATATGGAAAAAAAACAAATCAAATGCAAGCAAATAAGAGGGTACATGGGAGGGAAAAAAAATCATAACAATACAGTACTAGCTAAAATAGATACAGGCATATTATACCTTACAACAGTCATTATGAAATGGGGAAACACACGGAACATCGAGGGACAACAACTCATGTTAATTACACCCAAAATGACCACCCCTTTAACCTATCTAGATCCGATTATGAAGGGCCAGAAACATGCTCACCAATCCAGTTGGAAAAGTATAGAGTTTTGAAACAGGTCTGCGTTTTGATCCCCTCAGGCGTCCTGTTTCCTCGTGGTCAGTGGAGCCACAGCGGGCTGCGCCACACCTCTCTCTCCCTCTCTCGAGGTGAAGGTCACGGACAGGCTGGACGCTGGCGGGCCTGGATGTCGGCGGAGATCATCTGCTTGACCACGATTGGAAGCCCCTAGCCGGCTTTCATGTAGGTTTCTTCAGTAGTTTTTCTACCCTCCCGTTTCATCAACGGCCCGGGGTTGGTCGATGATCTCCCGATGTTTTACCCCAGGGTGGGACGCCGACTCGAACCGTCTTCTTCTCTGAACTCCAGCTGCTATCGAAGGTAACGGCTATTACCGAAGGTCCTACGAAGATGATGAAGAAAAGGAACCTCTCTCTTCCCAACATCTAAGATGAAGCCCTTTTTTTTTCGCTACCCCGGGTGTCTCCAATTATACTTCTCAGAAGAAGCCTCTATCTCCCGCCAAATCAAGGTTAGTCTTTGTTTAACTTTTGGCGGGATATGGCACAGCGGGGTAGTTATTATATTTAAACTGCTTTCGGGATGGCCGGTGATGGCCATCTCTGGTCTGGAATGACCTGGTAATATTTTAATGTCTTCTTGATGTCTTTAACGGGTCCTTGATGCGTTCTTTATGAATATGGAACTGTTCCCCTTTGTCTGGGTAAACATTTAGATGGCCTTTATCTACAGGCCGATCTGACTGGATCTGCATCCAATCTTTATGTATGTGTTAAAGTCTGGTTTCATTTTCTCAGAAACGGCTTCCAGAACTTACTATGGGTTGAATCCACAAAGGCTGTCTGGGGACTGCAGGAACCATTTTAAAGTGTCCCAATAAGCTAGTCACGGGGTCTGGCGGCCATTTTGTGTGTCCCTTTTCTGGGCTTCCTTTAAAACAGTCTTTTAAAAATCACGGCCTCTTCTGCCAGAGGACCCTTATAATACAATATTAATTTTGCGAATTCTACATTTGGATAGAGAACTGGTTGGCAGACAGAAAGCAAAGCGTTGGAATAAACGGGTCTTTTTCCAAGTGGCAGGCAGTGACTAGTGGGATACCGCAGTGATCGCTCCTTGGACCCCAGCTATTCACAATATATATTAATGATCTAGACAAGGGAACTAGATGTAATATCCCCAAATTTGCAGACGACACAAAGCTGGGTGGGCACGTGTGCTGTGAGGAGGATGCCGAGAAACTCCAGGATGATTTGGACAGGTTGGGTGATTGGGCAGAAACATGGCAGATGCAATATAACGTGGATAAATGCGAGGTTATCCAATTTGGTGGCAAAAACAGGAAGGCAGATTATTATCTGAATGGGAGAAGGGGAAGTGGAACGAGACCTGGGTGTCCTTGTGCACCAGTCGCTGAAGGTAAGCATGCAGGTGCAGCAGACAGTTAAGAAGGCAACTGGTATGTTGACCTTTGTAGCGAGAGGGTTTGAGTACAGGAACGAGGATGTCTTGCTGCAGTTGTACAGGGCCTTGGTGAGACCACATCTTGAGTATTGTGTGCAGTTTTGGTCGCCTTATCTGAGGAAGGATGTTCTTGCCATGGAGGGAGTTCAGCGAAGATTCAGCAGGCTGATACCTGGGATGGCAGGAATGACGTATGAGGAGAGATTGGGTCGATTGGGCTTATACTCGCTGGAGCTTAGAAGAATGAGGGGGATCTCATTGAAAGTTATAAAATTCTAACAGGACTAGACAGACTAGATGCAGGAAGGATGTTCCCAATGGTCGGGGAGTCCAGAACCAGGGGTCACAGTCTAAGGATAAGAGGTAAGCCATTTAGGACAGAAATGAGGAGGAATTTCTTCATCCAGAGAGTGGTGAACCTGTGGAATTCTCTACCACAGAAGGCAATAGAGGCTGTGGTGTATGTAACCTGTTCCACCTTAAGAGAACTTAAGCCTGTTCCACCTTAAGAGATGTACTACTTTCTCTGGCTGCTGTATACGTAATACCGGGGGTGACCACACCGGTATATAAGCACTGTGTAGTAATATTGTATTCAATATAGTCCCTACCTCCAACCAGTAAAGACCTGTTGAATTTACTCTTGTAGTCTGTGTAGTAATTATCACTATAACACACAGACTTAACAGTGGCGACGAGTCCGATTCTTACCCTGCGGCAGTTATTTCCACGGCGGCTTCGTCCACAGACAGGACGCCGAAGAGAGGTTTCCACCCTCATCACCCTACTGGAAGACACGTCGAGCGGCAGGCATCGAGAAACCGGAGTGCAGAAGACATCCTGACCTCGAAGCCTCCATCAGCGACTGTCAGCTTTCTTCTTTCTACCTCGGTGGTGGGTAAGCCGGGCAGCGACGCGACAGAAAGTCAACCGCGTTGGCTGTACAGACGGGGCTGGGAAGACGGAGGAATAAGGGCGGTGAGATCGATCGCGACCGGAGATAAGGGCCGGGCCGCTTTCGAGCGAGAGGCGCAGCGCGGGGACATCGATCGCGACCGGAGATAAGGGCCGCATTCGGGCTAAAAGGCGCAGCGTCTGGGGAAACTGAAGGCGCGAGAGCCGCGGTGAAGCGGAGACAGCGTCGGGGGACGGTTGAAGACCGCCAAGCGCGGGAAAACCGCCATTTTGTGGGCGGAGGACGACGACAAGAGCGGGAAGCCGCCATCTTGGATAACATAAAAATACAATAAATTGCAACGATGCCTAAACATGGGAACATTAATACCTTTGATAGTGACATCGAAGATTGGGCCATGTATGTAGAACGCATACAAAATTATTGTAAGGCAAGTAAAATTCCTGATGCAGATAAAGCACTAACATTATTAAATTTAATGGGTGCGAAGACATACGGGCAATTGAAACACCTGTTATCACCAGATGAACCGACGGATAAGACGTTCGATGAGATTGTTACTGTCCTGAAAAATCATCTAAACCCCACGCCGCTGATGCTAGCGGAACGATTTAAATTTTACGACAGAAGGCAGCTGCAGAATGAAAGCAATGCTGAATATTTGATGGAATTACGTAAGCTAGCAAAATATTGTCCGTCTGGAACGGGACTGACAGAGGCACTACGAGATAAATTTGTGTGTGGTTTATTTAAACAGGATACACAAAAGCGGCTGCTCGAGGAGAATGAGCTGACGCTTGAGAAGGCGGTCACTATGACAGCAGCACACGAAGCCGCAGCGAGAGGCACAGCAGTAATGCAGCTACGGTCACCGGAACTCGGTACAAACAAATTGGGTTTGAGTTCTGTCAAATGTTACCGTTGTGGAAAGACAACGCACGATCAGAACCAGTGTTGGTTTAAAAACCAAGAATGCAGAACGTGTGGCAGGCTTGGCCACATAGCTAAAGTATGCCGGTCAGGAAAGAAGACGAGCAACAAAAAGTCACCGCAAGGAAAATACGCAAAGGTACACAAGGTGACAAAGAACAGTTTGACTGAACAGAAGTCAGATTCAGACGCTAGCAGTAATGAACTGGATAGCTTAAGAGTACACAACGTTGGTAAGGATGCAGATCTCCAGACAATTTGGGTCACTCTTCAGATAGCAGGAGTCCAAGTAAAAATGGAATTGGACACTGGATCGGCATTGACGGTCATGAATAAGAAAGATTACAGAAGGTTATTCCAACATATTCCCCTACAGGATACGGAGATTATATTGAAAACATACACGGGGCAAAGAGTGTACCCCATCGGAAAAATAGAGGTAGAAGTGGTCCACAAGGGCGAAGAAAGCCAAGTAATGGACTTATATGTGCTACCTGAAGGAGGTCCACCACTACTAGGACGGGAGTGGATTAGGAAAATGAATATGGACTGGCACTCCTTGAAGGCACTAACGGTAGATTCCGGGGAAACAGATGTCAAACCTAAACGATTGTCCAGAATATTGGATGATGCTAAAGAGGTGTTCCAGCAGGGACTGGGAACACTGAGAGGAATTACGGCAAACATCAAGATTGATGAACATGCACAACCAAAATTTTTTAAAGCCAGACCGGTACCCTATGCAATACGACCTACTGTTGAAGCGGAACTGGAAGCACTAGAACGTTCAGGTGTACTGTCTAAGGTAGATTGGAGTGAGTGGGCTACGCCCATTGTTCCCGTTATGAAACGTCCTGCGAGCAACAAGCCAGGAGATCCAGGGAAGGTTCGCATCTGTGGAGATTTCAAAATCACCGTTAGTCCGGTGCTTCACATGGTGCAGTATCCGCTTCCACGGATTGAGGATATTTTCGCTTCATTGTCTGGCGGGAAACACTTCACCAAGATAGACCTGGCGCAGGCGTACTTGCAGATGGAGGTTGAGGAAGAGTCACACCAATACCTCACGATCAACACGCATCGAGGGTTGTACCGGTACAATAGGCTGGTTTTTGGAGTGGCATCGGCTCCAGCAATTTGGCAGAGGGCCATGGAGCAGGTATTACAGGGAATTCCAGGCACACAATGTTACCTGCACAATATTCTGATCACAGGTGATGGTGATGAACAACATCTCGCAAACTTGGAACTGGTGCTCAACAGACTGAAAGAGTATGGACTTAGAGTAAATCGGCAGAAATGTGAGTTCTTCCAGAAGCGGATCTCGTGCTGTGGCCATGTCATTGACCGGGAGGGGCTTCATAAGCCTTCTGACAAGATTGAGGCAGTTGTAAAGGCTCCCGCTCCGGAGAATGTCTCTCAGTTGAGGTCGTTTCTAGGATTAATTAACTATTACCATAAATTTCTACCAAATCTATCCACGGTACTGCACCCGTTAAACGCTCTTTTACAGAAAGGGGTACCATGGGAATGGGGCAAAAACTGTAAGAAGGCATTTCGCAAAAGCAAAGAATTGATCACCTCAGAGGAAGTGTTGGCTCACTTCAACCCGACACTGCCTATTCGGTTGGCTTGTGATGCTTCTCCATATGGTATTGGGGCAGTACTCTCACACAAGTTGCCAAATGGCACGGAAAGGCCAGTCGCGTTTGCATCCAGATCATTGACCTCCGCTGAGCGCAACTATGCGCAGATCGATAGGGAGGCTCTTAGCCTTGTATGGGGAGTGAAGAAGTTTAATCATTACCTGCAGGGCCAAAAATACACACTTCTGACAGACCATCAACCGTTGGTATCCATTTTTAACTCTAAGAAGGGTGTTTCGGTGATGACAGCGCAGCGTCTCCAGAGATGGTCTCTTTTCCTAGGGGCACATCAATATCAAATAGAATTCAAAGGTACGAAACAGCATGGCAATGCTGATGGGCTGTCGCGCCTGCCACTACCTGAAGAAGAAGACACGACGAAAGTTGACCCTGTTGGCTTATTTCATTCGACCATCATCGAGTGTTTACCAGTCACCAATGCAAGTATTGAAAGAGAAACCAGGAACGACCCGACACTGTCCAGAGTCTACGAGGTGACAGTGAAAGGATGGCCAACACAGGGTGATCCTCTGTTACCGGCATTTTCGGCAAGGCGAGACCAGCTGTCCGTCTGCCATGGTACCTTGATGTACGGGACAAGAGTGATTATTCCTCCCAAGTTAAGGGAAAGAGTTTTAAACGAACTGCATGAAGGTCATCTGGGGGGAGTTAAAATGAAAAGTCTTGCTAGGGCTTATGTATGGTGGCCGGGTATTGACCAACAGATTGAGGAGTTAACGAAAAGCTGCGCTGGGTGCCAAAAAGTGCAAAATGCACCTCCGATAGCACCGCTACACCCATGGGGATGGACTTCAGCCCCATGGCAAAGCGTACACATTGACTTTGCTGGTCCATTCATGGACTCCATGTTCCTAATCGCGGTGGACGCACATTCCAAATGGCCAGAAGTCATCAAGATGAATACCACTACTTCAGAAAAGACAATTGCGGTGTTAAGAACAATATTCGCAAGGAACGGATTGCCAGAACAGATCTGTTCGGACAATGGACCACAGTTGTATCGGAAGAATTCCGACAATTCTTGAAGAAGAATGGAGTAAAACATTATACCTCTGCCCCATATCATCCGGCGACAAACGGGTTGGCTGAAAGATTTGTCCAGACATTCAAAAAGGCAATTAAGGCCATGAACGATGATCAGATTCCGCTGCAACACAAGGTCGACAAGTTCCTGATGTCATATCGAAACGCCGATCATGCAGTGACTAACCAAAGTCCTGCCATGATGTTTTATAACAGGAGGTTGCGGTCCAAGTTGGACTTGTTAAAACCAAATGTGCAGAGGGAAGTGGAAAACAAACAGTTTCGGCATATTAACAACAAGACCACTCGAACTTTCGACGTAGGACAACCAGTGTTGGCAAAGGGCTATGGAAACGAAAAATGGCAGTCCGGAACAATTCGGGCCAGACAAGGACCTCTGATGTACACAGTAGATATTGGTCATAATGTGATAAGGCGTCATGCGGATCAACTGGTAGAGTCGAGAGCAAGGGTCGAACCCATGGTTGTGACAGAGACAACTGTGGAAGACGTTAATGAACCTGAAGCATCTACCTCGGCAGGGAATGTACTTGATGATGATGACACCCAATACATTGGAAACCAAATAGAGGAGGCACCTCAACAACAAGAATCAGAGACTACTGAGAGGCGTTATCCAAGCCGCATCAGAAAGCCTCCTGAGAGACTGAACCTTTGAACTGTTATACCTGAAGTTATATATGTATATATGTTATTATGTTATGTTAAATGGGGATATGACTGTTAAGCTAAAAAGGGAGGATTGTGGTGTATGTAACCTGTTCCACCTTAAGAGAACTTAAGCCTGTTCCACCTTAAGAGATGTACTACTTTCTCTGGCTGCTGTATACGTAATACCGGGGGTGACCACACCGGTATATAAGCACTGTGTAGTAATATTGTATTCAGTATAGTCCCTACCTCCAACCAGTAAAGACCTGTTGAATTTACTCTTGTAGTCTGTGTAGTAATTATCACTATAACACACAGACTTAACAGAGGCCAATTCATTAAATATATTCAAGAAGGAGTTGGATATATTTCTTAACGCTAAAGGGATCAAGGGATATGGGGAGAAAGCAGGGACCGGGTACTGAATTTGGATGATCAGCCATGATCGCATTGAATGGCGGAGCAGGCTCGAGGGGCCGAATAGCCTACTCCTGTTCCTATCTTCTATGTTTCTATGTAATCATGATTGGTTTTGATGGGAAAAATTAACATCTGGACAATGCTCTGAGTTTAACTGAAACAATGAATGTCTTGATAGGTGGTTTAATGGTGAATAGGTGATTTAACTTTGGACAATGAGACTTTGGGGGAGAAATTCAGTATCGCCCCGTTCGGGGCGTAAGTATCGGCTGGGCACGAAATTTTGCGCCCGGCGCAAATTATCGCCACCTACTGATAAATTGGCCTGCTTCACCCCAGGAGGTGCTTGGAGCGCTAAAAGAGGTGCTGCACGACTGTCTTAAGGCGCTAATTCGGAGAAGCGAGGCGCCACCACCAAGGGCGGGCGCAGCGCAGGTGCGGCCAGTTAGCAATTGCCCGCAGACACGCTGGCGCCGGTCAGCTCTTAAAGGGGAGGTTCGATCTTGGATTGCAGCCACACCCTGCGCATTGGAGCCCTGATTCTCGGCCTGGACAGACCTGCTGCCACATTCTGATGCTTAGGGCCATGGAAAGGGCCAGGGAGCGAGCGCAGCGGTTCAGCGAGGGGGCCTTGCAGGTTCTGGTTGGCACAGTGGAGCGCAGGTGATCTATTCTGTTCCCGGACAGTGGCAGGAGGCCGCTGCCCAACGACTATCGCAAAGCTTGGAGGGAGGTGGCTCACAGAATGACCTCCAGCAGCATGGTGCCTAGGACCCCTGTGCAATGCAGGAAGAAGTTCAACGACCTCACTCGGGTCGTCAGGGTGAGTACCCTTTTCAGTATCCTCTTCATCCCTGCATGTCGACCACACTTTATGGCCAAAGGGTCCTGAAAGCCCCAATGCCCAGCCCTCATCCAACACCTATGGCTCTTTCAGGAAACTCACACGCACATTCAGCACTTTACACACTGTAAGGACTAATTGACCATGGGAGGCAGTGCAGCCAAGATCAGGCCTTCACACTGTAAGGGCTATTCCACCATGGGAGGCAGTGCAGCCACGATCAGGGCTTCACACTGTAAGGGCTATTCCACCATGGGAGGCAGTGCAGCCAAGATCAGGGCTTCACACTGTAAGGGCTATTCCACCATGGGAGGCAGTGCAGCCAAGATCACAGCTTCACACTGTAAGGGCTATTCTACCATGGGAGGCAGTGCTGCTAAGGTCAGGGCTTCACACTGTACTCAGAGCCCGTCCTTTCTCTTGCAGGGCAAGCTGGCGCATAACAGGAGGCAGCAGCAACGGACCGGGGGAGGCTGGCCTCACCTTCAAGCCCTCACCGATCTGGAGCAGCGAGTCCAGCGGATTATGGAAAGCCGGATGATTGGCCCCGTCGCCACTGGAGATGCCGACCCCGTTCTGGATAGCAATGGTAAGGTCATCACCTTTTTGACCTCTCTCCTTCCATTTGTGTAACATATCAAAGTTTGCAGATGATACTAAGATGGGAGGGAAAGTAGTGAGTGAGGAGGACATACAAAACCTGCAAGGGGACAACAGGCTAAGTAAGTGGGCAGAGATTTGGCAGATGGAATACAATACTGGAAAGTGTGAGGTTATGCACTTTGGCAGGAAAAATCGTAGAGCAAGTTATTATCTTAATGGCAAGAAACTGGAAAGTACTGAAGTACAAAGGGATCTGGGGGTCCTGGTGCACGAAACTCAAAAGGTTAGTATGCAGGTGCAGCAAGTGATTAAGAAGGCCAATGGAATGTTGGCTTTCATTGCTAGGGGGATAGAATATAAAAATAGGGAGGTATTGCTTCAGTTGTACAAGGTATTGGTGAGACCGCACCTGGAATACTGCGTACAGTTTTGGTGTCCATACTTAAGAAAGGACATACTTGCTCTCGAGTCAGTACAAAGAAGGTTCACTCGGTTAATCCCGGGGATGAGGGGATGAACATATGAGGAGAGGTTGAGTAGATTGGGACTCTACTCATTGGAGTTCAGAAGAATGAGAGGCGATCTTATTGAAACATATAAGATTGTGAAGGGGTTGGATCGGGTGGATGCGGGGAAGATGTTCCCGATGATGGGTGAAACTAGAACTAGGGGGCATAGTCTTAGAATAAGGGGCTGCTCTTTCAAAACTGAGATGAGGAGGAACTACTTCACTCAGAGGGTGGTAGGTCCATGGAATATGCTGCCCCAAAAAGCTGTAGAAGCTACATCATTACATAAATTTAAAACAGAAATAGACAGTTTCCTAGAAGTAAAGGGAATTAAGGGTTACGGGGAGCGGGCAGGAATTTGGACATGAGTCTAGGTTCGGATCGGTCATGGCCCTGTGGGTAGCGGAGCGGGCCCAGGGGCCGTGTAGCCTGATCCTACTCCTATTTCGTGTGTCTAATTCTGTTAGATTCAGGAGATGGTTCTGTGATAGTGGATTGGCGGTTAGGATCAGATCAGCCATGATCTTATTGAATGGCGGAGCAGGCTCGAGGGGCCGATTGGACTACTCCTGCTCCTATTTCTTATGTTCTTATGTTCTTATGTTGTGCCTCACACCAGCATCCTTTGCCACTATCGAACCAATACAGTACATTGCAGCACTCATGCCTCCCTCACTGCCACCCTGTCCTCACGCTAAAGCCACTCTTGTACCTCCCTGCTTTCAGATGCTGATTCGCCAGGTGAGGAGGCGGGCCCTCAAGCTGCCACTGTGAGTGACTCTGAAAATGAGGACGAGGAGGAAGCCGGACCATCAGTGCCACCCTCAGCCGAGGCAGCCCATGGCTATAACGGGGACACGTCTTCCCTGGAGGGGAGCAGGGGGGAATGGTCTGAGGAGGGTGAAGCTCCGGGGCCCAGCGGGCTGCGTGGGTAGGGAAGCTCGGCATCCTTCTCCCTGGAGGGAGAGTCTGGCCTCGAGTCCTGCTACAGTGAGCGCAGAAGAGGTGCGGCTCCTCGCTGAAATGAGCGCCCAGGCGGAGCACAGGCACACTGAGCTCATGGCTGCAGTGGCAAGGATACCCGAATCCATTGAGTCACTGGCAAGGAGTGTCCAGGACTTCGGCGCAGCATAGGCAAGGAGTCTCCAGGACTTCGGTGCAGCACAGGCACCTGCCACGCAAGTGCTTAGTGCTGCAATGCAGTCAGTGGCTAGTCTCATGCAGACGCAGATTGAGGCCACACGAGCACTGACTGCTGCCACCCTCGCTGGATTGGGCACGAATTGCCGGGGCACGAATTGCCGGGGCCCCCACCGCGCCGCAGCAGCCCAGCAGTCTGTGCTTCAGCAGATTGCTCTGCATGCTGCAGTGCTGCCCCGTGGGAGTGCCAGTGTGTCGTCCGAACAGGGAGTTGCTGTCCTCTGTCAGGATGACAGCATTCCTGCTGCCAACACTGTCATTTCTCCACTGCAGCTGCCACCACCTGTAGGACAGACTGCTGCCGCCCATGCAGAGTTGGAGCAGTCAACAGCCGGGCCCTCCAGGCCCAGAGCTGGTCCAGGCCGTCCCTCAAGGGCATCTGCAGTCTCAGTTTCTGACACTCAGCAGCCTTCCCCCAGCCTTGCTGCAGCCACTGGGGTCCCATTGCGGAGGAGCTGCAGGGTGGGAAGGGGCCAATCTCGCAAGCGAAGCAGATCACCCTCGAAGGGCAAAAAGTAGGAGGTGTGGTAAAATGCTGTTAAATGTTTTATTGAAGGCCGAGGATCGTGGTCATTTTTTGGTTACTGTTTTGTTCATTGTCTCCAGGTTGTGAGAGCCAGTTATGTGACTGACTGCTTTTTTTGTGTTTTCTCTCTATTACTTTGTCATACGGGAAGGGCACACAGTTTGTTAAATAAAGAAGTGTCTTTATTCAGAATGTGCATGTTTGCTCTTTTAACTATTTGTTGCCTTGACCGGCTCAGGGGTTGCAGAACGGTTCCATTCATGTTCTTTGAATGGCAGAAGCCATTCCCTCAGAGGGGGCCTAGAACCGACTTGCAATAAACCGCTGACGGACGGCCCTTGCATTTTGTGCCTCCCTCCCGTCCTGGTGCTGCTCCTCCTCCTCCTCTGCTGGTGCTCCAATGTCTGGTGGCAGTGGCTGAGTCCTGAGGATTGCCAGGTTATGCAGCATGCAGCACACAACAACGAAATGGGAGACTCGCTCAGGTGAGTACTGAAGGGCTCCTCCGGAATGGTCCAGACAGCAGAACCGTTGCTTGAGCACGCCGATTGTGTGCTCAATGATGTTCCTGGTCGCTTGATGGCTCTCATTGTATCATTCTTCAGCAGGGGTGCTGGGCGAACAGAGCAGGGTCATCAGCCAGGTGCACAGAGGATAGCCCTTGTCCCCGAGAAGCCAGCCTCCTGGGTGAGCCGGGGCTTCGAAAAGGTCTGCCACAGAAGTCTGGCGCAGGATGAAGGCGTCGTGGCTGCAGCCTGGAAAGCGGGCATTGACAGCGACTATCAGCTGTCTGTGGTCACACACCAACTGCACGTTCAACGAATGGAATCCCTTCTGGTTGCGGTAATCCTCGGCATTCTCTTGCGGTGCCCGCAAAGCCACATGCGTGCAGTCAATGGCGCCCTGGACCATGGGGAGGCCCGCTATTCTTGCAAATCCCATTGTGCGCTCTTGCTGCTTGTCCGGGGTCATGGGGAAGGAGATGTACTGACGTCTCCTTTTAATGCGGGCATTCGTGACTTGACGGATGCAGCAATGCACTGCGAACTGGGAGATATTGGCAATGTCCACAGTAGCGGATTGAAAGGAGCTGGTGGCATAGAATTTGAGAGCCACTTTGACCTTCACTGACACCGACAGAGATGTCCTGCTCCTCAGTTGAGGCTGCAGATCTGGCTGAAGCAGGTGGCAGAGCTCAGTGACCACCTCCCTGCTGAATCGCAGCCTCCGAAAACACTGCTCCTCAGACATATTGAGGTATGAGAACTGTTGGCGGAAAACCCTGGGAGGGTAAGGTCTCGTGTGCTGACGCCTGTTGGCCCTCCTCCGTCTGGCCATGATTGGCACTCTCTGCGTCTCTGTGCCCTCTCAATGTAATGGAGAAGCCCAACATTCCAACCCATTGCAGCCCCCATAGTATGTGGCCACTCAAGGTTATGCCGGTGAAGAAGCAAACCAACTACAAAGTGCTGGTCAGATGCCAGAAGTACCTCTGCGAGCGCTGACTCAATGCAGAAAGCTCTCTCCCTTTGTCTCTCTGCAAATCTCTCTCTCTCTCACAGAAGGAGTGGTCCAAAAATGGCTACCACAAAGAAGCCAGGAAGAGCCCCCTTTAAATAGCGCCCCCCCCAGCCCCACAATGACTGGGAACCGTTCCAGTCAACCAGTCGCTGGGAGCGACAGGCGGAAAGGAGGGGGGCGCCACTGAATTTCTGGTTCGGAGCGCCCCAAGTGCGTTGCACCATGAAATGACGTCAGGATCTGCATGCGCAGCTGAGCGGGCACTGCGGTTTAGCGCCGCCGCTAAATGTCTGCTCAATTTCGCGAGAGGCGCAGGTCTCACCGCGCCCGGGCGCCAGCTGGATCGTGCCCCACTTATCGCCCTCTTAAGGCGCTAACGGATGGCGCAACCAACTGAATTTCTCCCCCTTTGTGTTTTAATGGGTTCCATGGACCTCCAATGGATAAGACAACGCTACCAGTTTCGCTGGAACAATGGACTTCCTGGCCTCAATGGAAAACACTTTAACCTTGGGCAAAACATATCAGCAGTAGGACTAAATCACATTAAATATGTACCACAGGGCGGGGAGACAAGATAAGAAATTATCTTCCATCCCTCAGCCCTGTACACATCCTGTGGTTTGGATTAATAGGTGTGTATTGGAAAACAAGAGTTGGGGAAAGGCCCAGATTCGAAAAGGCATGACGGAAGAGCTGCAAAAAGGAACCACACCTCATCTCTCTCTCTCTCTCTCTCTCAGAAGCTCTCGCTCGGAAGCTCTCTCTAGGAAGCTGGCCCTGATTTCAGCAACTGCCAGGTGTAAGAAGGAAGGGAAGACGGTCATCTCCAGCTCCCAGCCTGCAATCGACGTCGGTCACGATCAGCCGGACGGGTGATTGTAAGTATCAGTTGACTCTACAAGGGGTTTGTGCTGTGTAGGCAGCTGCAGTCAGATTAAGGAGGACGGGGACAGGTCATCTCCGATCCAGGCCTACAATCCACAACGGTAACGACCGGCCGTATGGGTGATTGTAAGTTTCAGCCAAATCTCAACAGGTTTTTGTCTGCGTTTTGATAAACTAACAGTTTTGGGTTGAACCTAAATCTTGTGTCATCTACCATTTTGTTCCTGTAAAACCCAAAGTCAAAGAACCCTTGTAAGGAGGAGGAAACATATCTTACATATCTTGGCGACCGGCGGCAGGACTCTTGAGGTGTGGAACAAAATAAGGCACAAAGTAAGGGCAACAAACCCTAGGGAGGCTAAGGTAGTCTCAGGGAACTAAGCTAGTCTCAGGGAGGCTAAGGTAGTCTCAGGTTGGCTAAGGTAGCCAAAGTAAATATTTTTCAGCCGGGGCAAAATAAATGATGTACTCTCCGCAGGAGAAAGCGGTAGAGTGGACGGTTAGAAGTAGCCGTTGAAAGTCTATGGAGGCTAAGGTAGCCTCGTATATATGTAGCAAGTTAGACATTTCTGAGCCATGGGCACAAGAAATGTTACACTCTGAGGATCCGCAGGAAAAAGTGGCAGAGTGGACGGTTAATGTTAACCATAAAAGAATGAGAGAGAAGGCGATTTGGCTACTGTGTCTACAGAAGCAAACCTCGATTCTCAGGGAAAAGGTGCAACAGCTGGAAGATGAGAAGAGGGAACTAGAAACCAAGGCAAGCGATAAGGACGCCGTCATAGAGCGACTGACGAAAGGTTTAAGTGAGGAAAGGCAGGAGAGAAAGATTAAGGAGGAGAGGGCGCAGAACAATCTCGAATACTTACAGTGTCAGGTGACAGAGGGTAAGAGGCAGTGTCAGACTCACTGCGAACAAAGTGAAAGGAATCTAGAAGGAGCTGAAGAGGCAGAGGAGCGATTGAAAGATATCAAGGTAGCGTATAGAGTAGCCCGAACTCCGGGTTATGAGGGGGCAGATCACAGGCCTTGTAATGAAAAGATCCGTAAGTTGACCTTAAAACTATCCGGGGCCAGAGGGATGGTTTGTCTCATGACGCCTGGAGAAGTTGGAGATGACTGGGATATGGAGGGTAAAGAATCAGATGATGGGCCCCCGTATAGCGAGCATCAGCCGGCTCCTGAAGCACCGGGACCACCGAGACCGATGTGTCCCCTACGACAGCAGAAGTTCGGTCCGCCACCAGCGGGTGGTGGCCCGGTGCCGTTGCAGAGCGATTATGTGCTCCCATTTACGCCGCTTCAGCTCCGGAAAATGCTGACGAGTGTGGCTAAATTAAAGCAGGAAAGGGACGCCTCCGTTCATTTTGCCAATGTAGAGCAGGTAGGGGGCATTAATAACTGCAATGAGGAGGAGATGAGGAAGTCGATACTGTTCTCCCTTGATGGGAAGCTATGTCAGAGTTTGTCGGCAGCCACCAAGTTAGGGGGAGGAACCATGCATGACTTATAAGATGAGATCTTGGTAGCACCAGGGCACAGCCAAGGTAGTCCGTTCTTGCAGGTAAAGCAGACTAGGCAGCAGGCAGGCGAGTCGTCAGATACGTTTGCAGATAGATTGTGGCCGACTTATGTGAGGGCCACTGGAGGAGATCTAGTACGCGCAGACTTAAGAGGGGCTCCCAGGAATCATTGGCTGAGGACCGCAGTGTCCAACAGTTTGCCGCGAATCAGGGCAAAGGCCGAGCCATGCTTTAACCCAGAGGACCTCCACAATACAAAGGTGGGTGTGCTGCGGAAGCTGACTCTAGCTTTCAAGTCAGGACAAGGGGAAGAGGAGAAACACAGGGGGAAGGTGCACGAAGTGAAAGGGAATGTGAGGAGTAAAAGGGAATGAAGACAGGAGGGAAATAATGCGGGTAGATCCCAGGCGTGTTTTAACTGTGGGAAGTTGGGACACTGGAGTAAGGAGTGTAAGCTCCCGAAAGGGGGTAAATCAGGGCACGAGGGTCCCGAGGTAGAGACGAACCAAGGGAAGGTAGAAGACGACCCAGTAAAAATCTTAGTAGCCGCATTACAGCAGGTTATGGGCAAGGATAAAGGGAAACTGGATGCTGCTGTGGGTGACAGAGGACCCAGCGCGCCTGCACCCCCACTGTGATGGGGCCGCGCCCCAGCCCGAGTACCCGTGTCCGCGCATCTACGATGAGTGGGGCAGACCATGTGTAGATGTGAAAGTGGAGACCGTTAGGGGAAGGTATTTGGTAGATACAGAAGCCTCTAGCACGGTGATCCACTCACCGAATCCGACCACTTCCCCATGGCCGAGTGGGGCCCCATTTACACTAGCAGGTTTCACGGGTAATGCACAGGCTGGGGCGGTATCGAAACAACGATAGAATTAGGACCCAATGTAACGAAATGGGAATGCATTTTGATGAAGTGGGAACAGCCCGGTTCGAGAGTTCTCGGGGCCGACTACATGTTGGCATACCATGCCATAGTAGACATGAAAAACAACTGTCTATGGGGGGCAATCGATGCGGATAGGATAGGCGACGTTGTAGTGATTCCCAGGGGCAGTAAGGATAAAGGCAGCACCTGTATGGTGAAGCCGAAAGGGAGCTATGACCTGGAACAATTGGTCGATAGCATCCCAGCCAGGTATCAAAGGCATGTACGGGAGAATATAGACGTGTTTGTCACGCACAGACATGATTGCGGGAGAGTGACGAGGGTAGAAGTGAAGGTAGATGGGGACCCAATGTCACGGCCCCAGAAACAGTATAACTTTCCCCAGGAAGCAGAAAAGGACTTGGAAACTACTATAAATTCCCTGGTGGAACAAGGTGTATTAAGAACATAGAAACATAGAAACATAGAAGATAGGAGCAGGAGTAGGCCATTCGGCCCCTCAAGCCTGCTCCGCCATTCAATGAGATCATGGCTGATCATCCAAACTTAGTACCCTGTCCCTGCTTTCTCCCCATATCCCTTGATCCCTTTAGCCTTAAGAAATATATCTAACTCCTTCTTGAATATTTTTAATGAATTGGCCTCTACTGCCTTCTGTGGTAGAGAATTCCACAGGTTCACCACTCTTTGGGTGAAGAAATTCCTCCTCATCTCTCTCCTAAATGGCTTACCCCTTATCCTTAGACTGTGACCCCTGGTTCTGGACTCCCCGGCCATCGGGAATATCCTTCCTGCATCTAGTCTGTCTAGTCGTGTTAGAATTTTATAAGTTTCAATGAGATCCCCTCTCATTCTTCTAAACTCCAGCGAGTATAAGCCCAATCGACCCAATCTCTCCTCATACGTCAATCCTGGCATCCCAGGTACCAGTCTGGTGAATCTTCGCTGAACTCCCTCCATGGCAAGAACATCCTTCCTCAGATAAGGCAACCAAAACTGCACACAATACTCAAGATGTGGTCTCACCAAGGCCCTGTACAACTGCAGCAAGACATCCTTGTTCCTGTACTCGAACCCTCTCGCTATGAAGGCCAACATACCATTTGCCTTCTTAACTGCCTGCTGCACCTGCATGCTTTCCTTCAGCGACTGGTGCACAAGGACACCCAGGTCTCGTTGCATTTTCACTTCTCCCAATCTATTGCAGTTCAGATAATAATCTGCCTTCCTGTTTTTGCCACCAAAGTGGATAACCTCGCATTTATCCACATTATACTGCATCTGCCATGCATCTGCCCAATCACCCAACCTGTCCAAATCATACTGGAGTTTCTCGGCATCCTCCTCAGAGCACACACGCCCACCCAGCTTTGTGTCATCTGCAAACTTGGAGATATTACATCTAGTTCCCTCGTCTAGATCATTAATATATATTGTGAATAGCTGAGGTCCTAGGACCAATCCCTGCGGTACCCCACTAGTCACTGCCCGCCACTCGGAAAAAGACCCGTTTATTCCAACGCTTTGCTTTCTGCCTGCCAACCAGTTCTCTATCCAAGTCAGTACCTTGCCCCCAATCCCATGTGCCTTAACTTTACACGTTAATCTCTTATGCAGGATCTTATCGAAAGCCTTCTGAAAGTCCAAATATACCACATCCACTGGTTCTCCCTTATCTATTTTACCAGTTACATCCTCAAAAAATTCCAGTAGATTAGTCAAGTACGATTTACCTTTTGTAAATCCATGTTGACTTTGTCCGATCCTGTCACTGTTTTCCAAGTGCTCTGCTATTACATCTTTTATAATGGACTCTAGCATTTTCCCCACTACCGATGCCAGGCTTACCGGTTTGTAATTCCCCATTTTCTCTCTACCACCTTTTTTGAATAGTGGGGTAACATTAGCTACCCTCCAATCCATGGGAACTGTTCCAGAGTCTAAAGAATTTTGGAAGATGACCAGCAATGCATCTAGTATTTCTAGGGCCACTTCCTTAAGTACCCTAGGATGTAGATTATCAGGCCCTGGGGATTTATCGGCCTTCAATCCCGTCAATTTCCCTAACACCATTTCCCTACAAATATTGATTTCTTTCAGTTCCTCCCTCTCATTAGACCCTATGTTCCCCGACATCTCTGGGAGGTTATTTGTGTCCTCCTTTGTGAAGACAGAACCAAAGTATGTATTTAATTGTTCTGCCATTTATTTGTTCCCCATTATAAATTCCCCTGATTCTGACTGCAAGGGACCTACGCTTGACTTCACCAATCTTTTTCTCTTCACATATCTATAGAAGCTTTTACAGTCAGTTTTTATGTTCCCTTCAAGCTTACTCTCATACTCTATTTTCCCCCTCTTAATTAATCCCTTTGTCCTCCTTTGTTGAATCCTAAACTGCTCCCAATCCTCAGGTTTGCTGCTTTTTCTGGCCAAATTATATGTCCTCTCCTTGGATCTTATGCTGTCCCTAATTTCCCTTGTTAGCCACGGTTGATTCACCTTTTACATAGAAACATAGAAGATAGGAGCAGGAGTAGGCCATTCGGCCCTTCGAGGCTGCTCCGCCATTCAACGAGATCATGGCTGATCATCCAAACCCTAGCACCCTGTCCCTACACCGACAGCCATCCCACCCAAGCCCTATCCCCGTAACCCCACGTATTTAATCCCCCCTAACACTAAGGGCCAATTTTTATCATGGCCAATCAACCTAACCCGCACATCTTTGGACTGTGGGAGGAAACCGGAGCACCCGGAGGAAACCCACGCAAACACGGGGAGAATGTGCAAACTCCACACAGACAGTCACCCGAGGCCGGATTTGAACCCGGGTCCCTGGCGCTGTGAGGCAACAGTGCTAACCACTATGCCACCGTTTTATTTTTATGCCAAACAGGGATGAACAAATTCTGTAGTTCATCCATGCGATCTTTAAATGTTTGCCATTGCCTATCCACCGTCAACCCTTTGAGTAACATTCCCCAAGCAATCCTAGCCAACTCGTGCCTCATACCATCGTAGTTTCCTTTATTTAAATTCAGGACCCTAGTCTCTGAGTCAAATACTTCACTCTCCATCTTAATGAAGAATTCTATCATATTATGATCGCTCCGCCCCAAGGGGCCTCGCACAACAAGATTGCAAATTATTCCTTTCTCATTGCGTAATACCCAGTCTAAGATGGCCTGATCTCTAGTTGGTTCCTCGACATATTGGTCCAGGAAACCATCCCGTATACACTCCAGGAATTCCTCCTCCACAGTATTGTTACTAATTTGGTTAGCCCAATCTATATGTAGATTAAAGTCACCCATGATAACTGCTGTGCCCTTATTGCACGCATCTCTAATTTCCCATTTAATGCCATCCCTAACCTCCGCATTACTGTTTGGGGGTCTGTATACAACTCCCACTAACGTTTTCTCTCCCTTGGTATTTCTCAGCTCTACCCATACAGATTCTACATCATCAGAGCTAATATCCTTCCTTACAATTGTGTTAATCTCCTCTTTAACCAGCAATGCTACCCCACCTCCTTTTCCTTTTTGCCTGTCTTTCCTGAATATTGAATACCCCTGGATATTGAGTTCCCAGCCCTGGTCACCCTGGAGCCATGTTTCCGTAATCCCAATCATATCATATCCGTTTACATCTATTTGTGCAGCTAATTCATCCACCTTATTATGATAGCCACCCATGTAAATTCACCCCTTTGGCCAGTAAAGAAGTCTGATAAATCATGGAGGGCCACGGTAGATTACCGGGTCCTGAATAAGAATATTCCAGCCTGTGCGCCCACGGTAGCGCCAGTAGCAGACTTAATAGGGAGTATCCCCACGGCGGCAACAACCTTTACAGTATTGGATATTTCAAACGGATTCTGGTCCATTCCCATGAGGCGGGAGGATCAGTATAAATTCGCCTTTACATTTAAAGGACAGCAGTATATGTGGGCATGTCTTCCACAAGGTTTCACAATAGTCCCTCAATTTTCCACCAAAACATGGCCGAGGCACTAAAGGGTTTTAGTCAGCCTGACCGGTTGATCCAATATGTGGATGACCTGTTATTATTCTCCGAAGGTACGGAGGATCACGGGCCATTACTGAGTGAATTATTCGAGCTGTTAAAGGAAGCAGGTTTTAAAGTAAATCCAAAGCAAGCCCAAGTTGGACAAGGGGTGGTGCAATTTTTAGGATTGACCATTAGAGCAGGAGAAAGAGCTATCGATGGAGTGAAGAGAAAGGCAGTCCAGGAACTGCCTGTTCCGAAGGACATGTCTGGGGTAAGGTCTTTCCTGGGAATAACGGGTTACTGCAGGGAGTTTATCGAAGGATATGCAGCCACGGCAGCCCCTTTGCTGAGGCTTCCTAGGAAGGGAGTAGAATGGGAGTGGGGTGAAAGTTGCCAGGAAACATTTACACGCTTAAAAGAGGACTTACAAATGGCACCCGCGTTAGGAGCGATAAATGGGGACCAGGACTTTTACCTGGAGGTATCGGTTACTGGGGATAGTTTAAGCACAGTGTTACTCCAAGAGCGGCACGGCAGGTTGAGACTGGTGGCCTACACTCCCAAGTTCTTACAGAGGTTGAAAAGAGCTTTTCTAATTGTGAGCGGCATCTCTTGGCAACCTTTTGGGCCGTCAAACACTTTTGGTCGTTCACAGGGTCAGCTACAGTGACCCTAGTGACCTGTCATACCCCGACACAAATGATACTGGATGATAGGATGAAGGGTGGGACAGTGAGTAGCTATAGGATTGCCCATTGGACGTTGCTGCTTTCTCAATTGGACCTGAAAGTAGAAAGACTAGGGGACCCAAAGCTAGCCCCGAATCTGGTTTATCCGGGGACGGCTCACGTGTGCTCAGTAGGAGTGTGGGATGTAGATGTGGGATTCCGGGCCGGGGAACATCCAACAGGTAGAGACATTTACGTGGATGGGTCTAGTTCGGTGACAAAAGGAGAAAGAAGGACAGGTTGCGGGATTTATGATCCAGAGGCAGAGATAGAGCAGGCCATAAAACTTCCCAACACTTTGGGCTCGAATTTCCAAGCCCCGTGGAGGCGGGTTTGGAGGTGGGAGTGGGGGGAAAATTGCAGAATCGGCGGGCACAAACCCTTCCCACCCCCAACCCGCCTCCATGCCCGTTTCCCAGGAGGCGGGTACCTGGCCTGTGCTGGGAGCCGCCTCCCCAAGGCGGGAAGGGGATTAGTGCCAATTAATTGCCTGTTAACAGGTAGTTAACAGGCAGTTTTTGGCCTAATCCCTATTTTTAGCCCTGAAGTGTGGGCTGCCCGATGGTTCCAAACCATGCCAAGTTAGCGAGGCAGACCGTTGGGCTGAAGGGCTTGGAGGGTTCGAGATGTACGGTGTTCAGGTGAGTGATGGGTGCATGAGTGCAGAGGTAAGTGTGTTTGGTGTGTGTAAAGTGTTTAAATAAGTTTTACTTACCTTTACTTACTAATGCAGGCTTCCTTCCTTCAAGTCTTGGGAGTCCCTCATCTCACCGGCACAGAAAGCATAGAAGATAGGAGCAGGAGTAGGCCATTCGGCCCTTCGAGCCTGCTCTGCCACATAATGACTGCGAGCTGTCAAAAGTTGCAGCATTCTGCTTTCTGTTCTGGAGAGAATTCTAACTGAGTCTGTGGAGAAGGACTCAAGTTAGAAGTCAGATTGTCAGTGTTTGACAGCTTCACAGAGCTGTCAAACGCTGATATTTCATCTGTCAAAAGCTCTTGACAGATGAAATGTGAGTCCCTGATGTCACCTGTAACTGGGTGTCCCTTAATTGGCCTGCTGAGCCCACTGGGTGGGCTCAACAAGGTCAATCAAGGGAAAATCGCGTGGGTTGGCCACAAATCGATGGAGGCGGGACTACAACCCAAAAAGTGGGTGTAATGATCAGTAACCTGTCATTCTGGAATGGTACACTAGGTGGTGCTGTATGTATATAAGAGTGGGCTACCCAGGATGCACTAGGCTACCCACAAGGCAGCAGTCAAGATGGAGGCCTCTACAGATACTGTACCTAGTCCACATGTACTTAATAAAGTGTCTCGCAAAAGCTAGCTGTTCTTAATAAAAACGACTAGTTATTAATGAACATAACATGGTACCAGGATTGGTAAGATCTGCTGAATATTGTGCAACGCGACATGGAGAATTTGAAGCCACCAGAGCATTTGAAACTCACAGGAAATGTCGACTACAACTGGCAGACTTTTAAACAACAATTCGAACTCTACATTGCTGCCATCGGATTCGGTACGAAGCCAGACGCAAGGAAAATAGCGTTGCTGCTTACGGTTGCAGGCCCACAGGCGATAGAGGTATTTAATACATTTGTATTTAATCCAGAGGAGAACAGAGAAAAATTAGAAGATGTGCTAAAGAAATTTGATACACATTGTTCTCCCAAAAAGAATGAGACCTATGAAAGGTATATGTTCTGTTCTCGGACACAGCAGCAAAATGAAACTTTTGATAGCTTTGTGACTGATCTGAAACTGAAAGCACAGACATGTAATTTCTCTGAGCTGAAAGCATCCATGATTCGTGACCAGATTGTGTTTGGTATTCAGGATAAAAAGGTCAGGGAACGTCTGTTGAGAGAAACCGAACTGACATTGGAAAAAGCTGTGAAAATATGCCAAGCCAGCGAGCTAGCTCAAAAGCATGCGAAGACTTTCAGTGAAATCAATAATGATGCGATTGCAATAAGTGCTGCTGTCGGTGCTGTGTCCTACAAGGGGAAGAAACATGGGCAGAACAGAAATGAAAAGCAATCGGAGGAAGGACATTTTAATTGTAAACGCTGTGGTTACAAACACCAGTTAAGACAATGCCCAGCGTTTGGAAAAATGTGCAGAAAATGTCATGGAAAGAATCACTTTGCCAAACAATGCTTTTCAAAAGTAACAACAAAGAAAGGGCAACAAGTCAATATGATTGAGGACACTGATTTAAGTGAGACATGTTTTGTAGGAATGCTGTCATGTGACAATATCAAAAAGGATACAGAAAATGTGCAGCCCTCAGGAATTAACAATGCTGAACATAAAGTTAATGCAGTAAAAGAGGACAAATGGATGAACCCACTGCAGGTAAATGGAGCATTAGTTACATTGAAACTAGACACTGGGGCAAAAGCAAACTTAATCAGTATTAGTGACATTAACAATATGAAAGAAAAGCCCAAAATACAGAAAAAGTCAGTACTACTGAAGGACTATAATGGACAGAAAATAGATAGCTTAGGTGTATGCAGACTTAAAGTGACAGTCAAAGACAAAGTGCATCATCTCATGTTTTCTGTTGTGGCTGAAGGACTTGATTCACTACTGGGTGACAAAGCTTGTGAGGACTTAGAACTGGTCAAGAGAGTCTACCGTATAAACTGTGACATAAGCAGACCAGATAACTCAGTGGATTCTGTAGTGAGTAATTTCCAGGATGTGTTCAAAGGATTTGGAGTTCTACCATTCACTTACAAGATCCAGCTAAAGGTACATGCTCCACGAAGAGTTCCAGCACCCCTGCGTGACCGGCTCAAGAATGAACTGGACAGAATGACCACACTAGGAGTCATCAGGAAAGTCAAAGAGCCAACAGACTGGGTTAACTCCATGGTATGTGTAAAGAAAAAGAACAATGATCTAAGAATATGCATGGATCCAAAGGACTTAAATGCAAACATAAAACGTGAACACTACCAGATTCCCAAGCGAGAAGAAATCACCAGTGAAATGTCAGGTGCCAGATACTTTACAAAGCTCGATGCCTCACAAGGATTTTGGCAACTAAAACTGGATGAAGACAGCACCAAATACTGTACCTTCAACACACCATTTGGCAGGTATTGTTTCCTCAGAATGCCTTTCGGGATAATATCTGCATCTGAAATCTTTCATAGAGCGATGGAACACATAATTGAAGGTCTGGAAGGAGTTCGGGTCTATGTTGATGACATCATCATCTGGGGCTCCACACTGAAAGAACACAATGAGAGACTGACTAAAGTGCTACAGAGCATACGCTGGAATGGACTGAAGCTCAACAAAGCCAAGTGTCAGTTTGGCATCCAGGAAGTCACTTTCCTAGGAGATAATCTGTCTGGTAAAGGAATAGAGCCAGATATGGAAAAAGTAAACGCCATACTCAAAATGCCCCGACCCACTGACAAAAAAGGAGTGCTACGCATCATGGGGATGATAAACTTCATTGGAAAGTTCATTCCTAACTTGTCAGCCAAGACAGCCTGTCTGCGAGACCTGCTACGTAAAACAAATGAGTTCGCATGGATAGAAAGACATGAACAAGAGTGGATAAACCTCAAAACAGTGCTGACAACGACACCTGTACTCACCTTCTTTGACCCAACAAAAAGAATCAAAGTGTCAACGGATGCATCAAAAGATGGCCTAGGTGCGGTCTTGCTACAAGCAGAGGGTGAAGATTGGAAGCCTGTTGCCTATGCCTCCAGGTCTATGACTGATACTGAGTGTCGATACGCCCAGATTGAAAAGGAATGTCTAGGCTTGGTAGTTGGACTAGAAAAGTTTCATGGCTACATATATGGACTTCCCACCTTCACAGTTGAGACAGACCACAGCCCACTGGTTGCCATCATAAAAAAGAACCTGAATGAGATGTCTCCAAGGATTCAACGACTAAAGATAAAGCTGCAAAGATATGACTTTGAACTGATCTACACACCAGGCAAATACATAGTGTTAGCAGATGCATTATCCCGAGCACCCACAATGAGTCACATGAGCTCTACTGAAGAAGACGTGGATGTTCATGTGAGTATGGTCACTGCTGCGCTGCCCGTGTCAGACACAAAATCAAAGCAAATAGCAGAAGAAACAGTAAAAGATACAGTATTACAAACAGTAATAGAGAACATTCATCATGGTTGACCAAAAGGTTCCTGTCCAAAATATTTTCACATAAGGTCAGAATTGAGTGTCGCAAGTGGACTATTACTAAAACAGAACAGAATAGTCATTCCACAGGCTCTACGTCAAGACATGCTCAAAAGGATTCATGAGGGACACCTCGGAATTGAAAAATGCAAAAGGAGAGCAAGAGACACTGTTTATTGGCCTGGCATAAATAAGGACATTGAGAACATGATAGGCAAATGTGAGACATGTCAGAAACACCAAAACAAACAAGCAAAGGAACCAATGATAGTAGCTGACATACCAACAGCACCATGGCAAAAGGTTGGTATGGACCTTTTTCATTTAAATGGTAAAGACTATCTAATAGTGATTGACTACTATTCTAACTATCCTGAGATGGCGCTGCTCTCAAGCACCACAGCAAGCAGTGTCATAATGCATGTGAAATCTATCTTCGCCAGACATGGAATTCCCAGGATTGCTGTTAGCGACAATGGTCCGTGCTTCAACTGTAAGGAGTGGCAACAGTTTGCAGCACATTATGACTTTCAACACATCACATCCAGTCCTTTGTATGCTCAGTCGAATGGTAAGGCAGAGAAAGGTGTTCAACTTCTCAAGCAGCTACTGAAGAAAGCGACAGAAAGCAAGTCTGATCCTTATCTCGCTCTGCTGAGCTACCGAGCCTGACCTTTAGACTCTGGTTCTTCACCTGCTGAACTCCTAAGGGGTCGCAAGTTGTGTACCACGCTACCCTGCTGTGCAAAAGAAAAGCAGAGTAAGGAACTGAGATAGAGACTTCACCTGTTAAAGCTGAAACAGAAATCATACTATGACAAGTCATCCAAAACTCTGAAACCATTGACAAGGGATGATGTTGTCAGGATTGAGGATCCAGATGCATGGAACAGGAAAGCTACAGTTCTTGAGGAAGTAGGACCAAGGTCATACACTGTTAGAACTGAGGAAGGACAGATTCTCAGGAGGAACCGCTGTTCCCGCCTAAAAACACAAGAGTCTATCGAAGAGCAAATCGATGACAATGCCGCAACTGAATCTTGTCACTCACCACCAGAACAATCTAACACAAATACACATACAGGCTCTCATGAAAACACATCAGACTTACCTGTGCTGAGAAGATCCACACGTGAAGTAAAAAAGCCTGATAGACTTAATCTTTGAGTACAAAGAAAACTACATTGAAAATGTATTGACTGTTGAAGATGTTTATGTTGTTATTGATTGATATTGATTGATACTGATTTTGTTTAACCTCAATGAAAGGGGGATGTAATGATCAGTAACCTGTCATTCTGGAATGGTACACTAGGTGGTGCTGTATGTATATAAGTGTTGGATCCGTGGTTCAGTGGATATGCTGTTATTAAATAATCACACGGATGCTGTACATTAACAATAAACAGGTCTTTACTGGAGGAGGGTAGTCTCAAGACTGGGGGTACAGAGGCATGCACAAGCTTATATACCGGTGTGGTCACTGCCGGTACTACAGTATACAGGAGCTGTAAAAGTAGTTCTGACTTAAAGGCACATACAGTACTGTAAGAGCCATGCAAGCTTAAGAAAATACTTTAAAATAGTGGTTAAATGGCATAATAGTTAATTTACCTGACCGACTTATTGTATTAAGAAACCCCCTATTTTCTTACTCCAGTAGTATAGTCCGAGACACCCCCTTCATTCTTGCCACAATGGTACAGTCCCTAAGCCACACATGGTGTGCAGCCATTTTACAGTTTAAACTGCACGTGGCTGAAGGAGGCAGAAGTTGTGAGGTTTGGAGCAATACAGTTTTGACCGTGTTCGTTTATACGTGTTTGCTTTGTAATTCCGTTTGTTAAGTGTTATAGTAAACAGTTTAAAAGACAAAGCTACGTTTGGGAACGTTTTATTTCGACACGCGTCTACTCGTTGTTAAAAGCCCCACAGCTCAGTGGCAGCCTGTTTGGAAACTAAGAAGCGCCACTACAAGTACAATTCCTCCCCTTTTAGATTAGTAGTACCCCTAATATTCAAATAACAATTAACATTTCAACATGTACATTAAACAACAAAAGCCCATTTATAGATTCAGTCTTTGGGGCGGCTTCCTGACCCTTTCGGGATAGCGCCTTTCCGGAGGTTCTTGTTCTTGGTGCAGAGACGATTCTGACCCCTTTTCATCAGGTAGTTCATCGGGTTCCACTGCTACTGGGTCTGAAGTAGATGCTACCGGTATGTCAGGTTCATCCCCAGGTACTCGAGACATGGGGTTGACGCGTTCCTGTGACGCTAAGATCTGATCGACGTGGCGTCTCACAATGTTCTCCCCGACATCCACTGTGTACATTAATGGCCCCTGCCTTGTACATATCGTTCCGGGTTGCCATTTCTCTGTTCGATAGTCACGGGCCAAGACTGGTTGCCCTACATTGAAGCTCCTTGTCGGCTTCTCATTAATGTGCTGGAATTGTTTGTCCTCAACATTTCTTCGCACATTTGGTCTGAGCAAGTCCAGATGAGATCTCAACCTTCGGTTAAAGAACATCATGGCCGGCGTCTGGTTGGTAAATGCATGTGTCGCGTTTCGGTAGGCTAATAAGAAATTGTCCATCTTATGCTGTAGTGGAATTTCATCGTCGCACATGGCCTTTATCGCCTTCTTAAAGGTTTGTACGAACCTCTCAGCCAATCCATTTGTGGCTGGATGATACGGGCAGATGTGTAATGCCTTACCCCATTCCTTCTCATAAATTTTTGGAACTCGTCGGACACAAATTGTGGTCCATTATCAGTGCAAATCTGCTCTGGCAAACCGTTTCTGGCAAATATGGTCCGTAGGACTGCAATCATTTTCTCTGTAGTGGTTGAAGACATTTTTATCACCTCAAGCCACTTTGAATGAGCATCCACTGCTATTAAGAACATTGAGTCCATGAATGGACCAGCGAAATCAATATGCACTCGTTGCCATGGAGAGGAGAGCCACTCCCATGGGTGTAGAGGGGCATGTGGTGGTGCATTTTGGACCTTCTGGCATCCTAAGCAGCTCTTAGTTAGGTCTTTGATTTGTTGATCGATTCCCGGCCACCACACATAAGCCCTAGCAAGGCTTTTCATTTTCACTCCCCCCAGATGACCTTCATGTAGCTCATTTAGCACTCTCTCCCTTAACTTGGGTGGAATCACCACTCTGGATCCACACATCACTGTCCCCTGGCATACTGACAGCTGTTCTCTTCTGGATGAGAATGCTGGCAACAGTGAGTCGCCACGTGTTGGCCATCCCCTCACCGTCAATTCATATACCCGAGACAGCGTCGGATCATTGCGGGTCTCCTTCTCTATATCCGCGGTCGTTACTGGCAATCGTTCAATTATTGACGAATAAAATATCTCGATAGGGTCCACTGCTGGTGCTTCCTCCACAGTAGGCAGTGGCAGGCGCGATAGCCCATCAGCGTTCCCATGCTGTTTCGTGCCTTTATATTCTATTTCATATTGATTCACCCCTAGAAACAGGGACCACCTTTGTAACCGTTGTGCAGTCATCACTGGAATGCCCTTCTTAGGATTAAAGATGGAGACAAGTGGTTGGTGGTCAGTCAGCAAGGTGAACTTCTGCCCATGCAGATAGTGGTTGAATTTTTTTACACCCCATATTAGGCTGAGGGCCTCCCTGTCAATCTGGGCGTAGTTGCGCTCGGCTGAAGTTAGTGACCGAGACGCAAAGGCTACTGGGCTATCCAACCCGTCTGGGAATTTGTGCGACAGCACCGCTCCAATACCATAGGGTGATGCATCACATGCCAAACGAATTGGTAGTGCTGGGTTGAAATGGGCCAACACCTCTTTTGATGTGATCAATTCTTTACACTTCTGGGAAGCTCATCTACGTTCGTCATCCCACTTCCATGGTACCACTGTTTGCAGTAGGGTGTTTAGTGGGTGTAATACCGTAGACAAATTTGGTAAGAACTTGTGGTAGTAGTTTACCAGCCCGAGGAACGACCTCAGTTGTGACACATTTTCCGGTGCTGGAGCCTTGACAACTGCCTCAATCTTGTCAGGGGACTTATGTAACCCCTCTTCATCGATGACGTGGCCACAATACAAGATCTGTTTCTGGAAAAACTCGCACTTGTGGCAATTAGCTCGTAGCCCATACTCCTTTAATCTGGTGAGCACCTTCTCCAAGTTGGCGAGGTGATCACCGTCATTTTCGCCCATGACCAAGATGTCGTCCAAATAACACTGGGTCCCTGGAATCCCTTGCAGGACCTGATCCATCGCCCTTTGCCAGATAGCCGGAGCCGAGGCTACTCCAAACACCAGCCGGTTCTATTGATAGAGACCTTTATGAGTGTTAATCATAAGGTATTGTTTCGAAGCTTCTTCTCCCTCCATTTGCAAGTACGCCTGGGCTAGATCAATTTTGGTGAAGCGTTTACCTCCAGATAGCGAGGCGAAAATATCCTCAATTCGTGGAAGTGGATATTGTACCGTGTGAAGGACTGGGTTCACTGTCACCTTAAAATCCCCACAGATGCGGACCTTCTTTGGTTCCCCAGGCGTATTACTCAACGACCTCTTCATTACAGGAACGATGGGTGTAGCCCACTCGCTTCAGTCCACTTTGGACAGTACTCCTGAACGTTCCAACCCTTCCAGCTCTGATTCAACAGCTGGTCTGATCGCATAAGGCACTGGTCTGGCCTTCAGAAACTTTGGGCTTGCATTTTCCTCTATTTTAATCATTGCTGTTATTCCTTTTAGTGTTCCTAGTCCCTCCTGGAACACTTCTTTTGCGTCAGTTAGCATTTTTGACAGTCGTCCAGGTGTGACGTCGTCATCCTTTTTGGTCTCAACCTTCAGTGCCTGTATGGAATGCCAATCTAATTGTATCTTCCGGATCCATTCACGTCCTAGCAGTGGTGGTCCTCCATTTGGCAATACATATATATCCATTTTAGGTATTTCCTGGCCTTTATATGTCACTTTCACCCTTATTTTTCCTTTGGGGTAGACTTTTTGCCACGTATACGTCTTCAAGACAATCTCTGTAGCTTTCAAGGTTATGTGTGAAAATAGCCGCTTGTAGTCTCTTTGATTTATGACTGTTAGAGCTGACCCTGTGTCCAATTCCATTTTCACTTGGACTCCGTCTATCTTGAGTGTAACCTAGATAGTCTGGTGATCCTCCATTTCTGTTACCTTATGTAGTTTCAGACAACCCAGCTCCTTGCTTCCGGAGTCTGTGTCACTTTTCTGTTCATCTGAACCACTGTCCATCACCTGGTGTACCTTTTTGTACTTCTCCTGTGGAGATTTCTTACTGTTGGTTTTCTTCCCAGACCTGTAGACTCTTGCTATGTGTCCTGCTTTCCCACACTGTCTGCACACTTGGTCCTTGAACCAACAATCTTTCTGGTCATGTGTTGTTCTGCCGCAGCGATAGCACTTCCCTGTTCCATAGGACATTTCATTGGTGCCATATTCTTGCGGTCTCCGTTGTATCTCTGCAGCGCCCCTTGCAGCTGCTTCGTATGATACTGCCATACTGAAAGCTTTGTCCAGCGTAAGGTCCTTTTCTGATAGAAGCCGTTTCTGGGTTCCTTCACTTTGTAGCCCACACACAAACTTGTCCCTTAACGTATCTGCTAGTCCCGCTCCAAACTGGCAGTGTTTCGATAGCTGGCGCAGTTACGTTAGGTACTCAGCATTGCTTTCGTCTTTGTGTTGGTTCCTTTTATGGAACTTAAATCGTTCTGCTATCAGCAGCGGTGTGGGGTTTAAGTGGTCCTGTAGGATTTCTACTATGCTTTCAAAATTCTTGTTTACCGGCTTCTCTGGGGTTGTTAGATTTCGCAGTAACCCATACGTTTTTGCACCCATGGAATTTAACAGAACCAGTGCTTTATTAGCATCTGGCACTTCATTCGCCTTGCAGTACACCTCAATACGTTCCACATATGTCGCCCAATCTTCGACTTCATTGTCGAAGGTAGAGATACTGCCACTCTTCGGCATCCTTGGGTGTGAGTTAACTGTCAAAAATGGCGCCTCCCGCGCTTCCCCTTCTTCTCCGCTGGCACAAAATGGCGTCTCCCACACTTTCCTTCCTTCCCGCGCTCGCCCTTCTTCTCCGCTGCGGCTTCTAAAAATGGCATCTCCCGCGCTCCTCCTTCTTCTCCGCGGCTCAATGGCGTCTCCCGCGCTCCCCTTTGTTCGCCCCGCGGACCCTGTTCAGCCCGTGAGCCCTGGCTGTGCTCTGCGCGTTCTTCTTTTTATATTTTTCGACGCGTCTCAGTCTAGAACCCGGCTGTTTCTTTACCCTCTCTCTCTCCGGTTTGTTTTCTTTTTCTCGACGCCACTCGGTGTTCAACCCCCGGCTGCGCCCTGCGCTCTTCACCCTTTGTCTTACCCCGTCGACGCTGCTCGGCTTTCTCTCCGCCGTCGGTCGGCTCCAGCCGCCGCTGCTCGGGAAGGGTCTGCACTGGACCTGTCGTCGGTCTCTTGCTGCTCATCGTGGCTGGGGAACCAAGCCCGGCTCTTCACAGCCTCCCCTGCGAAGTTCAATCTCTGACTGACTGCTGGGCGGTTGCTCGTGGTCGACGCCCGTGTTCCTGACCTCGACTATTTTTTTTATTTTTTATGTTGCAGGTAGATTCGAATCGACACTCGTCGCCACTGTTGGATCCGTGGTTCAGTGGCGATGCTGTTATTAAATAATCACACGGATGCTGTACATTAACAATAAACAGGTCTTTACTGGAGGAGGGTAGTCTCAAGACTGGGGGTACAGAGGCATGCGCAAAGCTTATATACCGGTGTGGTCACTGCCGGTACTACAGTATACAGGAGCTGTAAAAGTAGTTCTGACTTAAAGGCACATACACTACAATAAGAGTGGGCTACCCAGGATGCACTAGGCTACCCACAAGGCAGCAGTCAAGATGGAGGCCTCTACAGATACTGTACGTAGTCCACATGTGCTCAATAAAGTGTCTAGCAAAAGCTAGCTGTTCTTAATAAAAACGACTAGTTATTAATGAACATAACAGTGGGAGTCCCACCTCCATCACGTCTCCTTTGACAAAATCCAGCCCTTTGAGTGCACAGCAGGCCGAACTGTTGGCCGTAACGTATGTAGTCACACACCCCAGTGAATTCCCAACCCCCTCTACAATATGTTTGGACTCAATGTTCACTTACAACTCCTGCACGGAGTATCTAGCAATATGGGCTAGGCGAGGGTTCAAGTCCTCAGACGGGAAGCCGTTGGTGACGGCCCCTCTGTTAGAAGTCATTCTGAACGTCACGGGTAGTAACCAGCAGGATTACTACATCCGAAAGGTTAAAGCACATTCCAAGACAGAACCTAAGTGGAAAGGGAATCAGAAGGCTGATGTACTGGCCAAAATGGGGGCAGGGGAAGGGATACCTTGGGACCCGTACAGATCCAGGCAGATCATGGCTGTAAAGGGAAAAGAGGGACCCAAGGAGGTACAATTGCCACCCGATTTGAAACAGGCTCAGCTGCAAGATGCAGTCCTTAAAATGGTAATTAAGGATAAGGAATGTGGGAAGCCTGTAGAGGGACCTTTTGGAGCAGCAGACGTAGCAGTGAAACAGGGGATGTTATTCAAGGGGAATAGGTGGGTCGTGTCCGTGCAGTACAGGGAAGAATTTTTGCAGCTAGTTCATGGGGGTCCAGGGGCCGGACATCCAGGGCCAGAAACGACTTGGAATAAAGTGGAGACTGTGGGATGGTGGCCCCAGCTCAGGGAAGATGTAAGGGATTATTGCGAGAACTGTGCACAGCGGATAATCCAGGCCCCCACCGAAGGAAGGTTCTGTTGGTACACACGAGGAGGGTAGAGGGACCATGGCAGTCTATACAGGTAGATTTCATTGGGCCACTGCCCACCACAAGCAGGGGCAATAAATATTGTCTGGTATTAGTGGATACTTTCTCAAAATGGGTGGAAGCTTTTCCTTGTAGGGCAGCGACAGCGTTAAACACGGCCAAGATTCTAGTGAAGGAAGTGTTTTCCCAGTGGCGACTGCCCCTGATAGTAGAGTCAGATCAGGGAAGTCGTTTCACCGGACTAGTAATGCAGGCCACCCTGATGCTGCTAGGAATACAGGGAAAGTGGCATGTGGCGCATAACCCCCAAACATCGGGTATAGTAGAGAGGATGAACCGGACCTTAAAAGAGAGGCTTAGGAAAGAGATTGGAGGGGTCCCGAAGAGATGGGATGAGGTCCTACCCCTGGTCCTAATGAGTATCAGAGCCAGTCTCTCTAAAAATTCGGGACACTCCCCACATGAGTTAATGACAGGGGGGGTCGAGGAGGGCCCCAACTCATGTGTTGGTACCGGTCCTGACCGAAACACAGGTTAAGGACATCACATGGGACAGGTTTGTTAGAGATCTGTACGATACTCTAAGGGGGCTGCATTGGGAAGCAGCTAACAATATGGGAAGGCAGCACCAACAGAATAAAATGCTGCTGGAACCACGGGTAACACAGGAGTGGAAGGTAGGGGACCAGGTAATGGTCAGGAATTATGCCAGAGTAGGGGCATTTGAGCCATTATTTAAAGAACCCTATAATATCGTGGATAAGGCAAGTCCTATGGTCTATGCGATCCCACTGCCGAGACAAGTAAAATGGATTTACATCAACCAGTGCAAGCTGTACGACTCCGGAGAGAGAAGCACAAAACGGGCCAAGGCCCAAGGAACTGTAGTGAGTTTGATCAATGTGAGCCTTTCTCCCATGCTGTGGGATGATGAGGATGACTCAGAGGGCGGAGCGGTGAGACGAAGTAGTTGGGTGCCGAGACCCAGGGTGCTCTGGACACTTGCTACTACTCCACCCCTGGGCCTCAAGAAGCCCAAACATCGGGACAAGAAAAAACGAAAGCAGTGATTGAACCAAAGTGTAAATATGTGTATCATTTAAGTGTGACCTGTGAAGGGGAGACCCCTCACAGAGCAGTGTTATTCTTTTGTTTTGTTTTTATAGAAGCGAATCGAATCAAGGACGCGAGATGAGTTGGACGCTGCGGATGAGCGTGTGGATGATCCTGATTAAAGCAGGGAGATCGGGGAGACACTGAGACATTCTTTACATACGGATGTATGGGAGGAACTGGCCCCACCGTAACTCGGGGGGGGGGGGCGGGGGCGACACGGTATAATAATGGTACAATTACATACTCCAATGATGGGAACTGACCTGGTTGACTAGGGTCGAACTTGACCAAGTATTCAAGGCGAACCGGGGACAAGATTGGGGGAGTGTCAGTGTCCTGCCCAAAAGTAAACATCACGACTAAGAGGGTACGGGTGAAAGAGAATAGACGGGCTTGTCTGGAATGTAAGGTGAGCACCCCCATGGGATGGTGGTGGTGGTTGCGGAAATCAGACAAAGGTAAAAATAATGTATCCACGGAATGGGAAAAGTTGGGTAATAATTCAAACAGGCGGACCATGGGAACTAAGGAAGGGGTAAAATTGTGTTGGGATAAATGGTGGAAGAAGGAGCAAGGAGTTTATGTGTGCATGGTCGGGTCAGGGCACGACTGCAATGGGGGGGTTGCCATTACTTTCAAATGGTAGTGGCAGGACTCCAGGTCAGGAGTGAATTGGACTCAGAGTTTTGACTCTTGCGTGACCCTGGATCCTCCAAAAGCAGTCAAAGCGACCAAACTGGTCGCAAGCAAGATGAAGCCTCTACAGAAAGCCCCAGAGACTCAGGGTACAGAGGTCAAATGTCCTGTAATGGCTCCCGGGCCTAAAAATGGGCTGATGTTGATCCCAACAGGAAAAATGATGTATCATACTGTATATTACGAAGCAGCGTCGGTTATTCTTAATTTAACGGAGTTACAGTTGTCCCGGTGGTGCCCACCAGAGACAGAAATGTTGTATGAAAAGTTGTTAAAAGAAATGTTCAGACAATTCTATGAGAGGAATTATGGGGACGAAAGTCAGGGGGGAGTGTTCAAACCAGTAAATAACAGCCACACAGGCTGGGGGAGACGAAAAAGGGGACTGATTAATGATGCGGCCACGGTGTTTAATACAGGGACGTCACTGGTCAACAGTATGGACAACGCGCAGTTGCAATTACAAGTAAATACCCTAAGGGACCAGCTAAGGAGAATACTGGGGGAGGGTAATGACATTGAGGGTCACGAATTGCAGGAAGACCAGGTGATGATGATTCATCTAAAGGAAACGGTAGTTGAGCTGGAGACTCATGATCAGACCATCAATGTATTAATAAAGGAGGGCCGAAATGCGTCGGATCGGGCTGCCCAAGATGATGTGTGTGTCATGTACGGGGCCTGGTTGTTAAACGAGGGGCGCAGTAATTTAGAGGATTTAAAACAAGGCCACGTACCGTCGTGGATCAGTAACAGGCACCTAAAGGCTTTAAGCGCTTATAACAACCTCATGAATCCATGTCAGCTACAGTCGGCCTCCGAAGCGTACCCAGTCCCTGTCAACTGTGGCCAGAATAAACAAACGGTAATGGGGATATTTCTGAGGATGCCAGTGATGGATCAGGCGCAACAACCCGCACCGGTATACCGGGTAGAAAACATTGGTGTAATTCGAAACGGGGTACATGTGAAGCATCATAAAACCCCTCAGTATGTGGTGAAGTTGGGGAACTCGATAACCGGCACTAGTCTGGAGGGATGTCAGGAAGGAGGTACACATGCGGTATTGTGTCCCTACCTTTTGAATCCTTTCGATCGGCCGGTGTGTGGGTTTGAATACGGAGACGGGCAGCCTATCAGCTGTATCATGGAAGTGATGGCTCACAGCCATTCCCGCCCCAGGTTGCGTACAAGGGTAACGGAACCTACTGTGTAACCACTAGCGATAGTCGGTACAGAATAGTGTTGCGAAGGGGTGGAAAGTTTCCGGTAAATTTCCAGAAATTTTCCACGGGAAGTTTAGCTTGGGAACTTGGGGAATTTTGCCCAAAAAAGCACATGCTAGCATAATATTTTTTTTTTCTATTTCTTTCATTTTTTTTCACAGGTCCTCTCTTAAAATTACTAACAGAGATGGATTCTTAATTATTAAGGAATTTCTTAATCAATATATGTTTATCTTCTTACTTGGCTTGTTTTAATAATTACAAGTTTTGTGTGTGACTGTGAACAAATGTGTCCTGATTGGTTGGATGAGTGGATGAGCGATTAGCTCCCTCTATTGGTGATGTAGCGTTGTGCGTGCACAGGTCATGCTTCTATCACATGGAGCATCAGGAAAAATTTACTCACGCTGTTACAATCATGCTGATTGACCGCAGTTCAACACAGAGATGAATGCCCTTTATTTCTCTGCATAGAACAATGCCACGTTTACCACCAGATGTGTGGAAGCATTTTAGCCCAGGCATTAAAGATGGAAAGACTGTGTACATGTGCAAACACTGTACAAAGCCATATGTAAAGAATGCCACAAAGATGCAGCAGCATTTATCCAAATGTAACAACTTCACTCAAAGCTCACAGCAGTCAGCCCAGAGTTCCTCTGCTTCCATTCAGGAAGATGATGGTTCACATTCAACATCAGGCTCCTTATCATCAGCAACTCCTGGCCCACTTGGAAGGTTCTTTGATACAATGGATAACCATAGCCAGAAGAATGCAAATGAGTGCCTTGCTCGAGCTGTATATGCGACAGGCTCACCCCTCATGCTCACAGCCAATGTGTACTGGAAGAGATTTTTCAATGTTATTCGCCCTGCATACTGTCCTCCCACCAGACATGCTTTGTCTACTTATTTGCTGGAGGCTGAGTATAACAGAGTCCAAGGAAAGCTCAAAGAAACAATAGAGATGGCAGACTGTGTTGCAGTTATCTCATATGGGTGGTCAAATGTAGGAGGGGAGGGCATCATAAACGACATTGTCTCCACTCCTCTCCCAGTGTTCTTCAAGAGCACAGACACGAAGGACAACAGACACACAGGCACATACATTGCTGATGAGCTGAAAGTGGTCATCAACAGTCTTGGATCACAAAAGGTCTTTGCAGTAGTTATTGACAATGCTGCGAATATGAAGGCTGCTTGGGCTCAAGTGGAGGAGGCCTACCCTCATATTATGTCTATTGGGTGCGCAGCTCATGGGCTCAACCTGCTCCTCAAGGACATCATGGATTTGAGAACCATGGAAACACTGTACAAGAGAGCCAAGCAAGTTGTTAAGTATGTCTGGGGAAAACAGGTAGTTGCCACAACCTACAACTCCAAGCAAATGACAAAGAACAAGAACACCACACTGAAGCTGTCCGGGCGAACCTACAACTTATTGAGCCAGATACAGAAGTGTCCACCACACAGCTAGACAGTGACACAGAGGGGGAAATGGACACGTCAGAGCCAGAGTCAGAGAATCTGGAGGAGCAATGATGAGTAGAAGACTCAGAAGACTCATGAGTAGAAGATTCAAAGGGACAAATTAAGGACAAATTACAGGCTAAATAAACTGGCGCTCTTTTTATTTTATTTTAGATGGGTCTTTTTTGTGGGGGCTCAATAAAGTTCAAAATTATAACCTAAATAAAATTTTGAAAGCCTGTTTTTATTTGTATGGAACAATATGTCTATTTTGATGACAAATATAATATAAGAGTCAGAGACAAAAACCATCAGTGTGCAAAAAAACTCAAAATTCCCATAAATTCCCAAGGAAAGTTTCCTCTTTTAAAAATTCCCAGAATTTTGCAACCCTAGTACAGAATACACAGGGACACCTGGGGCAGGATTTTCATTGGGCCGTGGAGGCGGGATTGGAGGCGTGTGGGGGGTTAAAATCCTGAAATCAGGGGGCACGAATCCATCCCGCACCCAACCCGTCTCCATGCCAGTTTCAAAGGAGGCGGGTACCCAACCCGCACTGGGACCCACCTCCCCGAAGCGGGAAGGGGATTAGTGCCAATTAACTGCCTGTTAACAGGTAGTTAACAGGCAGTTTTTAGCCTAATCCCTATTTTTAATGTTGAAGTGTGGGATTCCCGACGGCTCCAAACCATGCCAAGTTAGAGGAGGCAGACCGTCGGGATGAAGGGCTTGGAGGGGTCGAGATGTCTGGTGTTCAGGTGCGTGATGGGTGCATGAGTGCAAAGGTAAGTGTGTTTGGTGTGTGTAAAGTGTTTAAAGAAGTTTTACATACCTTTACTTACCTTTACAGCCTTCCTTCCTTCAGGTCTCGGGAGTCCCTCATCTCACCGGCACAGAAAGCAGAATGGCTGCGAGCTGTCAATAATTGCAGCATTCAGCTTTCTGTTCTGGGGAGATCTCTAAATCAGCCTGAGAGGAAGGAATTAACTTAGAGTACAGATTGTCAGTGTATGACAGCTTCAAACAGCTGTGAAACGCTGATATTTCATCTGTCAAAAGGTCTTGACAGATGAAATATCAATCTGTGATGTCACCTGTTGCCGGGTGGCCCTTAATTGGCCTGCTGAGCCCGCTGGGTGGGCTCAACAAGGTCAATCAAGTCAAAATCGCGTGGGTTGGCTAGAACTCGACGGAGGCGGGACTACAACCCTGAAAGTTGTAGACCCGCCTCCTACCCGACTCCTCAATGAAAATCCAGCCCCTGGTGTCCAGTTCAAGATTCCACCTTTTGCTTCAAGCCCCAGGTAGAGACACAAGTAGCACAAGAAAGGATAATCCCCATCTCAGACCACAAACACATCGGGATCACAGGTATCGGGACTTTACCCAACCTCCAAGAATATATATCGCGTTTTGGATACAATATCCCGCCATTACCTGAACATTTGGTTAAGCTATTAAAGAACCTAGAGTTGTCCCAAAAACATTATTACGCGTTACAGCAAAAGAATAAGAAAGGGAGGAAATCGAAGAGATGATTACCCCTCCGTGATGGGATGTGGGACTCAACATTGAGATCCCTCCTTGGATTCGAATCGCATCGCATGTGTTGGTAATTGTACAATTGTGTATTATGTTGCATCTATTAATCTTGTCATGTAAATTAAAAAGGAAGCCAAGAAGGGGGAAACTTAAAAGATTGAAACGGGAGGTTCAGAGTGTTTGAACCGAATGTATGTATGTATGTAATAAAAGTGAAATGTAGAGATTTGATTGAGACTGGCAATGCACCCAAAGGCAAAGAAGAATTCGTCGGGAGTAATTGTAGTGATCAATAGCATGTCATTCTATAGTGGACACTAGGTGGAGCTGTGTAGAGCTGTATGTTTAAGACTACATTACCCATGAGGCACTAGGCTACCCAGAAGGCAACAGTCAAGATGGCAGCCTGCACACAGGAGCACACATGGAAGCCTCTACAGATACTGTACCTAGAGAACGTGTACTGAATAAATAACTAGCTAGAAGCTAGCTGTGTTCATAATAAGAATGTCTAGTTATTAATGAACATAACAGTAATGTCTCTAGTATAAAAGAGACATTAAAGGGGGGAGTGTAAATTTCATGGAAGTTTGACCCCAGCATAAGGGCATGAAACGGTTAAACTTTGAGGCACAGAAAAGGTGCCAGTCATCAAAGTCTGCAGTTCTTGGAGAACACATTGATACTGGACAATGAAAGCTTTGACTCATGATTAACTCTGGAAAGGACATTGACATTGAACTGTGAGGCCTTGAATCATGATTGGTTTTGATGGGAAAAATTAACATCTGGACAATACTCTGAGTTTAACTGAAACAATGAACGTCTCAATAGGTGGTTTAACGGTGAATAGGTGATTTAACTTTGGACAATGAGACTTCGTGTTTTAATGGGTTTCGATGGATCTTCAATGGATAAGACAATGATGCCAGTTTCGCTGGAACAGTGGACTTCCTGGCCTCAATGGAAAACAGTTTAACCTTCGGCAAAACACATCAGCAGTAAGACTAAATCACATTAAATATGTACCACAGGGCGTGGAGACAAGATAAGGAATTATCTTCCATCCCTCAGCCCTGTACACATCCTGTGGTTTGGATTACTAGGTGTGTATTGGAAAACAAGAGTTGGGGGAAGGCCCAGACTCGAAAAGGCGTGACAGAAGAATTGTAAAAAGGAACCACACCACATCTCTCTCTCTCTCTCTCTCTCGGAAGCTCTCTCTCGGAAGCTGGCTCTGACTTCAGCAACTGCCAGGTGTAAGAAGGGAAGATGGTCATCTCCAGCTCCCAGCCTGCAATCAACATCGGCCACGACCAGCCGGACGGATGATTATAAGTATCAGTTGACTCTACAAGGGGTTTGCGCTGTGTAGGCAGCTGCAGTCAGATTAAGGAGGATGGAGACAGGTCATCTCCGATCCAGGCCTACAATCCACAACGGTAACGACCGGCCGTATGGGTGATTGTAAGTTTCAGCCAAATCTCAACAGGTTTTTGTCTGTGTTTTGTTGGTTTTAATAAACTAACAGTTTTGGGTTGAACCTAAACCTTTGTGTTATCTACCATTTTGTTCCTGTAAAACCCAGAGTCAAAGAACCCTTGTAAGGACAAGGAAACCAAACACCTTACACAGGGAGGGGGGAACTAAAGACAATCACTATCACTAAGGAAATAGTACTTGTTAAAATAATGGGACTAAAAGATGACAAGTCCCTTGGACCAGATGGCCTGCATCCCAGAGTCTTAAAAGAAGTGGCTGCAGAGATAGTGGATGCATTGGTTGCAATATACCAAAATTCCCTGGACACTGGAGAGGTCCCAGCGGATTGGAAAACCACAAATGTAACACCCCTATTTAAGAAATGAGGGAGACAGAAAGCAGGAAACTATAGATTAGTTAGCCTAACATCTGTTGCTGGGAAAATGCTTGAGTCCTTCATTAAGGAAGCAGTAGCAGGGCATTTGGAAAATCCTAATGCAGTCAAGCAGAGTCAACATGGTTTTATGAAAGGGAAATCATGTTTAACAAACTTGCTGGAGTTCTTTGAGGAGGTAACGAGCAGGGTGGACAAAGGTGAACCAGTGGTTGTGATGTATTTGGATCTCCAGAAGGCATTCGACAAGGTGCCACATAAAAGGTTACTGCATAAGATAAGAGCTCACGGAATTGGGGGTAATATATTAGCATAGATAGAGAATTGGCTAACTAACTGGGATAAATGGGTCAGTTTTCCAGTTGGCAAACGGTAACTAGTGGGGTGCCACAGGGATCGGTGCTGGGGCCTCAACTATTTACAATCTACATTAATGCCTTGGATGAAGGGACCGAGTGTAATGTAGCCAAGTTTGCAGATGATACAAAGATGGGTGGGAAAGCAAGTTGTGCAGAGGACTCAAAGAACCTGCAAAGGGATATAGACAGGCTAAGTGAGTGGGCAAACATTTGGCAGATGGAGTATAATGTGGGAAAGTGCAAGGTTATACACTTTGGCAAGAAAAATAAAAAAACAAATTATTATTTAAATGGAGAGAGATTACAAAATGCTACAGTTCAGAGGGACTTGGGGGTCCTTGTGCATGAAACACAAAAAGTTAGCATGCAGGTACAGCAAGTAATCAAAAAGGCAAATGGAATGTTGGCCTTTATTTCAAAGGGGTTGGAGTATAAAAGTAGGGAAGTTCTGCTACAACTGTACAGGGTATTGGTGAGACCACACCTTGAGTACTGCGTACAGTTTTAGTCTCCTTATTTAAGGAAGGATATACTTGCATTGGAGGCAGTTCAGAGACAATTCACTAGGTTAATGCCAGAGATAAGGGGGTTGACTTATAAGGAAAGGTTGAGCATGCTGGCCTATACTCATTGGAATTTAGAAGAATGAGAGGTGACCTTATTGAAACATATAAGATACTGAGGGGGCACGACAAGATAAATGCAATGGGGATGTTTCCCCTCATGGGGAAATCTACAACGCGGGGGCACAGTTTTAGAATAAAGGGTCACCCTTTCAGAACTGAGATGAGGCGGAATTTTTTCTCTCAGAGGGTCGTAAATCTGTGGAATTCTCTGCCCCAGAGAGCTGCGGAGGCTGGGTCATTAAATGCACTTAAGGTGGAGATAGACAAATTTTTGCAAGATAAGGGATTGAAGAGTTATGGGGAGCTGGCGGGGAAGTGGCTTTGAGCCCAAGATTAGCCATGATCATATTGAATGGCAGAGCAGGCTTGAGGGGCCAAGTGGCCTATTCCTGCTCCTATTTCTTATGTTGTTATGTTCTTGACAACTGAGTGGCTTGCTAGCACTTCCAAAGGGCAATTAAAAGTCAACCACATTGCTGTGGGTCTGGAGTCACATATAGGCCAGACCCGGTAAGGACAGCAGATTTCCTTCCCTAAAGGATATTAGTGAACCAGATGGGTTTTTACGACAATCTGGTAGTTTCATGGTCACCATTACTGATACGAGCTTTTTATTCCAGATTTATTTAATTAATTGAATTTAAATTCCCCAGCTGCCGTGGTGGGATTTGAACTCATGAGAGGATCATTATTCCAGCCCTCTTGATTACTAGTCCAGTAACATAACTACGATGCACCATTCAACCCCATAAGAAGATTTTTTCATCTCTACTTTTTCAGTTCTACGCTTTCTTTAACTAATCTTTTTCCTTTTTATGTATGAAACTCTGACTAATTTACCCTCCCTAACTCAGCCGCAATAATCGGCTCTAACCAAGAAGGAGATACTATGAGACATGTATTGGTGTTCTTCTTTAATTCTTTAATTCAGCTAGTGCTTAACAGGGACCGCTGCAGGCTGCTCCAGAAACAGGTTTTTGATTTTGAATTTTTTCCCCCCAGATTTTTGTGGGGCTAGGAGGAACATAAATACTCCTCCTGGGTCCGTAAATATCTTCCAGCCCACTGCCGGCCAGTTCCGCATTCTCCCCTTCACGATTGTCTCCCCTTCACGATTGTCTCCCCTCCTCGCCCCCCAACCCCACCGAGGATCCATTGGTTTTCCCCTTCCTCCCAACCAGCAAGCTGCCTGTGAGGGCTGGTTCAACATTTGCAGCTCGTTGCCATTATGCAGTTTAGGCTTGGCATCAAAATGGCGCAGGCCACTCACCAAGGACATTGGGTGGGCGGTGCGCTTGCGACACCAGCTGCCTGCCTGATGTCTGCCCAATGTTTGCCCAAGTCAAAGTCACCCCAAAGAGTAATGTTATAGTTGTTGCTGTGTGACTTTCTTTTTTATCTCTTTCAAGTAGAGTTTGAGAGCAATTAGGCCTTCCACTCTTGTCGGTTTTGCAGTTGCTCCCGCTATTTCTTTTCTTCTGCATGACTTAACTAGGTTATTTTGCAGTTCTAAGTTACCATTAATACTGGATGAGTTATTTAATTTATTCAGCATTGGGCAATTCAAAGTTACACAACTACTGAGTAACTAGATGGCAAATTGGGTTTCACAATCAAGGCCACTACATGAACTTTGAACTGTATTTATGCAGCTCTCATTAGCTGAGGGTAAAATGGCACTTAAAACAATTTGACTTATCTGGGTAAAGCATTCTTGGAGTTAATAAGCTCAGTTATTGCTGAGCTGCTACTTTGTATTTTCCAATCCACTGTTTCATATTGCCAGCATGGCTTATGTAATACTCAGAAAACGATAGCGGAGAACACTACAGATCCTATTTTTCAGTGAGACCTTATATATTCAAATCAACTAAAGCATGCATTTTTGGCACAAGAGCAAAAACACCCACAACAGAGGGTGGTTGAGAGGCCTGCAGAAAAAAATTCTTAAAGTGCATTACTAGAATTAAAGCACATAATAAGAAAAGGTGATCCATTTGGAAAGACAATGACAGGGTCTCCTCCCAATAAAAAATACTGACATAGGCTAAAACAAGGGTGTTTATTCTGTACATTTTTCTGGATGATAGAGCTAATACCTCATCGGTCACTACAAATTGTACTAAATGGTATATACACTTTAAAAATGTATCAGTAAATATAAAAAAGAAAAATCATGACAGTGGTCCAACTTTTCCTTTATGCACCTCAATAATCTTTGGTAAAGTCCTGGAAATCTTATGTATAATGTTCTGTTCCATAATAATTTGCTATGAATGCAGTAAATAAGCCAACTATTGGTACTCTGTCTTTTCAAAAAGTCTTATTGTAAAAAATATCTTTAGTTCATGGTCAATCCAAATTCAGTAAATAAAGGCTTTTGCTTCATATCGGCCCAGTTGTATTCGAAGACACAATTACTGCAGGACTAGTAGTACAGTGGCTTAGTACATTGCACTTTCACTCTGGGATCCAGTCTCTCGAAGGAACTGATGAACTACCCCCTGGAGCGATGTCTCCTCCTAAAGTTCAGCAGACATTTCTTTGTAAACTCTGCGAACAAATAATACATGCTAGTTTTGAGAAAAGCACTACTATTAAATTTATTGCATTCTTTTCAAAACATTCTTTTTTAATTGATTAATCAATATGCATATTTACATAGTAGTGAGCATTATTCTGGCCATACGCCCTCCACAAGCACCCAACAGCCCCAAAAGTACAAGAATCATTGTGTCTCATCATTTTTGATCATTTCGCTCTCTACCTTTCTGTATAACTAACCATCTAATTCTGAAATAGCCCTTTACTTTTTCCATACTTTATTATGTTTTCATATAAGTAGTCAGAAATAAAACAGAAATGATGTTATCTATTGCAGTCATTTATATTTGTTTCAATTTTAAATGTAATATAATGTGAACTAACTCCTCTTCAATTCAAATAGTGGAGGCAGAATCCACAATAGCTTTTAAAAGGGAAGTGGATAAATGCTTGAAAAATAAATTTCAAAGGTATGTGGAAAGAGCAGAGAAATGGAACTAAATGAATAGATCTTTCAGTGAGCCAACACAGGTGCGATGAGCTGAATTACCTCCTTCTGTGCTGTAAAGTTCTGGTTCCATGGAATAACAGAGAAAACCCGCTTATATTATCCAAATGTTCCAATACAGTAAATCCAATTTGTCTAATTTACAATAACACTGTAAAGCCAGGCTCCCGGGTTGCAGAAGAAGGCAGTAAAGAAAGAAAATAACAACAGAAAATGCTGGAAAAACTCAGCAGGTCAGGCAACATCCGTGGAGAGAAATTTGAGTTGACGTTTCGGGTCGGACCCTTCTTCAAAAAGTAAAGCAAGTAAGGTAAAGAAAGTAAAGAAAGAAGTGCAGCTGTGAAAGAGCCTGAGTCAGACAGTGAGGATTGAGTGTACCTACAGCAGGAAAACCAATTAATTGACAGCCATAGCTACCCCTGCTGGCAACCCAGTGCAAAAGCTGCCTGTGCCTATGAAAGTGCAAAGCAAACCAAAACTACCTAGGCTCAGAGATGGTACAGCCCACATCGCAGGAAAAATGAAGAAAGAGAGACAATGACCGAAGCAACCAGTCTACAAAAGGCTAGTGTATCCACAATAGTACATAGGATCACATAGGATATACAACACAGAAACAGGCCATTCAGCCCAACCAGTCCATGCAGGCGTTTATACTCCACACGAGCCTCCTCCCGTCTTTCCTCATCTAAATCTATCAGCATAACCATCTATTCGCTTCTTCCTCATATGCTTGTTTCGTCTCCCCTTAAATGCATCTCTACTATTCGCTTCAACCACTCCCTGTGGTAGCGAGTTCCACATTCTCACCACTCTTTGGGTAAAGACGTTTCTTCTGAATTCCCTATTGGATTTCTTGGTGACTATCTTATATTGATGGCCTCTAGTTATGCTCTTCCCCACAAATGGAAACATTCTCTCTGTATCCACTCTATCAACATTTTTCATAATTTTAAAGATCTCTATTAGGTCACCCCTCGGCCTTCTTTTTTCAAGAGAAAAGAGACCCAGCCTGTTCATCCTTTCCTGATATGTATACCCTCGCATTTCCGGTATCATCCTTGTAAATCTTCTCTGCACCCTCTCCAGTGCCTCTGTATCCTTTTTATAATATGGCGACCAGAACTGTACGCAGTACTCTAAGTGTGGTCTAACCAAGGTTCGATACAGGTTTAGCATAACTTCCCTACTTTTAAATTCTATCCCTCTTGAAATAAACCCTAGTGCTTGGTTTACTTTTTTCATGGCCTTGCTAACCTGCATCGCAACTTTTAGTGATTTGTGTATTTGCACTCCTAGATCCCTTTGTTCCTCTACCCCACCTAGACTCGCACACTCCAAGGGATAAGAGGGGCTACAGCAAAACCTGGACCTGCTGGAGTCGTACTGCCAGATTTGGGCCCTGACAATAAATCCCCAAAAAACCAAAGTCCTTGTGTTCCAGCAAAGATCCAAACATCAGGGACCCAAAATAAATTTCACAGTAGGAACAACCAAAATTGAACAAACCACTAACTACACATACTTGGGCTTAAAAATCAGTTCTACGGGAAACTTCAAACTGGCTGTGAATGAACTGAAAGAGAAAGCAAGAAGGACTTTCTATGCCATCAAAAAATCAATCCAAATAGAAATCCCAATTAGCATTTGGCTCAAAATTTTCAAATCAGTAATTGAACCAATTGCACTCTATGGCAGTGAGGTATGGGGACCGCTAACTCAACAAGAATTTGCAAAATGGGACAAACACCCAATTGAGATCCTACATGCAGAATTCTGTAAAAGTATCCTCCGGACTCAAAGGAAAACAGTAAACAATGCATGCAGGGCGGAACTAGGCCAATATCCATTAATAATCACTATCCAAAAAAGAGCCACCAAATTTTGGAATCACCTACAAATGAGCAATCCCCAATGCTATCACTACGACGCCCTGAAATGCCAAGAGCTGACCATAAAGAAGAATACCCTCAGTCAACTAGTCCTGGGACTCAGTGAAGTAACTACTAACAATACTAACAATAACCAGCCCCAGGACAGTGACAGGGTAACACAAAGAATTCGACCCAACACAATCGTCGCTAAGCAAAAGGAAAAATATCTGACATATTGGGCAGAAACAACAAAAACCCAAAGCAAACTCAATTGCTACTTGGCCCTAAACAGACAATACAACATAGCTGATTACCTGACCATGGTAAAGGATAACAAACTGAGAAGAACCTTGACAAGGTACAGACTTAGCGAACATAGCCTAGCGATCGAAAAAGGCAGACACAGGCAGACCAGGCTGCCAAGAGAAGACAGGATATGCTCTCACTGCAGTCAGGGAGTAGTGGAGACAGAGATGCACTTCCTCACAGCCTGCGGAAAATACCAGGGCATCAGGGAGAATTTCTACCAAAAATTCTCACAAATATGCCCTGATTTCAGAAATCTGAATGACAACCAAAAACTCCCATTCCTACTGGGAGAGGAGAGAAGCTGTGTAACACTGGCGGCACACTATGTTACAGCTTGCCATGAACAGAGGGACAACCAGTAAACTAAGAAAAGAATATATATAAACAATGCGAATGTATATTTATACACTCAGGGATATACCTGTTTATACACTGTATGAATAGAACTGCGTTTATGTGCTAAACCATAAATGTATTTTGATGCTTTGGCAACATAAGATGTAACTTATCATGCCAATAAAGCGATTTGAATTGTGAATTGTGATAAGTGACCTCCCTATTCTTCCTACCAAAATGTAATACCCTGTGGCAAAGCCACCAAGGGACTCCTGTATAACTGCCTTTAACAAGAGTGCTACAGCACCTAAGTTGTTTACTGTATGTAAATAGCCAGTTCTGGGTAGGTCCCAGAACCAGCGCGATGACGTCATCATGCTGGTCACGTGACGTCCTGAACGGCGGGAGACGTGATGACGTCATGACGTCAGACTGGGAGGTTCCCAGCTCAGAGCTCGTGAAGCCAGCATTAAGAAAAGACCTGTTGATTGTTTCTCCTGCATACCATTGTTTGTTCTCTAGTTTACATTAATCTTCATTTTATTATCGGACTGACTCGACCTCAGTACTTCAGTTAGGGATCTGCCGATTCCTACATTGGTGACCCCGAAGCTTCGCGGACGATTTTCGCGGAGGACACGCAGAACAAAACGATGGATGTTAACGCAGCGACCTTGAAGCTCCTTCAATTTTGGGAACAACAGGCGGCCTCCTGGTTCGTCCAAGCGGAGGCTCAGTTCCAGCTTCGGAACATAGTGCTGGATCAGACCCGTTATCTTTACGTGGTCTCCGCACTGGACAGCTCGACGGCTTCAAGGATCATCAGCCTGCTGGAGACCCCGCCCGTAGATAACAAGTATGATACGCTTAAGGCGCAACTAATGTAGGTTTTCGGCCTCACGAAAGCGGAGCGCGCGCGACGTTTACTCACACTGCCCGGGTTAAGCGACGCCAAGCCGTCTGAGTTGATGAGCCAGATGCTCACGCTCTTCGGTTCCGAGCCGCAGTGTTTCCTGTTTCGGGAACTGTTCCTGAGCCAGCTCCCCGAGCAGGTGCAAGCAGCCCTCGCCAGGTCGGAGGCTACGGACGGTGTAGCGCTTGTGGCCGAAGCCGACACCATTTATGCGGTGATGCAGCAGTACTGCGCCACCTCGAAGCGTCGCGCCCCAAAGAACCCCGCCTTGGCGCCGCCACCATCCGGGCTCTGTTACTACCATGCCTGTTTCGGCCCAAAAGCCAGATGCTGCCGTCCTCCCTGTAGTTTCGTGCCTAATGCACCGAGAAAGCAACAGCACCGGCTGCGTGAGCGGAAAGACAACCCCGAGGTCGGTTTCGCAACTACGATGGCGGTGGGGGATTCTGGGAAGTTACTTTATATCTCCGACTCCATTTTGGGCCGCGGTTTTTGTGTGACACGGGCGCCCAGTGCAGCATCCTTCCCGCTTCTATCCTCAACGTCAGGGCCGGGAGGCGCGGTTCCCCACTCCGGGCTGCCAATGGCAGCACCATTCGTATGTTCGGGACACGGCAGATCCCGGTGTGTTTCGGCGGGCAACGTTTCCTACGGGAGTTTATCACCGCCCAAATCGATCAGGCAATCCTCGGTGCTGACTTCTTCTGTGCCAATGACTTATTGGTTGATTTACGAAATCGCCATCTGGTTCACGCCGCCACGTTTGCCTCCATCCCGTGCTTTCGGGGTTTCGGCGCGATTCACGCGGTTTCCTGCACCGTACCGGCGCCCGACGACTTCGCCCGCCTTCTCGGGGAATTTCCGGATCAAACTCGGCCCATCTTCTTGGCAACGACCGCGAAACACCACATCGCGATGACCGGCCCTCCGGTCTATGCCCGGGCTCGGCGGCTGGAACCCAGCAAACTCGAGGCCGCGAAGGCGGAGTTCGCCAACATGGAGCGGCTGGGGGTTGTTCGCTGGTCGGATAGTCCCTGGTCTTCGCCACTTCATATCGTCCCTAAGCCCAGCGGTGGTTGGTGGCCCTGCGGCAATTATCGGCGCCTCAATGAGGTCACGACGTCCAACCGGTACCCAATACCGTACATCCAAGATTTCTCCGCACATTTGGCGGGCAATTCGTTTTTTTCCAAGATCGACCTCGTCCGGGGGTACCATCAAGTGCCCATCCACCCCCAGGACATCCAGAAGACGGCTGTCATTACCCCGTTCGGACTGTTTGAGTTCCTCCGAATGCCGTTCGGGCTCAAGAATGCGGCGCAGGTGTTCCAGCGCCTTATGAATTCAGTGCTGCGGGATCTCAAGTTCCTGTTTGTGTATCTCGATGACATCCTGGTCGCCAGTACTTCGAAAGAGGAACATCTCGGCCACCTGCGCCTCCTTTTTCGCCGCCTCCATCAGCATGGCCTCATAATTAACCCAGCCAAATGCCAATTCGGGCTGCGACAAATCGACATCTTGGGCCACCGCATCACTGCGGAAGGAGCAGTGCCGCTTCGGTCGAAGGTGGAGGCGATTGCTGCTTTTCCACGCCCGCAATCCGTTAAAGCACTCCAAGAGTTCCTCGGTATGGTAAATTCTTACCATCGGTTTGTGCCCCGGGCCGCGCAGCTCATGCGGCCCCTCTACGAGGCACTCCGAGGGAAACCGGGGAAAGAATCTGTGGTCTGGACACCAGAGATGGATTGCGCTTTTGTGGACACGAAAGATGCTCTCGCAAACGCAACGATGTTGGCGCACCCGCAGCCTGGTGCCACCATCGCGCTTATGACCGACGCTTCAGACTACGCCGTAGGCGCCGTGCAGGAGCAATGGGTCAAAGGGACGTGGCAACCACTGACGTTTTTTAGTCGCCAATTGCGTCGTAACGAACGTAGCTACAGCACGTTCGACAGGGAGCTGTTGGCGTTGTTTCTGGTCATCCGCCATTTCCGTTTTCTGTTGGAGGGACGCCAATTCACCGCATTCGTGGATCACAAGCCCCTGACGTTTGCTATGGCCAAGACGGCTGAGCCGTGGTCAGCTCGACAACAACGACAACTCACCTTTATTTCCGAGTTCACCACCGACATCCGGCACGTGGCCGGCAAGGACAACGTGGTCGCCGATTGCCTCTCGCGCGCGACTGTCCAGGCCGTCCAGCTGGGACTCGATTATTCACTCATGGCTGTTGACCAAGCAGCCGATCCGGAAATGCAAGCTTGCCACACCGACTCCTCCTGCCTTCAGCCAGCGGATGTGCTTTTCCACTCGGCTGGCATCTCCCTGCTCTGCGATGTCTCCTTGGGGAACCCCCACCCGATCGTTCCGCTGTCCTGGCGTAGGAACATTTTCAATGCCATTCACGGGCTTGCGCACCCTGGCGTGCGGGCTTCACAAAATTTACTGGCGTCCAAATTCGTCTGGAGAGGAATGCGAAAAGATGTCCGCGACTGGGCCAACACCTGCGTCGTGTGCCAGCGAGCTACGGTGCAGCGACACGTCAAAGCTCCCGTCGCCGTTTTCGAAGTACCGGAGCGGCGTTTCGATCACGTCCATGTCGACCTCGTTGGCCCACTGCCGCTGTCACAAGGTTTCACACATCTTTTGACTATAGTCGTCGTACCACCAGGTGCCGGCCATTCCTTTGACATCCACCACCTCCGCGGAGGTCGCCCGGGCTTTTCTCTCATCCTGGGTTGCACGGTTCGGCGTTCCGTCTGATATTTCGTCGGATCACGGGCCGCAGTTCTCGTCTGCTTTGTGGAACGCTGTCGCCTTGGGTTTGGGCACCAAGCTCCATCGGACCACAGCTTACCATCCGCAGGCCAATGGATTATGTGAGCGTTTTCATCGGTCCTTGAAGGCGTCGCTGCAGGCCAGCCTCCAGGGGACCGCATGGATGGACAAGCTGCCTTGGGTGATGCTCGGGTTACGCACAGCGCCTAAAGAGGACCTGCAGGCATCGGCTGCCGAACTGGTTTATGGAAACGGCTCCGGGTACCCGGTGAGTTTCTTCCGTCACCAACGCGTCCTTGGTCGGCGGCCGAACAACTGCAGGCTCACCGGGACGCAGCTCAATCTTTCCGGCCCATTCCGACATCACATCACGGGTTGCCCGTGTCACACGTTCCGCCGGAGCTCATGCGGGCCAAATTCGTTTTTGTCAGGCATGACGCCCACCGTAGTCCTCTCACGCCTCCATATACGGGCCCTTTCCAGGTACTACAGGCAGGCGCCAAGAGTTTTTTTTAGTGGACATCGGGGGCAAGCCTGACCACATTTCCGTGGGCCGCCTCAAGGCCGCACACCTGGACCTCGAGTGACCGGTCGAGGCAGCGCAGCCACTGCGTCGTGGGCGGCCGCCCGTGGCCGCCACGCCTGACCAGACTGTTCCGCAGACCAGCTCATCGTCTACCCAACCCATTCCTCTCCGGGAATATCGGAGTCGTTCGAACAGGCTCATCCGACCTCCTCCGCGATTGACTTTTGCGGTTAAAGACACTTCTGGGGGGGGCGCATGTGGCAAAGCCACCAAGGGACTCCTGTATAACTGTATAACTGCCTTTAACAAGAGTGCTACAGCACCTAAGTTGTTTACTGTATGTAGATAGCCAGTTCTGGGTAGGTCCCAGAACCAGCGCGATGACGTCATCACGTTGGTCATGTGACGTCCCGAATGGCGGGAAGTGTGATGTCGTCATGACGTCAGACTGGGAGGTTCCCAGCTCAGAGCTCGTGAAGCCAGCATTAAGAAAAGACCTGTTGATTGTTTCTCCTGCATACCATTGTTTGTTCTCTAGTTTACATTAAACTTCTTTTTAGTATCGGACTGACTCGACCTCAGTACTTCAGTTAGGGATCTGCCGATTCCTACAACCCCGCATTTATCCGTGTTGAATTTCATTTGCCAATTATATGCCAATTCTGCAAGTTTATTAATGTCCACCTGTAACTTGTTGCAGTCTCCTCAGTATTGACTATCCCCCCCAATTTGGTGTCATCTGCAAATTTAGAAATTGTGTTTTTGATTCCTAAGTCTAAATCGTTAATGTAAATTGTGAACAGCAGCGGAACACCACTACCCACCTTCTGCCACTGTGAATAGCTTCCCTTTACTCCCACTCTCTGCTTTCTGTCCTGAAGCCAGCCAGCAATCCATTCTGCCACTTGTCCCCTGACTCTGCATTCTCTGACCTTGTTGATCAGTCTATTATGAGGTACCTTATCGAAGGCCTTTTGAAAATCCAGATAAATTACATCTACTTGCAATGATAGCTATGAAAACGCCCCACTCTAGATTTAAATATCCTGAATTGCATAATACCACTCACATATGAAGAGATCACAAAGTCTCTGTTTGAAGAATGGACTCAGTCGAGAATATTTTTGTGGACTTTATGGGCTGAGGGTGTTTTCCCTGTGGTGGGATCGCCCTGTGCAGATGCGTGGGGGACTGGTTGGTTAAAACTCCAGAGAACGCATGGCAGTTGGCTGTGACAAAAGAACTGTCAGTCTCCAGAATGCATGGGTTCGCCCGACAGTCCTGGAAAAAGGAAGGAACTTATTAAAAGGCCACTCTAATATGCAAAAGCACTTCTCGCCTCCATCTCAGAAGAGAAGCAGAACAATGAACCCACTAGTCTAGCCAGCCGAAGAGGAGCCATTTTTTCTCAACACAAAGACCGAAAGATATGTCCCAGACATAGGACCATTAATCCAATCATGGAATACTCATGGGTCCGAGGACGGCCCATCACTGATTAAGCACCGGAGTGCTTAGAAACTGAAGGATTTTAAAGATTGGCGGGAAAGATAGGGGTAGCCAGACTCCTATAAAGATAGATCCTTTTCCACCATTCTCTCTCTCTCTCTCGCTCCACCAAGATCAACCTAACAAGAAGTACCAGAGGAAGAAGCCGCTGAGCGGAGCGATCGAAACCGACCGCATGTGGGGGTAAGCATAGTCTCGAGTGTCCCAAGTCGGTATCCCATGAGCTGTAAGGGCTCAGAGTTTTCTCAGAAGTGAAGTTTTTGGGCTATTCCGAGGGGGGAGCTTCATTTGGTTCAGCCAGGCAAAGGGGTTTATGCGACTGGGTAATTCGTTGGTAGGGGTGGAGTTAGAGTCCACCATAGCAACAAGGGAATTACTGCTTGTTATAGTCCCCAGTTGTGTACTGTATGTATGTTGTTTGTAACCTGGATTTTATTCTCCACAGAGACAGTGATTTTGTTTAGTAGTGCATGTTTTAGCCAGTGTATGTTAGACCAAATAAAGATAAGTTTGATTTTTCACTGAAGCATTCCTGTCCATGACTTATTTCATTTATACTCTGAATAATAATTCCCGGGTATAGAACTTTCGTAAGGTGGGGGCGATTCGAACCGTCCGTCTAGCAATTGGGCTAAGATCAAAAACCACTTACACATATAACATTGTAAAATAGTCCATTAATTATATGCAAGTTGTATTACCATAGCATAATATTGCATGGAATTTGGAACATTTGAATCTTTATGTTATTAAGGAAAGAACTTGGATTTTTATAGTGCCTGGTTACATCCTCAGGATGCCCCAAAGTGCTTTGTATCCAATGAATTATTTTTGACACCTAGTCACTATTATGTAGAAAACAGGGCAAACAATTTGTGCCCAAGATCCCACAAACAGCAAACAAGGCGAATGGCCAGCTTATCTGTTTTTGGAGGCGAGAGAGGGGGAGGATAGTGTAAAGTCTGTGGGTTGTATAGCGAAGTAATACACAGACTACAAGAGTAACTTAAACAGGACTTTACTATTCGAAGGTCAGGGCGAATCTGCCCAATAAATTCTGCCACAGCACTTATATACCGGTGTGGTCACCGTCGGTATTACAGTATACAGCAGCCAGGATAAAGTAGTGCCACACCTAAAATAGTTCTCTTAAAGGTGGACGGTTACATAAAATAGTTCTCTTAAAGGTAGAACGGTTACATACACTACAATCCTCCTTTTTTAGCTTACAACATACTTATTCTCCATTAAACATACATGTATTCAACTTCATGTAAAACAATACACAGATATAGTCTCTGTGGAAAACAGTTCACAATTTCAGTCTCTGTGGAAAACAGTTCACAGATTTAGTCTCTGTGGAGGCGTCTCCTCTGCTTCTTAACTCAGTCCGGACAACGCCTCCGTGGCGTAGCAGTTCCCGGTGGTGTAGTCGGTTCACGTTGCTGGAGTGACTCATCCAATAGTCCTTCCCTAAACTTAACAGCTTGAACTTCCGTCACTTCTGAACCAGCATTGCTGACTTTTAAAAACCACTGGATTCCTTGGGAAGTTTTTCTACTTCCAACTGATTTGGCTCCATTTGGAGGGAGCACGTGCGTGGTCTGGTAGAGGTGATAATGGTTCAGATGGTCATTATTTTCTGCTTCGTCTTTTCCTTTTCTGCTTCTTGGAGACTCTCTGGGCTCCACTGTCAGCTGCCAGCTGCCTGCACAGTTCCTCCCGTAGTAGCGCCACCATCTCCCGATGTTCCTTAGACTTTTTGTGATTCATCAAGGTTTCTGCACTTTGGGAGTTTTCATCACAAGCTGGGCAGAACAGGTCCTCGTAATATTCGGTGTCGCTCAACAGGTCATGGTCATATTCGGTGTCGTCCTGAGCTAAGCCAGCGGGAGGGTCTTCTATTTCCTCCCTACCCAGCTGGATGTTAGCCAACTTTTGTTCCAAATCCTGACATCTTTCCTGAAGAGACTTCTTCATGTATTCAGCTTCATCCCGCTTTTCCTGGGCTTCCTGCAAGTCTTTTACTAATGACATCATTTGTGATTTCAATACTTCAACTTCATTCGGAGATTGATTGATCGGACTATTCAATCCCTCTACTGAAGTAGCTGTTTCAGTATCCTGTTGTTCTGCATTGACGTGAGTCAGCGTACTTTCGGCATCCAAGAGCGGCTCCGCTGCAGTCTTCTCAGTCTGTGTTGCCACCTCAGCTATTTCAATAACTTTTGAGAGTTCCGAACCCCTTTTCTTTGAAGATTGAGGCTCGTGTTCAAGTTTTTCCCATTTCGGGGTCTTGTCCCTCAGTATATGAAGAAGTTGGCTGACTGTTAACTCTTCAGCCATCATCCATTTCCCATTAGCTGCAGGGCTGTTTACAAACTTGCCCTGGGGCTCCTTTGCTGTTTCTACTTTGCCATCATCCGCAGCCTCCACCATTCGAATTCCCACAAATGAATCGTCCGGTGATGCTGCACCCAACTTCAGTAGGAGCTCAGAAGTCATGTCGACCAAATCAACCTTTTCTGCCTGCAACCTGCTAACAAGCGCCTTCAGTTGCTGCACATCTTGTTCCACCAGATTAGAGCACGCACCTTCAGAAACCGAATCAGCTTTGATTCATTTGGCCTCCTCTCGCAGACGGTTTGTGTGCTCCTGCTCCCTTTTCTCCCTCAGCTGCTTCTGTTGTCTTTCCAGATTCTCCCATTCAGTGTCATAGAACTTTTTCATTGCTTTCATCTCTTGTTCGAGACGGCAACTCAATTGCTCTAATTGCTGTCGTAATTTGAAATAAGTTTGAGTTTGAGCTCGGTGTTCCTCAGTAATGTATATGTCTGTAACTTGAACAGACTCAGAATTCTCTGTCAAGCTATGTTGTTGTTGTTCAGAGGAATTCTGTTCTGAAACTTTGTTCTCCTCTGGAGCATAAGCCTTTATGCCCACATTCGTTCTACCAACCTTAGTCAGCAAGTTCATTTTAGACTTGTCTTTCATGCTTGGGCTGGTCTTATCGTCATCCGTTTCAGAGTCTGAGCTGATTGTCTGCCCCGAGTCCTCACTCGTTATTGCTTTGAGGTAGTGCCATTCCATGTCTATTTTCTTGATCCACTCCCGTCCTAGAAGTGGTGGTCCTCCCTCAGGTAGTACGTATAAGTCCATTCCGGGGTGTTCTTTGCCCCTGTCTCTCACCTTGACTCTTATCTTTCCCATGGGGTATACTTTATGCCCCATGTATGTCTGCAATACGTACTTGGTATCTCTCAAGGGTATATGTGAGAATAGCCAGTTGTAATCCCTTCGATTTATGACTGATAGGGCTGATCCAGTGTCCAACTCCATTTTTACTTGGACTCCGGCTATTTTTAGCATGACCCAGATAGTTTGTAGGTCAGCTTCCTTACTCACATTATGAATTCTCAGACTACCCAGTTCCTGGCCGTTTGGGTCTGAATCCGAATTCTGTTCGTCTGAACTCTTCTCAGCCACCTTGTGTACTTTGTTGTACTTTTCCTGTGATGGCTTTTTTTGGTTGTTGGTCTTCTTTCCTGACCGGCATACTTTAGCTATGTGCCCCAGTTTGCCACATTTTCGACATTCCTGGTTTTTAAACCAGCATTGGTTCTGGTCATGTGTTGTCTTCCCACAACGATAACATTTCGCTGTACCCGAAGTAATTTGATCCACACTGAGTACCGCTGCCTTTAGCTGCATTTCCGCAGTTCCTTTCGCTGCGGCTTCGTGTGATGCTGCAATAAGGACAGCCCTATCAAGTGTAAGGTCGTTCTCTTCGAGCAGTCGCTTTTGCGTTCCTTCCTTCGACAACCTGCACACGAACTTGTCTCGCAATGCCTCTGTCAGATTTCCTCCAAACTGGCAGTATTTCGCTAATCTACGCAGTTCGACCAAGTATTCCGCGTTGCTTTCCTCTTTCCGTTGCGTTCTCGCATAAAATTTGAATCGTTCCGCCAACATCAGCGGTGTGGGGTTCAAGTGATCCTTCAGAACAGCAACAATATTAGCGAAGGTCTGATCCGCCGGTTTAGCTGGTGATAGAAGATGCTTCAATAACCCGTATGTCTTCGCGCCCATCGAGTTTAGCAAGGTTATAGCTTTATCATCTTCTATTTTATTGGCCTCACAATATATCTCGATACGTTCTACGTACGTGGCCCAATCTTCCACCTCGGCATCGAAGTTGTTGATGTTACCATGCTTAGGCATCTTCACTACCTCTCACTATCTTTTTGCGAAACAACAGGATTTCTCTTTAACTTTTTAACTTTTTCTTTTTTCCTAAAATGGCGGGTTCCCGCGCTTGTCTTCTTCCCCGCCTACTGGCAAAATGGCGGTTTCCCGCGCTTGTCTTCTTCCCCCCTACTGGCAAAATGGCGGTTTCCCGCTCCTGACTTCTTCCTCTGGTGGGAGGGGTAAGCTTTGCCCTCGGGCGACGACCGCTGGTTTACGGGGTTTGTAGCCTGTGCGCCGGCTTCAGTTTATTCTGAAGCGCGCGCTAGAAAAAGCCGATCGCGTTCCTTGTCCCCCCCCCCCCTCTTCTTTTCGGCAGGGGCAACCGGCGCTGGGGACAACCAGTTGGCGTCGGACAGATCCAGCTCCTGGTCCTTCACGGCAGCTGCTGCAAGCCGCTGGCCGGAACCTCGCTCGGTCTCTCTCTCGGGCTCTGTCTCTCTCACTCGCTCTCTCTCGGGCTCTGTCTCTCCCGCTCGCTCGCTCTCTCTCAGGCTCTGTCTCTCCCGCTCGCTCGGCTCTTGCTCAGCGGCTTTAAACGCCTCTCCCAGACCTCCCGCAGTCCGGTCCTTTCCTCCCCGGCTGCGGCTGATTCTTCGCGGGTTATTTCGTTATTTATTTATCTATTGCCTCCGCGCCTTATGATCCGGTCGCAGCACTTCGTGGCCTCAATCACTGTCTGGCCTTTTTCACCCCAATCGCGCCTCCCAGCTTCTCGCAGTCCGGTGCTTTCCTCCCCGGCTGCGGCTGAGTTCTCCGTGGCTTATTTATTTTTATATCTTCCCGCGCCTTACGATCCCGGTCGCAGCGCCTCACGATCCCGGTCGCAGCGCCTCGTGGTCGCGGTATTTGTCCGGCCTTTTTCGCCATCGCGGTCTAGTCGTCTCACGACGCTCCCCAGCCCGCTTGTACCGCGGCTTCTGCTCCACGCTGCCCCAGTCTCAGCGCCTCTGGGCCCGACTTCTGTCCGGCTCCTTTCCCCCTCGACCGTGGTCGAGTGCACCGCCCTTATCCTCCGTTTATTTGTTTCTATTTTCCCTTTACTCACAGTCACCGTGGCCGACTTGCTTCTCGTGTTGATCGGCTCACTCACCACCGTGGCAGAAGGGACAATCCGTGCCTGTTGCTGATGGAAGACTTCGTGTTTGAAATCTTCCTCCTTTCTTGGTCTGCAGACTCGAGTTTTCTCTCAGCAAAACGACGAGGGCGGGTGCCTCTTCTTGACGCTCGTTTACTTCTTCAGAAGTATTGTTGCCGCAGGGTAAGATCAAACTCGTCGCCACTGTAAAGTCTGTGGGTTGTATAGCGAAGTAATACACAGACTACAAGAGTAACTTAAACAGGACTTTACTATTCGAAGGTCAGGGCGAATCTGCCCAATAAATTCTGCCACAGCACTTATATACCGGTGTGGTCACCGTCGGTATTACAGTATACAGCAGCCAGGATAAAGTAGTGCCACACCTAAAATAGTTCTCTTAAAGGTGGACGGTTACATAAAATAGTTCTCTTAAAGGTAGAACGGTTACATACACTACAGATAGGGAGGGAGGAGTAGGGCGGGGAGGAGAGATGGCGAAGAGAGGGAATATTAAAATGCCCTGTTCCCTTTGACCTACTGCTTAACTCCTATAGCCTCCCTTTTCCTCACACCCTATCCTGCCTCTTTTTCTGATCTCCTCCATCTTCTTCCCCTTTTTCAGCTCTCCCCACTGCTCCCTTTCTTATTTCCTTCTCCGCTCCTGCACCCCATCCTCCCTTCCCCTTCTGCCCTATTCCTCCCTCCTCTCCTCCCATAATCCGTTCTCCCCATCTTTCTTCCCCTTCCCTACCCCTCTCTCCTTCCTCCTCCTCCCCTATTCTACCTCCTTCTTCCCATCCCTGCATACCCTCCTCTCCTCCTCCCCTATTCCTCCATCCCTCTCCTCCTTCCTCCCCCCTTTTCCCCTTCCCTCTGCTCTATCTTCTCCCCTACTCCTCCCTTCCTTTCTCCTCCTTTTCTCCACTTCCCCTCTGTTCCTCTCCTCTTCCCCTCCTCCTGCCGTTCCTCTTTTCCCCTCCCTCTGTTCCCCACTCTTCCTCCTACACTCCTCTTCCCCTTCTCCCTGCTCTTCCTCATCTCCCTTCTCTCTTCTTCCTCCCTTTCCTCCTGTTCTTCCCTCCTTTTTGCTCACCATTCCCTTCTATCTGTTTCTCCTGCTTATACCAATACCATTTTTTGGCCACTTAAAGCCTCCAGGAGATCAACTAGTGTGTGTATATATAGATATTGAGGTAAAACTTGTGTGGTTTCACCAATTTCCACAGTAACTTCGGCAGACGGTTGGCGGAAATCCCAGATGTATACGGCGTTGTTCCGGGGTTTCTGCCGAAGTTATATTTGGACAATTGGGAAAACCTCTGCAGAAATTACTGGTGAATATAAAGTATTTCCTGTCGGTGTCACACTTCATGTGTCACACCTTACTGTATCTACTGACTCATCATGAGCAATACCACAGGATATCTTCCAGCATATAAATGAAAACAAAATTACCTGAGTACAAATACTGTCAGACACTGGCACAATTAGCGCAGTTTGCTGCCTAATATCAACTGCTGAATAAACAGCAATGGGGAACTCGGCCACACTGCCCCTGCCCTGGACAGTCCCATAACTTGCACTCTTATCTGTCGCAACCCTCCGGCAGCGCCCTCTGGTGGTTACACCGCGGCACCGCACGCGTTTGTTTGCCGGGCGCGGAGTGATGACGCGGCAGGAGCGGGTCTGTTCCTGGGTTGAGGAGGAGAGGAATCTGGACCTGGACCTGAGAATAGGCAGTGGGGGGGACAGCACACTTGCCCGAGCAGTCACTTCTTGCTCACGGTTGATTGCAGCATGTTGACACTCGTTTACTTTTTAAGAGCTGCAGAGACAATAGCAGTTTAATGAGGTCAGTGGCTGAATCAACGCCAGCTTGCAATGTAGTGTCACTTTGTGCCGGTAACAAGGTTTGCTGTACTCCAGTGTTCAGTGATTAGCAGCACAGGCTCTTGTCACTATCACTGCAGTGCTTTCTGATTTAAAATGAAGAGATGCACCAACTACACCACTCAATTCGGAGTGTATTGTTGGTGACATCTTTAGTTTCCCTTTGTAACAGATTCTTAGTAATTATCCTGCTACTGTGTATTTTGCACGAAAATATTAATACTTCAAAAAAAGTTTGTGCATAAAAGTGTACTTGAATATGTAACAAAAGTTCCTGTGTCTGGAAATATATATGTGCAGAATCACTCATTGCCACATTGTGGCGCTGTCTTTTATTGTTAAATGCAAGTTAGCTTCCCAGATGCACCGGGGAATGTGCTTTTATGTGATTTTAGGCAAGTTCATTATTTTCAGTGAAAGGTCATGAAAACAGTAAACTTGTCGAACGAGTGCCCAGATTTAAAACCAAATGCAATTATTAGAAAGTTTTAGCTAGTTGGCGTCACTATTATATGGGGCCAAAATGGTTATGTTTAGATTGCAGGTTGTTTCCTTAATTCAAGATGTACATTTTGAAGTGAAGAAAGTTCTATATATAAAACAGAGACATTTCTGTACATTTTTAATTTAATGCAGCTGGTGCACCATACAACAGAAACATGAATTGTATTATTATGCTTACAATTTTTGTGAGACATTTTATTTGATTTGATATTTTGCATAGTAATTCATCAACCTTTAGGTTAAATTAAATCTGCTTATGACCAGCGCAGTTAGATTTTAAAGGTCATTGAAACTATTCTTTTAAAGATTCCAAGTGTTTTCAGTTAACAGTATGTTAAATTATATGCCCCCCTTGCCAACTAGTTATAGTTTCATGTTTTATGCTATTAAAACAGTGGGCTTAAAAATGTTTCCATTATTACAGTGCTTCAGACTTTTCCTGTATGGTTAATTTTTCCCCATATTTTATGTTAATGCTTTTTTTATAGTGTATATATACAAAGAGCATGCAAAATATAAAAACATATTGTTGCTTTATTCTAGCCTCTGCTTCTCTTTGCTGTTTTTCTTTTTGTTTTCAGTATTTATTTTCATTCTCTGCTGTGTCTTTTGGCTCTTTCCCTTATCTGTATTTCAGCCAGGAATTCTGTAAAATAAAAAGTGAACCCTTGAAGGGTGTACTACCAGCTTTATTATACAATAAAACATTCTATTGAATTCAGATTACCCAAATTTCTCATATCCCATATTATTTGATGTAACACTCAGTCATTTATAACCTGTTTATTCTGACAGACAGGCTGGAGCAGAACAAACATCTGCCTCTAATGGAAAATATAAATGTGTATATTTCTGCAGCCTGAATCTATCTCGGCACGAAATAAACCCACCTCTGTCACTAGGTTTTATGCCAGTACCAATTCTGAGGCTGTAAAGTGTAAACTCTCGGGGGATTTGCTGTCAAATTAACCCTCACAGCAGCCTCCATATTTTAATGTGTTCAAGATGTGCTTTCTCGCCCCCTGCTCCCCAAAACAAACATGTCTTTTTCGAAGAATCCTGTAGAGAGTCAGCAACATAAACAGCACAGCTCTGTACAGTCCAACATTGTAGGTTTAACCGATGAGCCCATGTAAAAGCTCTGGGACTCTGTATAAACATTGTAATGTAGGGAAACCTAAAAGTAGAATTCTCTCTGTAGCATAACTTTACTCCAGCTAAGAGCCATTTCACAAATGACTCTGAATTGATGTTGTTGTTGTTGACTGTTAGATTAGTTGCACAATTGGTAATTTTCTTACTTTTTTTTGTACGCAGGTTTTAAGAAAAAGGCAGCAAATAGCTACAAAGATAGAAGACATAGGGCCAGTTTTTAAAAGAAGCAGTACTCGAGGAATGCGCCTAGCACTGGAATGAACTGGTATTTACATTTCTGAGTGCTGGGTCTTGCTGGACAGTCACTTCCTTGTTCGAACTATGAATGAAAATACAGAGTCAGCTCTTGACCCCAATAAAGATGACCTTCCTCTCATGGCCAATACTGGTTACATGCTAGTCAGACACTATGTGCTAGATCTGGCAGTGAACTTCGACAGAAAAGTCATCAACGGTAGCATTGTCCTCTTCCTAGAAACCAACAAAGCATACAAAAAAGTATCTGACTCTGTGGGAACAGGTTGGTGCCCTTACTCACAGGCATTATTTGAAACTGAGCAGCCTGGACCTTCATGCAGTCCCACTGCAAGAGTTGCTGTTTGTGCATCTGTAGATAAGATAAGCAATCCATCTAAGCATAGTGATGGTAGAGATACCAATGTTAACAAACATGTCTTTTTAGAAGAATCCTGTAGCCATAGCAACAAAGAGTGGGCTAGTGGGATTTCTGGTACAAGGGAACACTGCAGTGATGGGGAGGATTTTGTGCTGGTGCTGGATTGTTGTGATCTTGTGGTGAATAAGGTAGAAGAAGTGAATATCATTGCTGCAGCAGGTATTGAGAAACTGATCAGAATGGACATACCCAAGCCAGAAGATAGCATTTATTCTCAGAGACTGCAGAGTGATCTCCAGAGTAGCATTGTGGATGATATTCTAGGTTTAGCAGCAGAATGCTGGCAGGAACAGCATCGTTACTATCTCCAGTGTAGCCAAGCACCTGGCTGCGGAGAACTCCAGTTCCAGACTGACATGTGGAGCCTGAAAATAAGGAAACTAGGAATACAAACTCCTAAAGAGTTCCCTCATGTATTGAGGATCTGGTATGAAACAAAACCGGAGGGGGGTTCGGTGAGGTGGACTAAGGACCAAAGTGGCAGGTTGGTTACTTTTGAATACGCTATGTTTTTTTTGCGTGTAATCGGGTATTAATCTGTGACATGGAGCTTTCGGGTGCAGTTGTTGATCAGTTAATGATGTAGAACACAAGCTATTTAAAAAAAAAAAGCATGGAAGATGATGTGTGAATGACAGTTTTAACAATGAAATAAAGCATTTATTTTTCACTCAGCATATTGTCGTTCCTTCTAACAATCTTCAGAATATAGTAACTTTTTTAGAGCATTTTTCTTTATTTTTGTCAAGGTGCTTTCAAAATACGATAGCTTGGTTAACCCTTTTGGTTACACTGACATACAATAGGTTTGAACATGGGGTGCTTTGTATAACAATCTTCAGCAAGTTAGTGGTTTCAGTACCAATTATATAACATTGACACAAATGCCTTACAATATCAGTAACATTAATATAAGCTGGCTTGGATGGTAGATGGGCTAAAATATTCCATGTTTTGCTAGTGTATATGAGCTTACAATGATTTAGAGCTAGTTGTAGTTATGTTTATTAACAAACCTTATTTAAAATCTTGGCATAGTCATTCATTATAACTGCTCTCCATTTTGTTGCATGCCATGGGAATCCTCAATAGCATATTTTACCAATAACTTACAACTTTAAGCTTTTTGTCAATTTTATGTTCATCAGGTGAGGGATGTTAGTGGTAGAAAATGAAACACTTTCCATTTTGTGCAGCCAGTGTTAGCATGGTTAGAAGCAGAGTAAAGCTCCCCCAATGTACCTCAGCCCAAGCCTTGGAGGAGCTTCCCCTACTACACCAGTGTAACATATTTTCCATTTCCCATACCATCTATTCTGTGATCACTCTGAATGATAATTGCCAATTAACGGTTAATGGAACAGTTTTATGCTCTGGTGTATGTCTACCAGAAACTGGATTGAGACTCTTGACACACATTTCACACATGGCCCTTCTACCTGGCAGCAAGAGGATACTTTCTTGCAGCACTCAATCATTGCAAAACACTATGTTTACTATTTGTTATATGGTAGTAAAGTGTAATTTTAAAAATAATGCTGCTTTACTTCAGTAATTGTCTTCATTGGCCAATCACAATGTTATTGTTGAGCTTGGATGAAAAATATTGCATAATCTTTTTTATTACAGTATCTGAACAATAAGTGTGTTTATTTGAGCATGTTATCTATTTTAATCAACTGAAATACCTTTTGGTTCTGGCCAATTTAGGGTAGACATGACAATGACATTATTTGTGTTGGTTATTTAGTATTGGATATTTATCAGCTTAATTGCATTAAAATATCAAAGCATGTATAAATTGTCTGTTAAAGCACACTACACCCAAGTTCAACGACTTAATTACATGTATGTTCCATGATACTGAATACATGGTACTTGAGCAGTGAAGGATAAACTGACACGGATTGATGCTGCTTTGTACTGTGCTCAGTTACATAATGAACTGCATAAGGACCGAATCGGGTTAATTTAAAAAATCACTCTGGCCTATTTTCTGTCCCTTTGGGATCAGTGATCGCTAGAGTTTGAACAAAAGTAGGATGAAGATACTGCAGTTAACTCATTATAAATATTGCAGGTATGCTGATTTAACTCCAACCTTGGAATCTCCTAAATAATGAACGTAGAGGGATGAATAAGGAGGATGAGTATTAGACAGTTCTTGTTTTTCCACAGCCACTGACATGAGAAAGTCATATCATGTCTTTATACTGTGAATATACTGACAAATATTTAAGGAAGGCGTCACTATTCTGTTTCTCTTTTAAAATAAATACAGTACTAAAAGTTACACGCAACATTTATGTTGTGTTAATTATTGTTGCTAGTTTTTTTGTTTAATCAGTATGTGCTGATCATGGCACTGAGGCTGATGGTATTAGTAGAAATAGTCATTTAGCAAATGTGTGCTTCAGCATCTAATTTGTAGATTTATTCAGGTTCCTTACATCTTCAGGCTAAGTAAATATTCACTTGCTGGTTTACCAAAATAATCCGCGGCTCTGATGGCTGTTATTGCACTACCCAATGTGGAACTGAGCCATCCAGATATGGAAGAAGGAAAAGAAAGAACAAACTTGCACTTAAATAGTGCCTTTCACGTACTTTCATGTCCTAAAGCACTTCACAGTCAACTAAACATCACTATTATTTAGGCAAACGCAACAACCAAATTCTGCCCAGTAAATTACATAAATGACCAGATAATCTGTTTCCGTACTGCTGCTTGTAGAACTCCCCTGTTTTTCTTCAAATAGTGTGGTGGATCATTGCGTCCACTTGAACAGGCAGGCAGTACCTCGGTATAACAGCTCAGCCGAAAGGCAGCACGTCCTACAATGGAGCCCTCGCTCCGTGCTGCACTAAAATATCAACTTCAATTATGTGCTGAAGTCCTGGAGTGAGGCTGGAAACCATGGCCTTCTGACTCAAACACAAGAGTGCTACCTCTTAGCCACGCTGGAAGGTCCCAAGATTTGATCCTTGGTCTGTACTGATCTTTGCCAGAACAGTGGTGGGGGCACTGCAGTTGGCTTTTGGTGGGGTGGGGTGGTGGGGAATTGGGGGGGGGGGTGGGGGGAGAAGAGAGAGGATGTGAACCAGCTCCTGATGTTATTCAGCAATTCCTGCTGTTTAGTTCTCGTATGTTGACGGTGGGTGGGGTCAGAACCACCCATGGCTGTGTTGGCCCTCCCTTGTGTGGTTACATATCCTACTGATACTGCTTTGGCTCAAAGAAGAAGAATGTTTTCATTGGTAATGCATCAGAGAATGGCCAACACTACATAGTCACACTTCAGGATGAGGATGCTTTAACTTAGTCATAATTTGTTGTAATAATTAGTTTTTAACAAGATCCTAATTGGCAATAAATTTAATATTTAAAGCCTATAACATTTCCATTATAATAAATGTTTCCTTCTGTGGGCTTTTTTGTTTCAGTTTTTTTTAATCCCTTGCCTTTATTCTCCACTTTTATGCTTTGTTTCTAAAAACGAATTTAATCCACATGCAAACATTTTCAAATCCGACATTTCTCCCTTCTAGGATGGGTGGGCGGGTGGATGAGAGAGTAGGCTGGGAAAAAGCCAAGTTGTGAATATTACATCATAGGCACTCCCTGCATCAAAGTTGAAATCAAGTTTCTTCATGTAATCACCTCTTAACTCTTTCTCTATTGCTGGATCTCAAAATTGTGGACTTCCTTCGCTCCCTATGTATTTCCTTCATTCTGCAATCTTCAGCATTTTAAAATCTAAGCATATGCACAACTTCACAATTTACCTCATCTCTTTTACTGTGTTCAGCTTCACATTGGTCCCTGGCCTTCATCGTGGTTACATAATCTACTTATTAAAATTACTGAGTGGGTTGCACATTCCATTTCAAAAAGCATTGAAATGTCTCGTGTCCTGCTACCTGAGTGAGAAAACCCATAATAATAAACTCGTCAACATTTAATTGCCTTACCTGTTACTGCAGATTGCCATACCCTGCATCAGGTAGATTCTCCCTGACGGCCCAGTGGCTGTCAACACAGTAAATGTTAATTGTATTCGGCTGCTCCCCTGCCCGTCCGCTTGGTCATACATTCGCCTGCTGGCTGGCACTCTAAATAAAATCTGGCCTGTTCTACGTTCTGCTACCATAGTGCCCTTACCTCTCTGAAACAGGATTGCACCTTGACTCCCCCACCACTTACTATGTATGTACCCCTATAACCATCCCCTCCACAGAGCAGTGTTTCAGCCATTGCCACCCTCCCTCCCAAAGGGCATCCTTGTAACTGCTTCCCTAGTGATTTCTACCCCACTATCCCATTTCGCTAATAAACTGGTTTCACCCAACTGAGAATTTTGGAACCCTGCTGTTACACCCCCCTGCCCCCCCCTCCCAAAAACCTGGCAGCACTTTGACTTCCGTAACTCCCTTCCCCCCACATTGACTAGCCTTTCAGCCTCTCTCCCCACCTGCCATGAACAGCATTTTGATCACTGCCGCCCTCTCCCCACGGAGCGGGGAAGTAGTCTGTGGCCCACTGCCAGCTCTCCCCATCTCCACAGAACATCAAAGCAGACCCTGGGAAATTGTTAACCCCCCTCCATCGTGATTATTCAAACATCCTTCTCCCTTCCCGTGTTCTTCTTTACCCCCCCCATCTTCTTCCATCCCACCTTTCTATCCTCTTATCCCCTTGCTACCCCCTCTCCGTATATCTCCTCATCTCCTTTTCTCCCTCCCCCCCCCCCCCCTTCCCATCTGTGTCCACCTCTTAGTGAAGCCCAAACTAGACAAAGTATTTCAACTTTGGTCTTACTGAAGTTTTACATAGATTCACCATTACACCCCTACTTAGATATTCTACACCTCGTGCCATAAAACCCAGTATACCATTAGCTCATAGTCTTATCTATTAGAAATGCTGCTTTTAATGTTTTGTTAATCTAAAGCCCCTAAATCCCTCTGATTTTCCACATCACTCAGCCTTTCCTAATTCAAAATTGATATTGCATCGTTTACATTTTTTTTTACCACCTCAACGTTTACTGACATTTGAATTCCGCCTGCTACTTTTTAGCTTTCCACCATTTTATCAATAATCTCCTTGCAGCTTCCTCTGGTCCTCAGAATTTTTTACAATGCCTCCTAGTTTAGTATTGTCTGCAAATTTGGACATCACTCCCTCCAGCCCTATATTCAAATCATTGATGTACACAATGAACAGAAGTAATCCAAGAACCGAACTACGAGACACTGCTATCCACTTTGATCTGAGAAATTGCCGTTCACTCTTGCTCTCTTTCCTCCCTTCTAGCCAGTTTTTAATCCAATTTGTTACCTTTCCCCTAATTCCATACATTTTAATCTCCAATAATCTGTGTGGTACCTTGTCAGAGGCTTTCCGAAAGTTCATGTATACCAAATCCATTGTATTTCCCCATCCTCCATCTCTATCACCTCCTGAAAGAACTCTTTTCAGGTTTGCCAAGCATGAGCTTCCTTTCTGAAATCTGTGTTGGCTGCTTCTCATTATTTTATCTTTACCTAGATATTTAGTAATTTCGTCTTTGTTTAAAGAATGCAAAATTTTCCCTACCATAGATGTTAAACTAAGCCAGGTTAGCGCTGTCTCCATTTTTGGAAATGGGTATTACAATCATACAGAGCTACCAGGTTAAATAAGTGATATGTGATCTTGTTTTAAAAAAATATATATATTTCTTTTATATATTTCAGGCCGTGTGTATATACAGCGGGATCTCCGATAAACAACAGAGCACTATTTCCATGTCAGGAGCCACCAGTAGCCATGGCAACATGGCAGGCCACAGTTTGGGCCCCAAAAGATTCTGTGGTTCTTGTGAGTGGTGAAAATTGTGCTGAACCACACCACGATGGAGGTAAAAAAGAAAACTCAGAAGACTTTTGTATGCTACATTGAGCAACACGTACTATAAATGAGAGAATGTAGAACACAGATTATTGTAAGCAAATAATTACTAAAAAAACTAAATGATTAAATTAGCAATGTTAAAATAAACTAGACATTTCTAAATTTGAAATGGATTAAAGGATTTATGCCAGAAGTTCTCCAACACCGCAAATTTCTGACTTCGACTATCATCGGAGCACCGTTTCCATCCCTCTCCCTGGCAAGTGTCTGAAGCTGGGTTAGACCGTTTGCAACCATGGCGTTGTGTTTGACCCCGAGATGGGCTTCCGACCACATATATTCGATCCATCACCAAGACCGCTTAATCCACCTCCGTGACATCGCCCGACTCCGACCCTGCCTCAGCTCATCTACTGCCGAAATCCTCAACTAAGCCTTTGTTACCTCCTAGACTTGATTATTCCAATGCTCTCCTGGCCGTCCTCCCATCTTCCACCCTCCATAAACGTGTGCTCGTCCAAAAATCTGCTGCCTATATCTTAAGTCTTGTTCAACCATCACCCCTGTGCTTGCCAGCCTATACTGGCTCCCAGTCTGACAACGCCTCAATTTTAAAATCCTCATCCTTGTTTTCAAATCCTCATGGCCTCGCCCTTCCCTATCTCTGTAACCTCTTCCAGCCCTTCAAGCCTTCGAGATCTCTGCGCTCCTCCAATTCTGGCATCTTGCACATCCCCACTTTTAATCGCTCCACCATGGGCGGCCATGCTTTCAACTGCCTAGGCCCTAAGCTCTGGAATTCCCTCCCTAAACCCCTCTACCTCTCTCTTCTACGTAAGATGCTCCTTAAACCTACCTCTGACCAAACATTTGGTCATCTGTCCTGATATCTCCTTCTGTGGCTTGCTGTCAATTTTCTTTTATTGGTAATGCTCTTGTTAAGCGCTTTGGGATGTTTTGCTACATTAAAGGTGCTTTTTAAATGTTTGTTTTTGTTGTTATCAGATGGAAGACTCATAACTCAACCTCATAAATTCTGAAAATTAAATTTCCCTCCTACCTTACAGATGACATATATTGCTTAGGCCTTTTCTTGATATTTCTTTACTTCTTTGGTGTCCTGCTATACCATGTTCTATTTCTTGGACAATGTTCAATGAGTGTACTTTTGTAATTAGCTGACTGGAGATGTGTAACCGTGACCTGAGATGATGCTCCCTCCAGTTTTTGTTCCCCCCTCTTCATTTAGGGTAGAATCTGTCTCTATCTGATAGCTGCTCCGCTGATAGTTAAAATCAGAAATTTGCTGTGTTGGGACCTGCTGGCATAAATCAGCATTCCATCCTGCCATGGCACAATGCACTGAATCACTTTACACACTTTTTATTTTTGGGTCCAGTTAAGTAAAGCTGGTGACATTGTCAATTACAGTTCATTTTGGACATGAGCAGGGAATTTTTTCCCCTTCCTTCCCAGCTGTGTCTAGGGAGTTGCATTGTATCACTTTCTACAGCAGATAGAATAATGAATCCTAGCTTTTTCAATGGTTGTTCTAAAAAGACATAACTAGGAACCAAAACAGAGTTAAGTTTTTGTTGCATCTTGGTCCCAGGTGTTTTAGAGTAGAAAAAAATTATACGCTCTTGATTCCCTTATGAATTTGCTTTAGAATTTGGATATAACTATATATACTGGTTATGCAATGAAATAATTCTGTATATCATAATAGCTGAAGTTGATTAATACAATATTGGCAACTTGCATTTATATACAGGAAACTTTCTTTTATCCGGCATGGACGGGACCGACGTGGTGCCGGTTCATCAACAATTCCGGATAACCGAACGCTATAGTAAAAGATACGGAGCTGAGAGCTCCATATAAAGCAACAAACCCTGTGCTTCAGAACAATCGGCACAAGTTGCAAGCGTCTCTGTAGCTTAGCAACAGCTGTAGCTACACCCTTGCACAGCAACAAATGGAGTAAAAAAAGTAATAGAAGTTACCTGAACCTACTCCTGAATTTTGCCAGTTAACTGACATTTCTGGTTATTTAGGGGCCGGTTAATCGAAAGTTTCCTGTCGTACTTTTAATGTATTTAAAAAAAAGCCCCAAGGGGCTGCACAGAGGCCCAAGGGGAAAATAATGGACACCAAGTCAAGAAGGAGATATTATTAGCAGTGACTAAAAGCTTGGGCAAAGTGAGGAGTTTTAAGGAGGACCTTAAAGGAGGAGAGGGAGTTGAAGAAGTAGCAGGATTTATAAAGGGATTTCTAATATGTGGGATCTCGGTGGCTAAAGGCTCAGCTGCTAATGGTGGGGCAAAGAGCGGGGGACGGGGGGGGGAAGCGGGGGAAGGAATACTGAAGAGGCTGGAGTCAGCCGCACAGGGAGGGGATGTAGGTCTGGAGGAAGTTACAGATATCGGAGTGAGGCTGTGAAGGGATTTAAACACAAGAATTTAAATTTTAAATTTGAGGTTTTGGGGATCAGGAGCCACTTTGGTTCAAGTCATGGTTCTGTTGTAGAAACCTATACAGTTTACTACTGTCTGTCACAACACTTGTCTCCACCACAAAAATAAACTTAACAAAAAAGAACTAAAACAGCCTCACAAATTCTGCTCTTGTGCAGAGTAACATAGAGTCCATTTTAAGGCAGTAACACACATCTCCGGGTTCAAGTGGTAAACCGCACTAGATTTGTACTTGCAGTTTGCTATTACAACTTCTTGCTCTGTTACTGTCTAGACTTTATATTATTGAAATATCGTCTACTACTGGGTCAATTGTGCTTATATTCGCTAGAGTTTAGAAGAATGAGAGGGGATCTCATTGAAACTTATAACATTCTAACAGGACTGGACAGACTAGATGCAGGAAGGATGTTCCCGATGGTCAGAACCAGGGGTCACAGTCTAAGGATAAGGGGTAAGCCATTTAGGACTGAGCTGAGGAGGAATTTCTTCACCCAGAGAGTGGTGAACCTGTGGAATTCTCTACCACACAAGGCAGTTGAGGCCAATTCATTAAATATATTCAAGAAGGAGTTAGATATATTTCTTAAGGCTAAAGGGATTAAGGGTTATGGGGAGAAAGCAGGGACAGGGTACTGAACTTGGATGATCAGTCATGATCTCATTAAATGGCAGAGCAGGCTCGAGGGGCCGAATGGCCTACTCCTGCTCCTATCTTCTATGTTTCTATGTTTACTGTGGAGGAGTGTAACCAAGAACAATTCGATCATTGCCGATTTTTTTTTTTTTTACTAGTGTACAGCAAAAGGAAAGACATTCTAGTAAGTCAACAAATATTGAAAATACAGAATTTGGGAAACTCGTCCTGACTGCTCTGTGCCACTAAGGGTGTTGTGTATGTACCTTTAAGAGAATAACTGGTCTCAGACTGCAGTACCGGCAGTGACCACCCCTGTATAAAAGGCGCTAGTGAGCCTCTGTGTTTAGTTTCGTTTATGCCTTTCACCAGTAAAGATCAGTTTGTTTTCGCTCCTGCTAGTCCGTGTCTCAATCATTCAGGGACTTAACACTGGCGACGAGTTAGAAACAAACTTACCTGCAACTCAGCAGCAGCTCCGACGACGTTGTTGAAGGTCGGAGCCAGAAGAAAGAAAAAAAAAAATAAGACGCCATTGAAACTCGAGAAACGGGCGTCGACCGTCAATCATTGATTTAAAAACTCGCAGGAGAGACTGTCCAGAGCCAGGCTGGGTTCCTCGGTCCGTGGTTTCCCAGCTAGTCGGGCTGGTGGCAGGTAGTGCTCTGATCCTTCCTGGGCTGCGGCGGGCTGAAGCTTGATCGGGTGTCCTTTCAACGGGGCCGGGCAGCGAGTCGGGAAGCAAGGAGAGAGAGAGAGGGTGGAGCACACAGGGCGCGGCCGGTGTTTCGAAGCTGGGCAGCGTTCGGACCTCAGAAGAGGGAGGGAAGTGTCCCAGAGGGTCCGCTCCACGACGGGAAGATAATAAAAGAAAACGAATTAATATTTAACGCGCAGGAAACCGTGGAAAGCAGCGCTAACAACAGCGGGGAAGAAGACAAAGCGCGGGAGGCGCCATTTTGTTAAATCGGGGAAGAAGGCAAAGCGTGGGAGGCGCCATTTTAGATTTGCAAGATGCCGAAGACTGGCTGTATCACTGCTTTTGATAACACATTAGAGGACTGGACCACGTATGTGGAAAGAGTCGAGGTATATTTCGAGGCAAATGAAATAGCGGAGGGGAAAAAGGCATCAATATTGCTAAACTTAATGGGCGCTAGAACGTACGGCCTATTGCGGGATCTGATTACTCCAGCCAAACCGAAGGCGAAGAGTTTTAACGAAATTGTTGCTGTTCTACAGGAGCACTTAAACCCTGCACCGCTGTTGATAGCAGAAAGATTTAAATTCCACAGGAGAACTCAGCACAAAGATGAGAGCAATGCTGAGTATCTTACGGAACTACGCAAGCTATCAAAGCACTGCCAGTTCGGAGCAGGACTGCAGATACCCTACGGGACAAATTTGTCTGTGGACTCCTGAGTGAAGGAACACAGAAGAAGTTACTCGCAGAAAAAGAGCTGACGCTAGATAAGGCTTTCAGCGTGGCAGTATCGTATGAAGCAGCAGCCAGGGGAGCTGCAGAAATTCAACAAAAACCACAGGAATACGGCACCCACGAAATGACACGGGGATTTGCAAAATGTTATCGCTGCAGCAGAACTAACCATGACCAGAAGGACTGCTGGTCCAAAGACAAAATATGCAGACAATGCGGGAAGATTGGACACATTGCACGAGTTTGTAGGTCTGGGAAGAAGACCAGTGACAACAAAAAGGCTACTAAGGAACCGTACAAGAAAGTACAAAAGATGACGGACAGTAGTTCCAAAGACCAGATGAGCGATAGTGAATCCGGAAACAGGAGACTAAGCTGTCTCAAACTTCACAATGTAATCGCAAAAGAGGATCACCGAACCATTTGGGTCACTCTCACGATAGCAGGGTCCCAAATTAAAATGGAATTGGATACAGGATCAACGCTAACCGTCATGAATCGACGAGACTACGAGCGGCTATTTCCACACATACCCTTGAGAGAGACATCCATCGTCTTGACGACATATACGGGGCAAAAAGTATACCCCAGAGGAAAAATAAGGGTGCCTGTCGAATACAATGGCAAGAAAATACGGAAATTGTATCTCTACATACTGCCAAATGGTGGACCACCGTTATTGGGACGGGAATGGATCAGGAAGATAAACTTAGGTTGGCATTCCATTCATGCAATGACGGTGGACGGTAAAGATGAAGACGTCACTCCTGGACGATTGTCAATCTTAGCTAACGCCAAAGAGGTATTTCAGCAAGAACTGGGCACGCTTAAAGGCATAACCGCCTCGATAAAAATAGAAGAGAATGCAGTTCCCAAGTTTTTCAAAGCGAGACCGGTACCATATGCAATTCGCCCAGCCGTCGAGGCAGAGCTGGAGAATCTGGAGAAGGCGGGCGTGTTGTCTAAGGTCGACTGGAGCGAGTGGGCGACACCCATCGTTCCTGTCATGAAGAAAACGTTAAGCAATAAGTCCGGAGAGCCAAGGAAGATTCGCATCTGTGGGGATTTCAAGGTGACGGTGAACCCTGTCCTTCGCACAGTACAATATCCTCTTCCAAGGATAGAAGACATCTTCGCCTCGCTGTCTGGAGGGAAGCGTTTTACAAAAATTGACCTAGCACAAGCATATTTGCAGATGGAGGTTGAAGAGTCCTCTAGAAAGTATCTCACGATAAACACTCACAAAGGTCTTTACCAGTATCATTGATTGGTATTCGGAGTAGCATCGGCTCCGGCGATATGGCAAAGAGCGATGGAACAAGTCTCCGGGGACTCAGTGTTACTTGGACGACATCCTTGTGACAGGTGAAGATGACAGTGAACACCTTAACAACCTAGAACAGGTGCTCACTAGACTACGGGAACATGGGCTGCGAGCCAACCGCCCCAAGTGCGAATTTTTTAAGAAACAGATATCGTATTGTGGCCACGTGATTGATGAAGAGGGGTTACATAAGTCCCCTGACAAAATTGAAGCGGTTGTTAAGGCCCCAGCGCCTGAAAATATGTCGCGCCTGAAAATATGTCGCAACTGAGGTCATTCCTCGGGTTGGTGAATTACTATCACAAGTTTTTGCCGAATTTGTCGACAATTCTGCACCCACTGAACGCCCTGCTACGAACGGGGGTAGCATGGAAATGGAGCGATGATTGTAAGCGTGCTTTTCAGAAGAGTAAGGACTTAATCACTTCAAAGGAAGTATTGGCTCACTACAACCCAGCACTGCCAATCAGGCTGGCGTGTGATGCGTCTCCCTATGGCATTGGGGCGGTACTGTCACATAAATTCCTTGATGGTTTGGAGAGGCTGATAGCTTTTGCGTCACGCTCGTTAACTTCTGCCGAGCGTAACTACGCCCAGATTGACAGAGAGGCCCTCAGCCTAGTGTGGGGGGTGAAGAAGTTCAATCACTATCTGCACGATCAAAAATTTACTCTACTAACCGATCATCAACCTCTTGTCTCCATTTTCAACCCTCAGAAGGGCGTACCGATAATGACAGCACAACGGCTGCAGAGATGGTCCCTTTTCCTAGGGGCACACCAATATGACATCGAGTACAAAGGAACTAAACGGCATGGAAATGCTGATGGATTGTCACGTCTACCGTTGCCGACGGTGGAAGAAGACGACCTTGCAGTGGATCCAATGGAGTTATTCCACTCGACCATAGTCGAATGTCTCCCTGTGACGAATGCAAACATAGAAAAGGAAACACGGAATGACCCGACACTATCACGGGTCTATGATTTAACGGTGAAGAGATGGCCAGCACATGGCGAACCACTGCTGCCAGCATTCTCGCCGAGAAGAGAACAGCTGTCAGTGTGCAGAGGAACCTTGATGTGTGGATCCAGAGTAGTAATTCCATCTAAGTTGACGGATAGAGTGCTCAATGAGCTTCATGAGGGTCATCTGGGTCGGGTAAAAATGAAGAGCTTAGCCAGAGCGTTTGTGTGGTGGCCGGGAATCGATAGAGAAATCGAAGAGATGACCAAGAGCTGTGCAGGATGCCAGAAGGTCCAAAACGCCCCACCACAAGCTCCTCTGCATCCATGGGAGTGGCCCTCATCTCCATGGCAAAGGGTGCACATTGATTTTGCTGGTCCCTTCATGGACTCGATGTTTTTAATTGCGGTGGATGCACATTCAAAGTGGCCAGAGGTAATAAAAATGTCCTCAACCACCATGGAAAAAACTATCACAGTTTTACGAACCATATTCGCCAGGAATGGGCTGCCTGAACAGATTTGCTCTGACAATGGACCACAGTTTGTGTCTGAAGAGTTCCGGAGGTTCTTAAAGAACAATGGTGTTAAGCATTACACATCTGCCCCATATCATCCAGCCACTAATGGATTGGCCGAGAGGTTTGTCCAAACATTCAAGAAGGCTATCAAGGCAATGTGTAATGAAGATATACCCCTACAACACAAGGTGGACAACTTCTTGTTTGCCTACCGGAATTCGACACATGCGGTTACCAGCCAAACTCCAGCCATGATGTTCTTCAATCGAAGACTACGATGCCGCTTGGATTTGGTTAAGCCAAACGTCCGAAGAGATGTGGAGAACAGGCAGTTTCAGAATATGAATGAAAGGCCGACCAGGAGTTTTAAGATAGGTCAACCAGTTTTGGCCCGGGCTACCGCACTGAGAAATGGCAACTAGGAACGATTTGTACACGACAAGGACCTCTCATGTATACCGTGGACGTTGGGGAGAGCATTGTAAGACGCCATGCTGACCAGATTCTAGAGTCACGGGAAAACGTCAACTCCACACCACGATCTGATACACCTGGTAATGAAATCGACGTTCCAATTGCAGCTACCGCAGAACCGGTAATATTGGAAGCAGATGAACCAAACAACGACATTGATTCCGACTCAACATTGCCAGAAGAACCTGATACCCCAAAGAGGCGTTATCCAGACAGAATCAGGAAGCCTCCTCAAAGACTGAACTTATAATTGCTTAAACTTAACCAATGTATCTAGCAACAGTAATTGTGATTGTAATTCGTTATCATTTAGTTGTTAAATGAATGTTATGTACTGTTTATCTAAAAGGGAAGGAATTGTTGTGTATGTACCTTTAAGAGAATAACTGGTCTCAGACTGCAGTACCGGCAGTGACCACCCCTGTATAAAAGGCGCTAGTGAGCCTCTGTGTTTAGTTTCGTTTATGCCTTTCACCAGTAAAGATCAGTTTGTTTTCACTCCTGCTAGTCCGTGTCTCAATCATTCACGGACTTAACAAAGGGTAGGATGCAAGTTTGCATCATCTTGCTTGCAGGGTAATTTTGTGTTTAGGTGAGGCGAGATGCTTTTCGTAAGGAGGGAAAATTTTAGTGCGAGTCAATCCATGCTCACCACCTAGTGGCAAATACCTTCTGGTTTCTGTGTTTGAAAATGTTATGCATTAAATATCCTATATAAAAATATATATAGATGTGTGAAACGAGTAAGAGGCTGTAACTTAGAGGATCAGATGATATCCAAAAACCAGTTGAGATTCATTCAAATAACTTTTGATGTCATATGAACCCCTTAATTAAATGACAGTCTTATTACACTCTGCTGACCATCCATAATTCTAATTCTCAGTCCATATGCAGTATTAAGTAGAGCATTGCTGTACTCTTTATAAAAAAAAAATAAAGTATTTAATGAATACTTGGATTGCAAGCCTGAAATTTCTGCATCTAAAATGAGACCATTTTGAGATTATTGTAGGTGTAGGTCTCCTGTAATTTTCATAATAAGGCTGCTTTTGAACCTTTCTGTTTATGTTGTTCAAAGATACCGTATTATTTGAATTGCAGTGGACTTGGATTATCCACCATTCTATAATATGCTGAAAATGACCTTGTCTTATTTGCAGAGATTGGTACGCTAATATCATGCAAGTTTATGAAGCTCAAAAACTGCTGCTTCCTTGGTTTTTGAGTATTGGCTCAACCAGGGCTGTATAATAAATTGCAAATGACAAAGTTTGGTGAACACAGGTGCTGCAATCATATAGAGTGGAATTTTGTTATGTCACATATTGGCAGGAGTTTTGTTATTATTATCTTGACACTCAAAAGTAATTAGATTGGCTGATGCCTCTGCATTGATTTACTGCATAAAGTCTTTCAATCTGAAATCATAAAAGTGTTGACTAGGAATACATATATAGATTGTAAAGCCAACTTTCCTGGTGTTTAGTGCAATATCCTCAAGTTTATCTCCCCCTCTATCTCTTATTTTCCTCTCTTTGTTTGCTTCAGTTCACAGCACAGCCGGCTGTGGGATGTTGCCAGTGCTGGGGGTCTGTTCCCTCCCAATAAAGTGACAGAAAGCAAGAGACTGGGCTGTCCTGCCATCCATGGCACAAGTGAAAAGACAGTTTTACTGCAGCCCTTTTACTTCAGCAATGATGGTTGGATAGCCCTGGCTCTTTATCATGTTCTGTTGCCCTGTCCCATTGGAGAGCCACCATTGTGGTGTTTAATAACAGTTGGTCTTTCTCTGAGTCACTCCCGCAGAAAGATTGTTCGCTGTTTGTAAAGAGATATTTTCCATTCATAGCACAAGTTAAAAAAATAATTGACTTATGAAAAGTACAGATTAGATCGAATAGATTTGGGCTTTGCATGACGGTACTTGAAAAAGCTTTCAAATCAAATTGGGCAAGGTAATTTTTCTCAACACTGAAACTGCATCAGTGGTGATAAAGAATGGTTTGAGTGCACTTACAATTATGGTTCATGTGATGCCCAAGTTCAGTAAATACCTTAGGTCAGGGAATAGCAAGTCAAAGGATATTGATCTGAACTTACTGGAACGATCAAAATCATTTATTGTTCTACTATTTTAGAACTTCTTCAGTTCTCTGTATGCAAGCACATGCATTTACAAGTCAAAATAAATACTAGAAATATAGATGTACTATAGTTTCTTCTGTTGTTGGTTATAGCAACAAAAGGTAAATAGTAGTTGATGCTTGTGGTAAACCACTTTTATCGTTACACTATAGTTATCACTGTTGTATTGTTATCACCGTTATCACTGTTGTATCACGATACGAGGTCGCCTCTTGTCGCGCTGTTATACCTGGGCTGACCACCTCCGACTCCGCCCATGGCTCCACCTACCTGCCCAGGTATAAAGGTAGTCGACTGGCTGGTATTCCTCCTTGTTGGACCCGATCACCCACGAGGGTGGGCTCTGTTATTTAGTCAATAAAAACCTTTAGTTACGTTCCTAACTCGTCGCTTTTTATTGGACGAATTGATAGGTATATCAATTTTATTGACTAAATTTTAAAGATGTCTACTACTGGCCAGCCAGAAGCCCTCCCAGAAGCACAGCCACAGCAGCTTTCAGACACCGGGCTACACCAGCCACACCAGCCGGCTTGGCTGCAAGCCCTCAAACCACCGTACCTGGATCTAAACCCACAGGCAGCAAACTCAGCCCTCAACTTCAAACACTGGCTGGACTGCTTCGAATCCTACCTGGAAGAATCCGGCGCCCCACAGAGATCCAAACTAAGACTTCTGAATGCCCAAGCGAGCCCGAGAGTATACGCACTCATCCAGGATACGACTACATACGAGGCCGCTATCAACCTACTGAAACAGCAGTACCGCAGCCCGGTAAATTACATGTACACCAGGCACCTCCTAAGATCCCGCCCGCAACAGCCAGGAGAGTCTGTAGCTGAATTTTTACGGGCGCTAAGAGCACTCGGCAGGAACTGTGACTTTAAAGCGGTGACGGCTGTTGAAAATACGGAAGATAATATCCGCGATGCCTTTGTGAAAGGCCTACGGTCCGACTACTCACGGCAAAGACTGCTTGAAGCTAAAGACCTCGACCTGGACAAAGCTGAAGCCCTCGCTCTCTCCCTGGAGGTGGCCCATCAGGACCAGGAGGCGTTTTCCAGGTACTGCTCGCGACCCTGGGACTCGGGCCCGACCCCTACCGCAATACCCTTCGCAGCGCCGCCCCCGGGACCTACCTCAGCGTCGGCGTCCCGGACCCGACCGGGCCCGCCACCCCCGGTACCGGCTCCGACATCGGGCACCCGCGATCGGGCCGCCGGCTGCTTCTTTTGCGGCCAGGAGAAGCACCCGAGGTCGCGCTGCCCAGCCAGGAACTCTACCTGCGCAACCTGCAGGAAGAAAGGCCACTTCTCTAAGGCCTGCAGGAGCGGATCTTCAGAGGCCAGCAGTGCCTCATGCGAACTGTGGGGGCGGCCATCTTCTTTCACGGCAACTGAGGCCAGTATCCCCACACGTGAGTCATGGGGCGGCCATCTTTGATCAAGGCAACCGACCCCAATAGTGCCTCATGTGAGTTATGGGGGCAGCCATCTTCTCCGCCATTTTGTCCTACCTCGTGGGAGACGCCATTTTACCCACCACGCCCGACTGCCACCGGGACCCCGGACCCGACGACCGCCTCGCCCGCAGACGACAACGACTCGCTTACCTACACACTAGCCTCCGTCACTCTGGATCAAGCCCGCCCACACCACCTGTCCAAGTCGATGATGGACATCAAAGTAAACGGCCACGCCACGACCTGCCTGTTCGACAGCGGAAGCACGGAGAGCTTCATCCAACCAGACACGGTGAGCCACTACTCCCTCCCTGTCCTGCCAACGCGCAACCGAATCTCGATGGCATCGAGGTCCCACGCCACGGACATTAGCGGCTACTGTGCTGTGACCTTGTCGGTTAAGGGTACAGAGTATAAAAACTTTAAACTCCTCGTCCTCCCCCAGCTCTGCGCTGCCGTCCTACTAGGGCTGGACTTCCAATCCCACTTCCAAAGTGTAACCCTAGCATACGGTGGACCCCTCCCCCCACTCACAGTCGACAACCAGCGAAGGTTAAACCGCCCACCGCGTAACACCTGCAGCCTATCCACCCTCAAGGTGCCGCCACCTTCCCTGTTCGCTAACCTCACCCCCGACTGCAAACCCGTCGCTACCAAGAGCAGGCGGTACAGCGCTGGGGACAGAGCTTTCATTAGCTCTGAGGTGCAGCGTCTCCTGAAGGAGGGCATCATCGAGGGGAGCAACAGCCCCTGGCGTGCCCAGGTCGTGGTCGTTAAGGCCGGCGATAAAAATCGCCTGGTCATCGACTACAGCCAGACCATAAACAGATACACCCAGCTGGACGCATACCCCCTTCCCCGCATATCTGACATGGTCAATCAGATTGCACAATACCGCGTATTCTCGACCATCGACCTTAAGTCGGCCTACCACCAACTCCCTATCCACCCCGAGGACCGCCAGTACACCGCCTTCGAGGCGAATGGGCGCCTATACCACTTCCTTAGGGTCCCCTTCGGTGTCACCAATGGGGTCTCGGTCTTCCAAAGGGAGATGGACCGGATGGTTGACCAGAACGGACTGCAGGCCACATTCCCCTACCTAGATAACGTCACCATCTGCGGCCGCGACCGGCAGGACCACGACGTGAATCTGGAGAAATTCCTCCGTACAGCCCAATGGCTGAACCTCACCTACAATAAGGAGAAATGTGTGTTTAACACCTCGCGCCTTGCCATCCTTGGCTGTGTAGTAGAGAACGGACTCATCGGCCCCGACCCCGAAAGAATGCGCCCCCTCATGGAGCTACCCCTCCCCCACTGCCCTAAGGCACTTAAGAGAACCCTGGGGCTCTTCGCCTACTATGCCCAATGGGTGCCCAATTATGCGGACAAAGCCAGACCCCTCATGAAGTCCACATCCTTCCCCCTTACGGAGGAAGCGTGCGCAGCCTTCTCCCTCATTAAGGGAGACATTGCCAAGGCCACTATGCACGCAGTGGATGAGTCCATTCCCTTCCAAGTCGAGAGCGATGCATCCGACTTCGCCCTAGCCGCCACCCTTAACCAGGAGGGGAGACCGGTGGCCTTCTTCTCAAGGACCCTACAGGGCCCTGAGATCCGACACTCGTCGGTCGAGAAGGAGGCCCAGGCGATTGTGGAGGCGGTACGACGCTGGAGGCACTACCTGGCAGGCAAACGATTTACCCTCCTTACCGACCAACGTTCGGTCGCTTTTATGTTTAATAACAAGCTGAGGGGCAAAATCAAGAATGACAAGATCTTGAGGTGGAGAATCGAGCTCTCCACCTACGATTATGATATCTTGTACCGGCCAGGTAAGCTGAACGAACCCCCCGATGCTCTGTCACGAATTACATGCGCCAGCGCGCAAAGTGATAGACTTCAGACCCTCCACAATGACCTCTGCCACCCCGGGGTCACCAGACTTTACCACTTCATTAAGGCCCGCAACCTGCCCTACTCCATCGAGGAGGTCAGGACCATAACCAGGAACTGCCAGACCTGTGCCGAGTGCAAACCGCACTTCTTTAGGCCGGACAGAGCAAGCCTGATCAAGGCCACCCGCCCCTTCGAGCGCCTGAGCATCGACTTTAAGGGGCCCCTCCCGTCCTCTGACCGTAATGTGTACTTCCTCAACATTGTTGATGAGTACTCCCGTTTCCCCTTTGCCTTCCCCTGCCCAGACATGACCAGTACCACGGTCATTAAATGCCTGAACGACCTCTTCGCCTTGTTCGGGTTCCCAAACTATATACATAGTGACCGGGGCTCCTCTTTCATGAGCGAGGAACTCCGTCAGTTCCTACTGGCGAGAGGTATTGCAGCAAGTAGGACCACCAGCTACAACCCCCGAGGGAACGGCCAGGTGGAAAGAGAGAACGCGACGGTATGGAAGGCCGTCCTCTTAGCCTTAAAGTCTAAGGGCCTCCCAACCTCCCGCTGGCAGGAAGTCCTCCCGACAGCGCTGCACTCCATCCGGTCACTACTTTGCACTGCCGTTAACGCCACCCCCCATGAACGAATGTTTGTTTTCCCCAGGAAGTCGACTACGGGAACCACTCTACCAACCTGGCTGACCTCTCCGGGGCCCGTCTTGCTGCGAAAGCATGTGAGGGCCCATAAAACAGACCCCCTGGTCGAGAGGGTGAACCTCCTGCACGCCAACCCCCAGTACGCCTACGTGGCTTACCCAGACGGGCGGGAGGACACTGTCTCCTTACGAGACCTCGCACCCTCGGGCACTCCGGAGACACCACCTTTACCCCCCCCACCACCCCCCCAATTCCAGCCCAGGTAGACGGCATGCCGGAACCCCACGAGCCTTCGCCGACCACGCAGACACCAGCACTAACACCGGATAATGCAGCACCGCCGCTGCGACGATCGGAGAGGCTTACGAGGCCTCCGGACAGACTGACATACCAGAACTGGTAGTACACTTCACCCCGCCGGACTCAAATCTAAACAAGGGGTGAATGTGGTAAACCACTTTTATCGTTACACTATAGTTATCACTGTTGTATTGTTATCACCGTTATCACTGTTGTATCACGATACGAGGTCGCCTCTTGTCGCGCTGTTATACCTGGGCTGACCACCTCCGACTCCGCCCATGGCTCCACCTACCTGCCCAGGTATAAAGGTAGTCGACTGGCTGGTATTCCTCCTTGTTGGACCCGATCACCCACGAGGGTGGGCTCTGTTATTTAGTCAATAAAAACCTTTAGTTACGTTCCTAACTCGTCGCTTTTTATTGGACGAATTGATAGGTATATCAATGCTGCAGCATATTAGTTTATAAACACCGCATGTTACGATGCTAGTTTGCACTCGGGATTCCTTGCACAGCAAGTTCTTGATGTATGCTGTGTAGAAAGTTGCCAACCAGAAGCCAGGTATTTCCTCTCAAGTGTAATGGTATGTGAGTCACCACAGCACTCTTGTGTTCCTCACTATAGCTGGTTCAAGAATAGGCAGATATTTTCTAGTATTAAACATATATTTCTGAAAAGGCAGTGCCATTCAATTGTTCACCAGCAGGAGATGTACTTCTTTAGAGCTCTTGACCTTGTTCCTTGAGACTATAGTGCTCTGATTTCTCATAGTGCCCCATCTAGCAGCAACAAGAACTAATTACACCCCTCCCCCCACCACACACATGAGAATGATATGTTGATATTTTACATATGACCACAAGGTAATGTTATATGTACTTTTACTGAAGGTAACACCGATTGTACCAATTTTACTCCAGTGGGCAGCCTTAGCACTGCTTGCTTTGTGCACTTCCCCATGCAAATCCCAATGTTGTCTGTGTGCATTATTTTTGAATCTTGACAGGACCTGTGCTCTTGATTTCCACCATGCTCTGCCGGTATCCATGATATTTATATAATGATTTTCTGTGAAACCAGATTTGTCTTTGCTGCCCTGCTTTGACCAATTCTCAAGGAATTATTTTGTTGTGTCTTAATCACGGTGCCATTTCTGGCATGAAAAATGTTGATAGAGAAATTGGAATTTGCCATGCCTGACACTTTGTGCCTGAAAATATGAATGCCACATGGCAGCTGAATGGGAGAGAAGCCTGCAGTGGATGGGGCTGTTACCAGGGAGCTATGTGGCAGCAGTCACTTAGAGGCTGTTGGCAGTTTGTGGCCTACCATCATCAGGTACTGCTCAAATACATGTTGGTTACAGTGGAGGAAGGGTTGACTCAGGCCAAGGACGTGTTGCTCAATAAAGGCAATGTGCTGCTGACTACCATTTGGATCATAAATTCATTGATGGCGGCTCCCTGATGGTGGTTAGTATGGCAAACTTGTCTATCAGGACACAGAAACTGGAGAGTATTGCAATCAAGTCCATTGATGGTGTCATGATGTGGAGCCAACTAGTACCTTCATGGAGGCGCAGAGCAAGTCCTGGAGAAGCAGCAATAACTGGCCAACTGTTAGTGATCAAAGGGAGCTGGTGGAAGGGAGGGAGAGAGAGAGTGACACAGACAGACAGAGAGGAAAATAAACACTCCAGTTACAGCAACATCTTGGCTCGACCATGGGAGGTCCACTAATATGTATTCTTTCTTAACTTTTTAATCTGCTTCCTTGGCTTGTCACAATACCGATTCACACTAGGGATGTTCACAGAAGTAGATCCCCATTCGTTCTAAAATGTATTCCTATCATTGCTAAAATTAGCATCTCTAGCACATCCATTAATTTGTTCTCCTAACGGAGGCCAGTAACTGCTCTACCGGATCAGGTCATGAAATATTGTGCAACACCCGGTGCTGCCATCAGTATTTTAAGTAATTTGATTTCATCAGGGTCTGTTTTTAAAAAAAAAAAACTGTTTTCTATTAAAACTTGTCAATGTTTCAGATCTATTACACTTGAGTTCATATTTGTTTTTATTACTGCTGGTATCTAGGCTGACACTCCAGTGCAGTACTGAGGGAGTGCTGCACTGTCGGAGGTGTCATCTTGTGGATGAGACATTAAACTGATCATCAGCTTTCTCAGGTGGACATAAAGGATTCCATGGCATTATTTTGAAGAAGAGCAGGGGAGTTCTCCCTGGTGTCCTGGCCAATATTTATCCCTCAATCAACATCACTAGAATGGATTATCTGGTCATTTTCACATTGCTGTTTGTGGGAGCTTGCTGTGCGCAAATTGGCTGCCGCATTTCCTACATTACAACAGTCACTACACTCCAAAAAGTACTTCATTGGTTGTATGGCGCTTTGGGACGTCCTGAGGTCGTGAAAGATGCTAGATAATTGCAAGCCTTTTTTCTTTTTCTGGTAAATTGTGATCTTCACAAGTACAGATTATACAATTCCAGAGGTCAAGGTAACAGGAAATTGGGAATCAAATACTTTGAAAGATTCTACTTGAGCATTTAGGTCTGAAATTTGTTGCTATTGATTGATTTTTCATAACATCCTCAAATTTCATTAATAATTCCCGATTTTCAAGCTTTGTAACGCCCAGCCAATTGTTTGATGGCAGCCTGCACACTCTCAGCTGAATGTTCTGGCCACAGCTGTCAGCTAGAACCATCTGCTCCGGGAGAATTAGCTTATTGATTACAGATATAGAATACTTATCAAAACCTCTCTTCCCTGTGGGTTAAATGGAGAATGTTAATGCTGCAATATGTAACGTGAATGATTAGTATTTAAGTCAAATGAGTCTTGTGTACTTAATTTAAAAATTTTTTTTTACAAATATTGGGGCATATTTTCTGTGTTAACTTTAGGGAACAGAAGAAAATAATCACTTTACAAAGACCCTTCTGTATTACCGTGCTAGATATGGATTTATCCCCTTAATTCTCCATAATATATGTTCCTAACCTCCACTAGATTGCTGGAGGAAGGCAATGAGCGACATGGTAGCATTCTATAAATAGATTTTCCATGTTCTTGGTAAGCCAGCATCAATGGAACTGTAACCCAGCAAGAGATGCTACTTTTAGAAGAGAAAGCTATTATGAGGAGGGGCTACTTGGCTCCAAATTGATGCTTCCCAGTTCTAAAGTAAAGGAGATCCTGCATTCATGAGACTGTTAGCATTAAGATAAGTAACTCCAGCTGCCATTATAAAGTTCCAATGGATCACATTGGAATAATGATATTGGAGAGCACTGGTGTGGAAATAATGAAAGGACATTAGAGAGCAGTTCTGTGGAAATTAAGATATTTTAAGACCATCTCTCCTGCTTTCAGTAAAATGGAAAAGAATCAGATTATATAAATATAATTTTAAAATGTCAATGCCCCTGCATTATGTCTAATATAGTGTAACAACCTGCTGTACATACTTGGTCCATGGCAGAATATTCTAACATCTTCATCTGTCAGGAGATTAGAGTTTTAGTTTAGACTATTTAATTGGATAGCCACGTGTACCTCTTGGCAGGTTGAGTTATTAAGAGTATACATTGGGCCGGAATTTGTGGTGGGTAATAACGGCGAACTAACAGTGCTAGCTGTTATTACCCCTTTGAAACTGACCACGACTTCAGGATGTAGCGCATGCGCATCTAAATGCGGAAATCCTGAAGTTGCGGTTAGTCATTCACTGCTCCGACACTGGCTGCGCTGTGGTCCCCCCACCTTCCCCACATAGCCGGCAATCAGTGTAATCAATGAAGTCAGTGAAACTGAGGAAAACTTGGGCTTTTCCGCAGTAATATCGCCATTAAATACCCCATTAAATGTTAGGACTTGTATTAGGTATAACTGGGGTTTTAACAGTGTATTGACTGCTAAACAAACATTATGGCCCTGAAAAACTAATTTAAATTTTGTGGAGTGTCAAATTTTTCTATTATGAGTAAAAATTACAATTTATAAGAAACTTAAAACATTAAAAAAATATTTTTAAATTTTGTTTATATTTATTTCAGGTTTACCTTATCCCCATGTGAGAGCGGCAATCTTTGTTTTGCTCTCTAACATTTTTAAAAAGTGGGGATAAAAGCAGCTTTTAATTTCCTGCTTCCCTGTCTGAGAATTCTGCATTGTTATTGGCTGCTTAGACATCACAGCAGATTGTGGTAGGGATTCCCCACTATATTGCGCTACAATCACTTGCGCGTCAAAAAAGGCAAACTTCTCGCCAAAGAGATTTTTGTGGGCAGCTTTCTTCGGGGCCAGCGGCAAACGCCTTTGGTGACCGCAAATTCCAGCCCTTTATTTTTAGCTTCTTTGGTCTGAATTATTGAAAAATAATTATAATATTACCCAGTCTTTATTTGTATGTCTTCATTTCTTTTAAAGAACAATAGTTTTTGGCTTAGCAGGGTGTAACTTCTTATAAGAACACCGAAAACATGAAACTCAATGGAGGTACTGCGCATTATGGAATAAATTTTGTTTACACTTGGAAAGAATATAGCTTTTTGAAATCTAGTTTATTGATTTATTTTTCTTTCAAACAAAAGCAGTGAATTATTACCACTGTATGCCTAGAATTCTTTACAAAATGAGTAATCCCTGATCCACACCTCAGTAGCTCAATGCATGAATGTACTATTGGTGTGGTGTTCAACCATCAAGTCCAGGAATGTCCCTTTTCATAGAATCATAGAAGTTTACGGCACAGAAGGAGGCTTCGGTCCATCGTGTCTGTGCCAGCCAAAAAAAAAGCAATCCAGCCTAATCCCACTTTCCAGCTCTTGGTCTGTAGCTTTGTAGGTTTTAAATGCGATGAGGGTTTCTGCCTCCACCACCCTTTCAGGCAGTGAGTTCCAGACCCGCACCAGCCTCTGGATGAAAAAAATTCTCCTCAACTCCCCTCTAATCCTTCTACCAATTACTTTAAATCTATGCCCCCTGGTTATTAACCTCTCTGCTAAGGGAAATAGGTCCTTCCTATCCACTCAAATTTTATACACCTCAATTAAATCTCCCCTCAGCCTCCTCTGTTCCAAAGAAAACAACCCCAGCCTATCCAATATTTCCTCATAGCTAAAATTCTCCAGTCCTGGCAACATCCTCGTAAATCTCCTCTGTACCCTCTCTAGTGCAATCACATCTTTCCTGTAATGTGGTGACCAGAACTGTACGCAGCACTCGAGCTGTGGCCTAACTAGTGTTTTATACAGTTCAAGCATAACCTCTCTGCTCTTATATTCTGTGCTTCGGCTAATAAAGGAAAGCATCCCGTATGCCTTCTTAACCACCTTGTCTACCTGTCCTGCTATCTTCAGGGATCTGTGGACATGTACGCCAAGGTCCCTCTATTCCTCTGTACTTCTCAGGATCCTACCATTTATTGTGCATTCCCTTGCCTTGTTAGCCCTCCCCAAATGCATTACCTCACACTTCTCCAGATTGAATTCCATTTGCCACGTTTCTGCCTACCTGATCAGTCCATTGATATCTTCCTGCAGTCTATAGCTTTCTTCCTCACTACCAACCACATGGCCAATTTTTGTATCATCTGCAAACTTCTTATCATGTCCCCCTACATTGAAGTCTAAATCATTGATATATACCATGATGAAAAGCAAGGGACCGAATACTGAGCCCTGCGGAACCCCAGTGGAAACAGCCTTCCGTTCACAAAAACACCTGTCGACCATTACCCTTTGCTTCCTGCCACTGAGCCAATTTTGGATCCAACTTGCCACTTTCCTTTGGTCCCATGGGGTTTTACTTTTCTGACCAGTCTGCCATGTGGGACCTTGTCAAAAGCCTTGCTAAAATCCATGTAGACTACATCAATTTCATCCCTGCACTGTACTGAGTTCACTGATCTCTGCTGGGAGAACTACAGTTGACCTTGGTACTTTTGGACTGGGAAGGAGGGAACAAATTGTCCAGGGTCCCTGCTCCTGATTTTATGCAGCCGTCCTCGTGCAGCCAGCATTGAGTATAGACCTGTTAGTTCTCCTGCATTTCATTGTTAATTCTGCAAAACAGTATTAAACTTAGTTTAGTTAACAGACTGACTCGATCTCAGTCTTTTGATTAGGAACCTGACAATTCCTACAGTGGTGACCCCGAATTTTCGCGAACGATCTTCGTGGAGGAAGCGATACGCAACGAGATGATGGAAGCGAACGCGGTGGCTTTGAAGCTCCCTCAGTTCTGGGAACAACAGGCGGCCTCCTGGTTCGTGCAAGCGGAAGCTCAGTTTGAACTGTGAAACATCGTGGCGGATCAGACCCGTTACCTCTACGTGGTCTCCGCACTCGACGGCTCCATGGCTTCAAGGATCATCAACCTGCTTGAAAACCCCCCTCCCCCGATTGACGGCAAGTACGAAATGCTAAAAGCATGGTTAATTCAGGTTTTCGGCCTCACGAAGGCGGAACGCGCACGCCGTTTACTTACGCTGCCCGGGTTAGGCGACTCCAAGCCATCGGAGTTGATGTGCCAGATGCTCACACTCCTTGACTCTGAACTGCAATGCTTCCTCTTTCGGGAGTTGTTTTTGAGCCAATTGCCCAAGCAGGTACAGGCAGCCCTCGCAAGATCGGATGCTACGGATTGCGTCGCACTTGCCGCTGAGGCGGACACCATTTATGCGGACACGCAGCAGTACTGCGCCGCCACGAGGTGATTCCCCCCCCTCGCGGATTCCGCCCCCGACGCCTCCATCGCCCGGCTTGTGCTTTTACCACGCCCGTTTCGGCGCGAGAGCCAGATGCTGCCGGCCTCCCTGCAGTTTCACGCCTCAACCGAAGAAAAGACACCAGCGCTAAGTCCGGGAAAGGCAGCCCGAGCCTGAGGGATGTCCCACGGCCGCAATGGCGATCGGCGATTCCGGGAAGCTCCTTTTATATTACTGATTCCATCTCCGGCTGATGGTTTCTATGCGACACAGGGGCGCAGTGTAGCATCCTGCCCACCTCCGTCCTCGACATCCGGACTGGAAGGCGTGGTTTTCCCCTCCAGGCCGCCAATGGCGGTGCGATCCGTACTTTCGGTAAACGGCGAGCCCAGGTGTGTTTCGGTGGACAGCGTTTTCAATGGGATTTCATCACCGCCAAAATCTTGCAAGCCATCCTTGGCGCAGATTTCTTATGCGCCAACAGCCTTTTGGTGGACGTGAGAAATCGCCGTCTGATTAACGCGGCCACCTTCAACTCCATCCCTTGTTTCCGCAGCACAGTTGTGTCACACACAGTTTCCTGTGCTACGCCCGCGCCTAACAAATTCACTCGCCTGCTCGGGGAATTTCCGGAGCTAACCAAACCTACTTTCTCCTCATCCACCGCCAAACACGGCATGGAGCACCACATTGCAACGACCGGCTCTCCGGTTTACGCACGAGCTCGGCGCCTGGAACCCACCAAACTCGCGGCCGCTAAAGCAGAATTCGCCACAATGGAGCGGTTGGGGATTGTTCGCCGGCCATGCGGTGACTACTGATGCCTTAATGACGTTACAACTCCCCGATCGGTACCCAATACCCCATATACAGGATTTCTCCGCGCATTTGGCGGGAAAGTCAATATTCTCGAAGGTCGACCTCGTACGGGGATACCATCAAGTGCCGGTACACCCCCAAGACATCCAAAAGACGGCGGTCATTACTCCCTTCGGCCTCTTCGAGTTCCTCCGGATGCCGTTTGGGCTTAAGAATGCGGCGCAGGCGTTTCAGCGTCTGATGGATTCGGTGCTGCGGGACCTTCCCTTTTTATTCGTCTACCATAACGATATTCTGATCACCAGTTCCACCAAAGCGCAAATACAGCACGTTTGACAGGGAGTTGTTGGCGCTGTTTCTGGCTATCCGCCATTTTCGATTTTTATTAGAGGGACGCCACTTCACCGCGTTCGTGGATCACAAGCCACTGACGTTTGCCATGGCCAAGACTGCCGAACCATGGCCGGCTCAACAGCAGCGACAACTTACCTTTATTTCGGAGTTTACTACCGACATCCAGCACGTGGCCGGAAAGGACAACGTGGTGGCTGATTGTCTTTCGCGTGCGACCGTCCAAGCCGTTCAGCTGGGGATCGACTATTCCCAACTGGCTGCTGACCAAGCCACCGATCCGGAAACACAGGCGTTCCATTCCGACTCCTCCTGCCTCCAGCCAGCAGATGTGCAGTTCCACTCAGCAGGCACCTCCGTGTTCTGCGACGTCTCCTTGGGGGATCCCCGCCCGATCGTTCCGACCTCCTGGCATCGCAAAGTTTTTGATGCCATATATGGACTTTCGTATCCTGGCGTGAAGGCCTCTCAAAGATTACTGGCATCTAAATTCGTCTGGAGAGGGATGCGTAAAGATGTTCGCGACTGGGCTAACACCTGCGTCGTGTTTCAAAAATCTAAGGTTCAACGACATGTAAAAGCCCCCTTGGCCACTTTCGAAGTGCCAGAACGCTGTTTCGACCATGTCCACGTCGACCTCGTTGGGCCGCTTCCGCCATCACAAGGGTTCACACACCTCCTGACCATGGTCGACCGCACTACAAGATGGCCAGAGGCGGTTCCTTTGACATCTACCACCTCCGCTGATGTCGCCAGGGCTTTTATCTCCTCATGGGTCGCACGTTTCGGTGTCCCGTCAGATATTTCGTCCGACCGCGGTCCACAGTTTTCGTCTGAACTTTGGAACGCTGTAGCCTCAGGTTTGGGCACCAAGCTCCATCGCACTACGGCCTACCACCCGCAGGCGAACGGGTTGTGTGAGCGGTTCCATCGGTCACTAAAAGCGTCGCTAAGGTCCACCCTTCAGGGCACGGCATGGGTGGATCAGCTTCCGTGGGTTCTGCTTGGTTTGCGCACAGCGCCTAAAGAAGACCTGCAGTCATCTTCCGCGGAACTGGTGTATGGCCAACCACTCCGGGTGCCGGGCGATTTCTTGCCATCGCCAACTAAGCCGTGGTCCGCGGCTGATCAACTCCGCACCCACCGAGAAACGGCCGACTCCTTTAGGCCGATTCCGACGTCGCACCACGGCCTTCCTTCCTCTCATATTCCAACGGAGTTAAGGCAGGCCGAGTTTGTCTTCGTTCGCCATGATGCCCATTGCGGTCCACTCCAGCCTCCTTATACGGGCCCCTTCCGGGTGCGGGAGGCAGGCGACAAGAGTTTTTTGGTCGACATCGGGGGCAAACCCGACTACATTTCGATTGACCGACTCAAGCCCGCGCACCTGGACCTCGACCGGCCGGTTGAAACTGCACAGCCACCATGCCGTGGTCGACCGCCCGCTGCTACTACGTCCGAACGGATCGTTCCACCTGTCAGCCCATCTACCGCTCAACAAATTCCTCTCCGGGAATATAGGAGTCGTTCGAACAGACTTGTCCGCCCTCCTCTTTGATTGACTTTCACTGTTAAAGACAATTCTGGGGGGGTGCATGTGGCAGAGCCACCAAGGGACTCTTATATCGATGTACATAATTATCTGTAACAGAATGAATCTGTACCTGTATTTGTTTTACTACATGTAAATAGCGCGGTCTCTAAAGGGTTAAGACCAAACGTGATGATGTCACCACGTGGGTTACGTGACGTTCCCAACAGCGGGAAACGTCATGACGTCAGAGGGAGGAGCCCTCTCTCTCCGTCATCATGGAGCCAGCATTGAGCATAGACCTATTTGTTAGCTCTCCTGCGTTTGATTGTTACTTCTGCAAAACAGTATTAAACTTAGTTTAGTTAACAGACTGACTCGATCTCAGTCTTTTGATTAGGAACCTGACAATTCCTACATAGCGACTTTTACTGGCAGTGCACAAGTGTGAATGGTGGGCCAGGACCAGATCAGCTCTAATAATCTGCCATGATTCAATAGCCGATACTGTCCAGGCTGAAGAATGCCATTTGGTTGAGGTATCAGAGGGTTGCTGTTTCCAAATCTCAGCGTGACTCCATGTTTCCAGAAGGAAAGGGGTGAAAGAAAAAGTTTTGCAGAAAAAAACACCTGTATGTGTATGTTCCTTTTTGCTTCCTAACATTGATATTTAAAGAGACATTTTCAGGTACCAAATAGCCCATTGAATATGAAGAACTGCTTTCTAGTTCCAAATTCCTGATTTAATTTTTATGGTCTCAATACTGTGAAAACAAGTTTCAAAAGTAGATGATTTCACTGAGTACTGTGAAATTAGCAGCCTTTTCTCCACCAAACCATGTTATCACACTACATACCGCATGGGAATGGAGTAGTAATCTGTGTAAATTTCTTTTCCCCTTCTTTGCAGTGTATTATACAGAAAACTCTTCTTTTTAGTTACGAGTAAAAGCTTGCTTTTACAAAGCTATCCTGTGTTGACATTTGATGGGCAATTTTTCAAATCTCCATTGCTGATGGGTGAGGATCTCGACCAGATGTGCAGACTTGTAAAATGATTGCTTAGTTTCTCTTGTGTTTTAACTAATAGTTGGTAAGTCATGTGCAATCATCTGGTGACAGGTAAAATATGGCTAGAAATCTTTCCAAATAAATAAATGGTTGCTGTAACTGTGGAAACACATGGGGCTAGAAATTTGGCTCCGTAGAGCCCGGTTTTTCGGAGCTTTGGGTGTCATTTTGTGCCGAAAATGGCATCCGCACCGCGTACACTTCTGGTGCGTGCCACGCCGGATGCCATCTTGGTGAGGGCAGTGGGGCGGGTGTTGGGAGCGTGCACCAGAAGTATGCAGAGTGCACAGATCGTGACGTCCAGCGCTGCCATTTTCATCGTCAGTGCTGGAGCTAACACCCTGTCTTAACCTCGCACAGCTGAACATGTGTTCAGCAGCAGCAAGGACCTCCCCCTCCCCACCAGCATTATTTAAAGGGATCATCAACCACTGTAAGATTAGTTGCTGATTAATTTCTACTGGCTCTGTGTAAGTTTGTGGAACTGTTTGGAGCTTTCCAGAGTTACTTAAAGTAGGTGAGTTGACAGGGAGTGGTGCTGCTAGTGGAGAAGGGCTTAGTTCTGACTTCAAGGGTTCTGTTCAGACCACTTGCTTCCAGTCACGCGTGCTCTAGTTGTTATTCCCCTTGGGCCTGCAGCATGGCAGCGAGATAGAGCAGAGGTAGCAAAGAAGAGCATAAGCTGCTCGCAGAGGGAGGAGATGGAGAAGGGCTCTCAGCAGGAGGCCTTGGCCACCTAGGGTCTTCCGAGAGCAATTCTTCTACCTCCGCCTCAGCCAGCAGCAGTGTGTGAGGTGTCTGCGCTTTATGAAGGAGGTGTTCACGGAACTCTATCACCTCTTGCAACTAGACCTGCAGCATCACACCAGGACAAGGACAGCACTACCATTGGCTGTAAATGCGACTGTGGCCCAGTGTAACATTGGTGCTGGACTCCTCCATGGTCCTTGACATTGCACTCAGGCTTTCTGGCAGGCCTGAAAATGCACCTAGCATTTAATTGTGCATACCTATCAGCTTTCTTGTGTAGGCTGACCCATCAATGTCTTCATCTGGGTCCTCTGCAGCTGAACCCGTGTGCGACCTCGTCATCCGGGGAGCTGGCACCTGCGCTACCCTTTTCCCCTGCCCTGGCTGCAGGCCACTCATGCCTGGTGTCTTACCATTTGCAGATCCCACTTCTAACCTGTCCTCTAAAGTACGCAGAGTGTCAGTATCTGAGCTGATGGCTGGGAGTGTGAAATTGACTGATGCTGTGTCTTCATGATCACGATCTTCCTGCTCCTCCACCAGTGCATGGCCAGGTTGCAGTTTTTGGCTACCTGAAAAGAGAAAGGCACAAGGTTAAGGTTGTGGTGAGGGGGCGGGGGGAAAAGCGAGAGTTCCATGCTTACACCATCTGTAGCTTGTAAGTCAGAAGAGATTGTGGAATGAGGGGGAAGTGGGATGTGGAAAGAAGGTTTAGGTATGAGGATACCTTGCATTGCTTCAGCCCTGCCGCTGGCCACGGGCTCAGCGATTGCCCTTCTAAGAATGGCTGAAGGAATAATTACAAGTCCTAGCCCTTTTCGGGCTACCCCAGATCAGGCGTATTCCCCAGACGTTCACCTTCAACTAAAGTTAGAGAGAGCCGAATTCTGTAAGACACTTAAATGAGTCTAAAGGTTCAGGCTATCTCTCCCTAAAGGAAAGGAACGACTGAAGATGTTACCGTCCTCCAGATAGCACTTTTAATAAGTTTAACTAGACTGTAACCTTCCGGATATTATGAGGGTCCGGAATACCCCCCAGAATTCTGCAACTCCTTACAAAAGAGTGTACAGAAATGTGGGTTCGCGAGTTTATACAGAAATACTCTTTGAGACAATTCTAAAAATATATAGTTTTATTTAAGAGCCGACATTCATTTAACAGCTGTTGAGTCAGTCGCAACATTAACAATTCAAAATACAAATAGCTTACATTTCTTATTTCTCAGAGATCCTTATTCTCAAATCTTTACTTCGTTACATTTCTTACTTATCTCTAAATCCAAAACATCCACCAAAATCAAGTTATAGTACCGTTTGATCCCCGAGACTCAAAGTTTAAAAACTTACAGATGGTGCCTGTAAAGTTGAGAAACGCTTGGCCCGTTCAGCGACATCTGACTTTCTGTTTGAAAAGGTCTATCTTTTATACCCTTTTTGCAGTAGTTTATTCTTTGAAGTTCTCTGCTGATGTAAGCTAATTGTCTTATTCATTCTCTCTGTTGACTGCTTTCTATTCTTACTGTCTATTTAGCTGCTGCATGCATAATTATGTCTCTACCTTTAGGTGTTTCATAAACCATCTTAAAAACAATATGATAGCAATCATTTCTGTTTGATGCCATTCTTATCGAAGATTTTCCATTCAATTCTTAATATCACTTTTAGCTGGTTTAACAGACTTCAAGTCTCCTAACTGCTCCAAGTTCAATACAAATACAATGTAATTGCTTGGTGTATCTATTGAAGTCATATCTTCAAAGTGTTCTTGTTGGTATCATATTTACTATGTATAAATTAAAGACACTTTGACTGAGTGTTTACTTGTTTTCTAGCTATCTCAATTGGTTGCATATTTAAAGGCACATGCCTCTTTTAATGTTTGTGTTTCTGTTCAACGTGTTGGTTTCCAACACTTCACTTGGGTCTTTTCATTGTGTTTTTCCCAAACTCCAGATCCTCTGGAATCGCCAAACTGCCATTTCAATAGGGTCATTGTTTTAGTATATTTAACTAATTCCCATTTCAAAGCTTGTATGTTTACAACTTTGTTAAACAACTGATCTTTATCTCAGAAGCCTGTATTTCTGTTTACAGCCTGTGTCTCCGAGGCTTTAGATTTTTAAACCCAGTATATCATGTATTAATAAATATCAGAATTCTGTTCATATTATGGTGTATCTTTCTGAAATATGGCTTATTCCTTCACATGGCCAGCACCGTCTCCTCCATGGAGGTAAGATTATGCAGGCGCGCCTGTGTCCCTTTGGGTAGCCCCTGCTGGCTCTGATTGTGAGCCACCTTGTTCTGCAAGAGAATGGGAAGAGTGTCAGTGAGTGTGGTGCAATGTGTCTGGGTGATGTTCCTGTCATGGTTGAATAGCTGACTGTGTGCAAGCTGTGAGATGTGGGTATGAGGCTTGCAGCAGTGGTAAGTGTGTGAGGGTGAGGTGAAGCTATGAATGTGAGGTATGAGTTGTGATTGGTAGAGATTGTTGGTAGGTGAGTGATGGGGGTGTGGTGTATTGAGCCGTGTGTGGGGCTAGTGGTGCAGATGGTGGGATATGGTATTTGAAGATGAATTCACTGGCTTTAACCAATTGTGTGAGGTCATTAAACTTCTTCCTGCACTGCAGCCAAGTCCTCGAGGCTACTCTGCTGGCATTGACTGCGATGGCTATGTGCTCCCATTGCGAGTTTGCCTGGAGGACCTTCTGGCCCCCTGTGGAAGCAGGACTTCTCTCCTCCTATCCACCTCCTGCACCAAGGCCTCCAGTGCTGCATCTGAGAACCTTGGTGCACACTCTCACCCCTGTTGTGTCATCATTTGTTGATGTTGTTCCTGCATACCCAGCCAGTTCAATGAGCTGCTGCAGGCAGAATGCACCTTCCCTTTAAGAGATGCAGACTGCCTCTAAGAACTGCAGGGTAGTTTTCATTGGTGCTAGCCTCGCATGAATTTGGGGCCCCCACTAAGAGTTCAGCCACCCAGCAACATGTTCAGCACTGGGCTAAATGCCGCAATCATGGTAATCAGCAGGCAGCATGAAGTGGGGTGATGATCGCACATTGCAATCCCCACGCCCGTTTTCGGGGGTAAGCCAATTTCTAGGCTATTCACTTTGAAACTAGTTTTACTATATAGGTGAAATGAGAGAAATTTACCAGTAAATGAGTAGTATGAGGAGTATTGTGTGTTAGAGGAAACTTCCAAAGTAGGACCTAATAATGGGTTTATTTATTCATCCAAAAGGAGTGAGTGTGCGCACGTGCATGTGTACGAATGTGCTTTTACATGCGTATGTGTACATGTGTGGCTTGAATCGTTCTGTCTTCTCTCCAACCCTCTTTGGTCTCCCTGGCCTATGTACCATTTGAGGCTAACATAATAAGGTGGGGTAGAAAGAGGAGGTGCCCTGCTCCTATCCCATTGCCAATACCACCAAGAGCTGGCTGCTCGGAGGTATACAAGAACACAAGTCTTGGATGATAAAGGGGCAGTGTTGGTAGTGAAGGATGTCTGGAACATGCTGCACAGAAGTTCAGCATGTGCATGGGCCCAACAGAGTTCATTCTAGATTTAAGCCTCTTGGGACCCTCCTTTCAAAATGAAGATTCTGTATGACCATGAAAGTGTGCATGAGGTGCATGTCCATAGAAGTAGTTTAGCCCCAAGCTTGTGTCCATTACAACAGAACAAGGATCTGTAATGAACTCGTAATAACCATAGCCAGAGAATCCCCTGCAATGGCTTCTCTTCCTGCTCATGCATTGTTACCTCTGGGGTCCCCCGAGGATCTATCCTTCGCCCCCTCCTATTTCTCATCTACATGCTGCCCCTCGGCGACATCATCCGAAAACTCAGTGTCAGTTTCCACATGTACGCTGGCAACAACCAGCTCTACCTCACCACCATTTCTCTCGACTCCTCCACGGTCTCTAAATTGTCAGACTGCCTGTCTGACATTCAGTACTGGATGAGCACAAATTTTCTCCAATTAAATATTGGGAAGACCGAAGCCATTGTCTTCAGTCCCCACCACAAACTCCATTCCCTAGCCACCGACTCCATCCCTCTCACAAGCATTTGTCTGAGGCTAAACCAGACTGTTCGCAACATTGGTGTCATATTTGACCCGGAAATGAGTTTCAGACCACATATCCACGCCATAACTAAAACCGCCTATTTCCACCTCTGTGACATTGCCCATCTCCGCCCCTCCTCAGCTCATCCGCTGCTACAACCCTCATCCATGCCTTTGTTACCTCTAGACTTGACTATTCCAACACACTTCTGGCTGGCCTCTGACGTTCTACCCTCTGTAAACTTGCGGTCATCCAAAACTCGGCTGCCCGTGTCCTAACTCGCACTAAGTCTCAATAGCAAAATACTGCGGATGCTGGAAATCCGAAATAACAACAGAAAACGCTGGAAAAACTCAGCAGGCCAGGCAGCATCCGTGGAGAGAGAAACGGAGTTAACGTTTCAGGTCGAAGACCTTTCGTCAGAACTGAGTTGTTTCGCACTAAGCCTCGTTCATCCATCACCCCTGTGCTCGTCGAACTACATTGGCCCCCTGTTAAGCAACATCTCGATTTTAAAATTCTCATCCTTGTTTTTAAATCCCTCCATGGCTTCGCTCCTCCCTACCTCTGTAATCTCCTCCAGCCCCACAACCCCCTGAGATATCTGCGTTCCTCTAATTCTGCCCTCTTGAGCGTCACTGATTTTAATTGCTCAACCATTGGTGGCCTTGCCTTCAGTTGCCTAGGCCCTAAGCTCTGTATTTCCCTCCTTAAACCTCTCTGCCTCTCTAGCTCTCTTTCCTCCTTGAAGACGCTCCTTAAAACCTACCTCTTTGACTAAGCTTTTGGTCATTTACCCTAATTTATCCTTATGTGGCTTGGTGTCAATTTTTTTTTCTCATAACACTCCTGTGAATCACCTTGGGGCGTTTTACTACGTTAAAGGCGCTATATAAATACAAGTTGTTGTTGTTGAACTCTGCCATTGACTTCATGGCACACTCAATCTCTTCTGCACTGGGCAGTGCTATGACTCACAGCCATTTCAGTGGCAGAATGTCATGAGAATATTAGCACTGGTGATGTGATGTAGCGCACCTTGAGATAGTGTTTTGTAGGCCTATAAAGGACTAAAAGTCTTGTTCAACAAGACCAGGTGTCTTGGTGAGAACTTAGGCAGGGATTTTGCTCACCTTGGCAGGTCTGGGCCGGGCGACATTGGTGGCGGGTTGCGGCCCTGCTGCTGGCTCCATCCCACTGTCTAAAATGAATTTACGTTGATGGGGCTTGTTAAGCCTGCCCAGCGCGTTTCCCGGCCCAATTAGAGGAAGCCGGTCTGGTGACATCATTCATGACACGTCATCAGCCGGTTTCCTTAAAGGGACCATGGCCAACTTTCTTTGACATCTGTGCTGTCAGTATTCTGCAGCATTGAAGTGCTGCAAACACTGATAATCACTGCACAGAGGCAGAGGACTGCACCCAGGTTCTCTCATGACTCCCTCTATATGCTTATAGAGGCAGTCAGAGCACACAGGGAAGTCCTCTTCCCTTCCGATGGGCGGAAGACACCTCCCAGGAGACCAAAATAGCCTGGTTGCACATTGCACAGGAGGGCACAAGCAGGGATGTAGTCAGGAGGACCAGGCTGCAGTGTTGCAAACCTTTCAATTATCTCATTAGATCACGAAACGTTACTACAAAGCCACACTCATCATTCTGTGCTTCTCATCACATCTCCATCAATCTGCCTTCCCTACCCTACTCCTGCACATCCTTACTCACACCAACTTACCTTGCACCTCCACCCATCCCTCTCTATCTACATTATCACATGCCCATCTCACTAGCCACCCCTCACACTCACCTTCACCCTCACCCTAGTGCAATCATACCAACTAACAACACACAAGGGTAGCCACTTAGGTGTTTTATTCAATGTTTATGTAAAGTTTCTATTAGTGTGGTGTCAAACATTGAAATCTTTATTTTCAACACTGTCCGGTCTTGGACAGACTTGTGTGCACATTTGGAAGTGGCTTCGTGAGTTGCAGTGAATGGTGAGACATAATGGTACCCTCCCTGAAATGGTGATGAGTGTGAAAGGAATGGCTTGGTCTTTGTAGGGATGCTTTATGGTGTTGGTGTGGGGTGGTGCCAACCTGGCACATCATGTGGTAGCCAGGATGTACAGCGTAAAATTAAATAAATCTGGCCATGATGAAGCCATCCCTGTGTCCTGTGCAGCATCAGATGATTGTGGAGAAGGTTGAGAGGGAGGAACTGAAAGAAATCAGTATTTGTAGGGAAATGATGTTGGGGAAATTGATGGGATTGAAGGCCGATAAATCCCCAGGGCCTGATAATCTACATCCTAGGGTACTTAAGGAAGTGGCCCTAGAAATAGTAGATGCATTGCTGGTCATCTTCCAAAATTCGATAGACTCTGGAACAGTACCCATGGATTGGAGGGTAGCTAATGTTATCCCACTATTCAAAAAAGGTGGTAGAGAGAAAACGGGGAATTATAGACCGGTAAGCCTGACATCGGTAGTGGGGAAAATGCTAGAGTCCATTATAAAAGATGTAATGGCAGAGCACTTGGAAAACAGTGACAGGATCGGACAGCTTGACTAATCGACTGGAATTTTTTGAGGATGTAACTGGTAAAATAGATAAGGGAGAACCAGTGGATGTGGTGTATTTGGACTTTCAGAAGGCTTTCGATAAGGTCCCGCATAAGAGATTAGCGTGTAAAATTAAGGCACATGGAATTGGGGGCAAGGTATTGACTTGGATAGAGAACTGGTTGGCAGACAGAAAGCAAAGAGTTGGAATAAACGGGTCTTTTTCCGAGTGGCAGGCAGTGACTAGTGGGGTACCGCAGGGATCGGTCCTAGGACCCCAGCTATTCACAATATATATTAATGATCTAGACGAGGGAACTAGATGTAATATCTCCAAGTTTGCAGACGACACAAAGCTGGGTGGGCGTGTGTGCTGTGAGGAGGATGCCGAGAAACTCCAGTATGATTTGGACAGGTTGGGTGATTGGGCAGAAGCATGGCAGATGCAATATAACGTGGATAAATGTGAGGTTATCCACTTTGGTGTCAAAAACATGAAGGCAGATTATTATCTGAATGGCAGTAGATTGGAAGAAGGGGAAGTGCAACGAGACCTGGGTGTCCTTGTGCACCAGTCGCTGAAGGTAAGCATGCAGGTGCAGCGGCGGTTAAGAAGGCAAATGGTATGTTGGCCTTCGTAGTGAGAGGGTTCGAGTACAGAAACAAGGATGTCTTGCTGCAGTTGTACAGGGCCTTCGTGAGACCACATCTTGAGTATTGTGTGCAGTTTTGGTCACCTTATCTGAGGAAGGATGTTCTTGCCATGGAGGGAGTGCAGCGAAGATTCACCAGGCTGATACCTGGGATGGCAGGAATGACGTATGAGGAGAGATTGGGTCGATTGGGCTTATACTCGCTGGAGTTTAGATGAATGAGAGGGGATCTCATTGAAACTTATAAAATTTTAACAGGACTAGACAGACTAGATGCAGGAAGGATGTTCCCGATGGCGGGGGAGTCCAGAACCAGGGGTCACAGTCTAAGGATAAGGGGTAAGCCATTTAGGACAGAGACGAGGAGGAATTTCTTCACCCAGAGAGTGGTGAACCTGTGGAATTCTCTACCACAGAAGGCAGTAGAGGCCAATTCATTTAATATATTCAAGAAGGAGTTAGATATATTTCTTAAGGCTAAAGGGATCAAGGGATATGGAGAGAAGGCAGGGACAGCGTACTGAAATTGGATGATCAGCCATGATCTCATTGAATGGCGGAGCAGGCTCTAGGGGCCGAATGGCCTACTCCTGCTCCTGTCTTCTATCTTCTAAGGTTGGTGGAGTTGGTGCTGCAGGTGTTGGGCTCATCATGGTCCGATTCTGAGGACCAAGGTGAGACAATATAAACAGCACCCATGCTGATGGAATAGATGGCAGGTGAAGTACTGATGACAGAAACGATCTGTCAATATTGAGAGAGGTAATGAGGTGAGATTGGTGGAAAGACTTGCAGCATGGTGAATCTGTTGTGGAAATGCAGTGAGGAACATCTTGTGGCTGAGGAAAGTGATGATCTGTCGGGTGGGAGCTTTTACTGTACATTTGAAGCTGTCAAGTAATCAGCTGGAGCAATGGCCACTGAACTCCCACCTTAGGTTGAACGACTTGGTCACCGAACAGCATGGTTCCCGTGGCCATGAAGTTAAAGTTAAAAAGTAAGGTAAAAAAAGCCTGTTAAGGGTCTGGTTAGTACATTATAATTAGTTTAATTGGGTCCCCCGCCGCTACCTGTTGGGTCTGCCCAGCGCCGACAGAGCCGACATTGGGAAAGGCACGTTGTGGCGGGTTGACAGCAGGTTCCTGACCTGCTGTCTGATGTGCCTCAATAATTCCGAGACTCGATGTTAGCGAAACAAAACAAGGCTTTTATTAACTTAGAAGATAACACGCAGTGGAGAGAGGTATCTTCCATCTGGAGATCTGCAGTACTGGATATGAGGCCAGACTGCTTGCTTACATAGGGGCCAGGTATGGGCGGAGCCCTACACACAATGCATTCCATACATTCCAATATACAATACAATGGTGAGGAGAAACCTGAAACCAACCACAGTCACAGGCAGTGATATACAATACAATGGTGAGGAGAAACCTGAAACCGACCACAGCCACAGGCAGTGATGAATGGAATATTTCATCACATTCACCCCTTCTATAGATTTAGTCTGTCCGGGGGTTTGGTAGTCCTCTGCGACCGACGTGGCTGATGTGGTGTCGCGGGTGTCGGCTGGGTGTCCCCGGGGGCCTCCTGGGTCTCTGCCGGGGGTGCCGCCAGGGTTGTTGAAGGGGTAGTTGGTGGGGGTGCCGTTGGTCGATGTTCTTCCGGGGGTGATGAAAGAGTAGTGGGTGGGTAAAGGTTGCTGCGATCGTTGTCGCTGCTATCGCCGTGGGTGTTGTCATTACCGGCTGGGGCGACGTCTTTTATGGACACGGTGTCCTCCCTTCCGTCGGCGTGCCGGACATATGCGTATTGGGGGTTGGCGTGGAGTAGGTACACTGGCTCCACGAGAGGGTCCGTCTTGTGGCCCCTCACATGCCTTCGCACGAATACCGGACCTGGGGTGGAGAGCCATGACGGCATGGATACGCCTGAGGTAGATTTCCGGGGAAAGACAAACATTCGTTCATGAGGCGTGGCATTAGTGGCAGTACACAATAGCGACCGTATCGAATGGAGCACATCCGAGAGGACTTCCTGCCAGCGGGAGATAGGGAGGCCCTTGGTCCTTAGAGCTAGAGTGACTGCTTTCCATACTGTCCCGTTCTCTCGCTCCACTTGGCCGTTACCCCGGGGGTTGTAGCTGGTGGAACGGCTCGTGGCGATCCCCCTGGACAGCATGTACTGGCGTAGCTCTTCACTCATGAAGGACGCCCCCCTATCCGTATGGATGTAGCTCGGCATACCGAACAGGCAGAACAGGCTGTTGAGGCATTTAATGACCGTGGCGCTGGTCATGTCTGGGCAGGGGAAGGCGAATGGGAACCGGGAGTATTCGTCCACAATGTTCAGGAAGTAAACATTGCGGTCGATGGACGGGAGGGGGCCCTTGAAATCTAAGCTGAGCCGCTCGAAGGGCCGTGTAGCTTTGATTAAGTGGGCTCTATCTGGGCGGTAGAACCGAGGCTTGCACTCAGCGCAAGTGCGGCAGTTCCTGGTCAGAGACCGAACTTCCTCAATCGAGTAGGGTAAGTTACGGGACTTTATGAAGTGGAACAGCCGCGTGACCCCTGGGTGGCAGAGGTCGTTGTGGAGGGTCTGTAGCCGATCCCCGGTGGCGCTGGCACACATCCCTCGTGAGAGGGCGTCAGGGGATTCGTTAAGGGCCCCTGGCCGGTAAATGATGTCATACTCGAAGGTGGAGAGCTCGATCCGCCACCTAAGAATCTTATCGTTTTTAGTCTTCCCCCTCTGTTTATTATTGAACATAAACGCTACCGACCGCTGGTCTGTAAGTAGGGTGAAGCGTTTGCCGGCTAGGTAGTGGTGCCAGTGGCGCACTGCCTCCACGATGGCTTGGGCCTCCTTTTCCACGGAGGAGTGTCTGATCTCGGGCCCTTGGAGGGTCCTCGAGAAGAAAGCTACGGGCCGCCCCGCCTGGTTGAGGGTGGCCGCCAAGGCGAAGTCAGACGCATCACTTTCCACTTGAAATGGAGTGTTCTCGTCCACTGCCTGTAGCGTGGCCCGCTCAATATCCTGCTTAATGCTTTTGAAGGCGGCGTGGGCCTCAGCAGAGAGCGGAAAAGAGGATGCTTTCAAGAGGGGGTGGGCTTTGTCGGAGTAGTTGGGGACCCATTGGGAATAATAAGAAAATAACCCCAGGCACCTTTTCAGGGCTTTGGGAGTGTTGGGTAGGGGCAGCTCCCGTAGGGGGCGCAATCGGTCGGGGTCTGGTCCGATTTCCCCATTCTCCACCATGCTGCCTAGTATGCAGAGGCGCGTGGTGTTGAAAACGCACTTGTCCTCGTTGTAGGTGAGGTTGAGTTTTTGTGCGGTTTCCAGGAACCTCTCGAGGTTCGAGTCATGATCCTGCTGGTTGTGACCGCAGATGGTGACGTTGTCGAGGTAGGGGAAGGTTGCCTGCAAGTGGTGGTCATCGACCATGCGGTCCATCTCCCTCTGGAAGACCGAGACCCCATTCGTCACCCCAAAGGGGACTCTGAGGAATTGGTAGAGGCGTCTGTTCGCCTCGAAGGCGGTGTACGGGCGGTCCTCTGGTCTGATAGGGAGCTGGTGGTACGCTGACTTGAGGTCGATGGTGGAGAACACCCGGTATTGGGCGATTTGGTTCACCATTTCTGATATGCGGGGTAGCGGGTAGGCGTCTAGTTGGGTGTACCTGTTGATCGTTTGGCTATAGTCGATCACCATCCGATTCTTCTCGCTACCCCTTACCACTACCACTTGGGCACGCCACGGGCTGTTGCTGCGTTCAATAATGCGCTCTTTCAGGAGCCTGTCTACCTCGGTCGCGATAAACCGCCTGTCCTCCCAGCTGTACCTCCTGCTTTTGGTCGCTATTGGCCGGCAGTTAGGGGTAAGGTTCGCGAATAGCGAAGGCGGCTTTACCTTCAGGGTAGCCAGACCGCTCACTGAGGGGCGGCTGGGGCCCACCGTACTTGAGCGTGATGCTTTGGTGGTTGCACTGGAAATCCAGGCCTAAGATCATGCTCGCACATAGATTCTTCATGATTAATACTTTAAAATTATCATAAACAGTTCCGTTAACGGACAATTGTACCGTGCAGTAACCCAGAATGGTCGATGTTTGGGTTTTATCAGCCATAGAGATGGTACCCTGAGTAGGGACCACCTTTAGGGAGAGTTGTTGTGCCAGTTCAGGGTGGATAAAACTCTCTGTGCTTCCACTGTCAATTAAACATTTAACCCTGCACCCGTTTACCTCGATGTCCACCATTGATTTGGATAGCGGGTGCGGCCTGCTCTGGTCCACTGTGACCGATGCCACTGTAGGGCCCTGATCGAGACAAGATGGCGTCCACGCTGTCTGCTCATAAGATGGCAGACCCCACGAGGTCAGGCAAGATGGCGTCCAAGATGGCCGCTCCCACGGCGCGCACGCGGCGGTGGCGGGTTTTCCGGCAGTTGGTTTTCCGGCGGGGTTCCCTCTGCACACCTTCCCGAAGTGCCCCTTCTTACCGCACTTAAAGCAGGTGGTGCCTTTCGCCGGGCACAGGTTTCTGGTATGCTTTGGCTGCCCGCAGAAGTAGCAGTTGGGTCCCCGACGCGTCGCGGCTGTCGTAGGGCTTCTGGGGGGAGAGCGGGGCCCCGACGGTGTCGGGCTGCTGGGCGGGGAAGATGCCTTCCAAGATGGCGGTGCCCTTGGTGCACACGTGGCGGCGTGGACGGCGCGGGCTGAAGAGTAGGCGTCCGAGTTTCTCTGGGCCACATCCAGGGATCGCGCGGTGTCCGCAGCCTGTTTCAGGTCCAATCCCGTTTTTTCCAGCAGTCTTTGCCGGATGTAAGTGGAGCTGAGGCCTGTGATAAAGGCATCGCGAACAAGCTCGTCGGTGTACACTGCGGCTTTTACATCTCGGCACTTGCAGTCTTTGCCAAGCATTTTCAGGGTGCCTAGGAACTCCTCCACCGATTCCCTAGGTCGCTGTGCGCGAGTGGTGAGCAGATGCCTAGCATACACCTCATTCGTAGGCTGCTGGTAATGCGCCTTTAAGATGTCGCAGGCGGCCAGGTACGTGTCGGCGTCTTGGATGAGGGGGTAAACCCGGTGGCTTACCCAATTCCGCAGAATTCCGAGTTTCATCCTCGCAGCGTCCGTAGCGTCTTTGACGGCTGCGGAATTGTCCAGGAAGAATTCCATACACCTAAACCAGTGTCCGAAGCGTGCTGATGCGTCCGGAGCATGCTGATCCAAATCCAAACGTTCGGGTTTCAGGAGTTGGTCCATTGTGTTGAAAAATAAATTAATAAAATTGATCTGCCTCAATAATTCCGAGACTCGATGTTAGCGAAACAAAACAAGGCTTTTATTAACTTAGAAGATAACACGCAGTGGAGAGAGGTATCTTCCATCTGGAGATCTGCAGTACTGGATATGAGGCCAGACTGCTTGCTTACATAGGGGCCAGGTATGGGCGGAGCCCTACACACAATGCATTCCAATATACAATACAATGGTGAGGAGTAACCTGAAACCAACCACAGTCACAGGCAGTGATATACAATACAATGGTGAGGAGAAACCTGAAACCGACCACAGTCACAGGCAGTGATGAATGGAATATTTCATCACACTGTCAAAAAAAAAAAAACACTTTCCCACCTGACCTGCCACTGATCCCGCCCGCTGACACCCCGGAAAATTCCAGCCTTGGTCTCCCAACTGCGGCATGCAGGCTGGCTTGTAGTGGTTGCCTACATTTCATGTGAGTGGCACTGTAAAGCCATACAGTAGCTCATATGGCAGGCACACCAAGTCCCAGTGAGACTTCAGCATTTGAAGCTGTCATCCAATCTACCCAAGGAAGACACAACAGACATCCCAGGCAGCCACAATGCCTGACTCTTCCATTTTAGCTGCCTCACTTTGAAATAAACACAAAGTAGATTGGATAGCACTTCAAGAGAAGTACAGTGGGACATTAAGACACACAATGTAAATGGCGCTGCACATCACACACATTATTGAAACATGAATCACTGAAATATTAGGGCTTCTTATTTGCACCTGGCCATGTGTCAGCCTCTGTGTTCATGGCAAATTTAGTGCCTTAGTGTATATTACAGGGAGTAAACAGTAAAGCCATAAGCAATTTAATCAGGCACCTGATTAACTGTATGACTTTATAAAAGGATAGTTGTAGTGATCAAGAAGAATGCTGAGCAGTTTAAAAATTACTTAATGGATTTCTTGCATGGAAAGTATACTTCCCGAAGCATTCCATGAAATTGAGAGTTCAGGCAAAGTGTTTATGACCTTTGGGAATGTTTGACTGTGGGCAGACTGTTGACTGTGGGAAGCAATATAATATGTTACTATGAACAGCTGATGTTTCTTATTGCCCTTCTCTGCCTCTGCATCAGCTCATCTGCTGCTGAAACCCTCATCCATGCCTTTGTTGCCTCTCGATTTGACCATTCCAATGCTCTCTTGGCTTCTTCTTCTTTTCGTGTCTTCTCACTGTTCCCTTTGTAAGTGGAAGGATTCGCAGGCTGACTAACAGTCATTAACGCTCCTTCCACGGCCGATAGGGTGGTTAGTCCTATACGGCGGGTGAGTTTTATGGCTCCCACAATCCATACGATGAGGGGGGGGGGGCCACCCACACCCGCCGGACGCGAGTATCCGGCTAGATGTCAACCCTGAATTCAAAGCTGGAACTCCAACTCCACTCACCGGGACTGTCTAGAGTGGGGTTCGAACCCTGCACCTTCTGGCCCAGAAGCAGGAATGCTACCACTGCGCCAAAGGCTCACTCCCCTCTCCTGGCCGGCCTCCCATCTTCCACCCTCCATAAACTTGAACTCATCCAAACCTCTGCTGCCCGTATCCTAACTCGCACCAAGACCCGTCCACCCATCACCCCATGCTCGCTGACCGACATTGGCTCCTGGTCTGACAGCGCCTCAATTTTAAAATTCTCATCCTTGTTTTCAAATCCCACCATGCCCTTCCCCTCCCTTTCTCTATAACCCTCCTCGATCTCTGCGCTCCACCAATTCTGGCCTCTTGTACATCCCCAATTTTAACCGCTCCACTGTTGGCAGCCGTGCCTTCAGCTGCCTGGGCCCTTTGTCTAGAATTCTCTCTCTAAACCTTTCAACCTCTTTCTCCTCCTTTAAGAAGCTCCTTAAAACCTACCTCTTTGACCAAGCTTTTGGTCACTTGTCCTACTATGTCCTTATGTGGTTCGATGTCAAATTTTATTTGATAATCGCTCCAGTGAAGCACCTTGGGATATTTTACTATGTTAATGGCATTATAGAAATGCAAGTTGTTCTTGCTTCACAGCATATAATTTATCGCTGTGATTATTTGCACGAACACCTTCGCAGCCTTCTGTGCATTCGCGCAGTATACCAGAGCCGCACATGTGCGGCTTGCACCGTGGGCAATGCTTTCCTCTGCTCCGTGCGGAAAAGGTCAGGGGATCCGTTGGTGGCCGATGGCCAGAAAATCAGGATCGAAAGGGGGGCGAGAGAGAGGATCGAAGGGGGGGGCGAGAGGGAGGATCGAAAGGGGGGCGAGAGAGAGGATCGAAGGGGGGGGCGAGAGAGAGGATCGAAGGGGGGGGCGAGAGAGAGGATCGAAGGGGGGGGCGAGAGAGAGGATCGAAGGGGGGGGCGAGAGAGAGGATCGAAGGGGGGGGCGAGAGAGAGGATCGAAGGGGGGGCGAGAGAGAGGATCGAAGGGAGGGGGGTGAGAGAGAGGATCGAAGGGGGGGCGAGAGAGAGGATCGAAGGGGGGCGAGAGAGGATCGAAGGGGGGCGAGAGAGAGGATCGAAGGGGGGCGAGAGAGAGGATCGAAGGGGGGGCGAGAGAGAGCATCGAAGGGAGGGGCGAGAGAGAGGATCGAAGGGGGAGGGCGAGAGAGGATCGAAGGGGGAGGGCGAGAGAGAGGATCGAAGGGGGAGGGCGAGAGAGAGGATCGAAGGGGGGGCGAGAGAGAGCATCGAAGGGAGGGGCGAGAGAGAGGATCGAAGGGGGAGGCGAGAGAGAGGATCGAAGGGGGGGCGAGAGAGAGGATCGAAGGGGGGGGGAGAGAGAGGATCGAAGGGGGGCGAGAGAGAGGATCGAAGGGGGGGGTGCGAGAGAGAGGATCGAAGGGGGGGGCGAGAGAGAGGATCGAAAGGGGGGCGAGAGAGAGGATCAAGGGGGGGGCGAGAGAGAGGATCGAAGGGAGGGGGGCGAGAGAGAGCATCGAAGGGAGGGGGGCGAGAGAGAGCATCGAAGGGAGGGGGGCGAGGGAGGGGGACGAGAGAGAGGATCGAAGGGAGGGGGGGCGAGAGAGAGGATCGAAGGGAGGGGGGCGAGAGAGGATCGAAGGGTGGGGGGGAGAGAGGATCGAAGGGAGGGGGGCGAGAGAGAGGATCGAAGGGAGGGGGGCGAGAGAGAGGATCGAAGGGAGGGGGGCGAGAGAGAGGATCGAAGGGAGGGAGGCGAGAGAGGATCAAAGGGAGGGGGGCGAGAGAGAGGATCGAAGGGTGGGGGGGCGAGAGAGAGGATCGAAGGGAGGGGGGGCGAGAGAGAGGATCGAAGGGAGGGGGGGCGAGAGAGAGGATCGAAGGGAGGGGGGGCGAGAGAGAGGATCGAAGGGAGGGGGGGCGAGAGAGAGGATCGAAGGGAGGGGGGGCGAGAGAGAGGATCGAAGGGAGGGGGGCGAGAGAGAGGATCGAAGGGAGGGGGGGCGAGAGAGAGGATCGAAGGGAGGGGGGCGAGAGAGGATCGAAGGGAGGGGGGCGAGAGAGGATCGAAGGGAGGGGGGGCGAGAGAATTGAAGGGAGGGAGGCGAGAGAGGATCGAGGGGGGAGAGAGAATCGGGAGGAGGGGAGGAGAGAGATATTGAGAGACATAGCAAGAGAGACTGGGGAGAGTGGGAGAGAAAGAGAGACTGACTGGGGAGAGTGGGAGAGAGAGACTGGGGGGAGGGGGAGGGAGAGACAGAGAGAGAGAGACTGGGGAGGGGGGGGAGAGAGAGAGAGACTGGGGGGGAGAGAGAGAGACTGGGGAGGGGGCGAGAGAGAGCGAGACTGGGGAGGGGGCGAGAGAGAGAGACTGGGGAGGGGAGAGAGAGAGAGACTGGGGAGGGGGAGAGAGAGAGAGAGACGGGGGAGAGAGAGAGAGACTGGGGAGGGGGAGAGAGAGAGAGACTGGGGAGGGGGAGAGAGAGAGAGACTGGGGAGGGGGAGAGAGAGGCTGGGGAGGGGGAGAGAGAGAGACTGGGGAGGGAGAGAGAGACTGGGGAGGGAGAGAGAGACTGGGGAGGGGGAGAGCGAGAGAGACTGGGGAGGGAGAGAGAGAGAGACTGGGGAGGGGGGGAGAGAGAGACTGGGGAGAGGGAGAGAGAGACTGGGGAGAGGGAGAGAGAGACTGGGGAGGGGGAGAGAGAGAGAGACTGGGGAGGGGGAGAGAGAGAGAGAGACTGGAGAGGGGGAGAGAGAGAGAGACTGGGGAGGGGGAGAGAGAGAGACTGGGGAGGGGGAGAGAGAGAGAGACTGGGGAGGGGGAGAGAGAGAGAGACTGGGGAGGGGGAGAGAGAGAGAGACTGGGGAGGGGGAGAGAGAGAGAGACTGGGGAGGGGGAGAGAGAGAGAGACTGGGGAGGGGATCGCGGGGGGGGCGAGAGAGTATCGAAGGGAGGGGCGACAGAGTATCGAAGGGAGGGGCGACAGAGTATCGAAGGGAGGGAAGTGAGAGGATCAGAGTGGTGAGGAGAGGATCATATAAATCAGTGAACAAGATTTAGCCAATAGATCCTCCTTGTGCCATACCATCATCTGCAGCGGCTTGATTTTGATCATCTTTGTAAACGTCCTCATCTGTGAGCTGGGACACCTTTGCAGTATTAAGTAGCATGCAAGAGAGACCACCATGATTTTCTTGACACATTTGAGTTCACTTTTGAAAGCACCTCCCTGGCTAATCCAGGCAGCAGAAGCATTGTTTCAGGACCACAACGGTCTGCTGTATGACGACATTCACTCTGGCACCTGCCTTATTGTGCTATTCTGCATCTCCAATTGAAAATTCCTTTGTGGATGCATGAGCCACATTAAGACATCATAACCCTTATCCCCTAGAGAGCAACATTGACTCATGCTATCTCCACTGAAAAGAAGGGGCACTAGGATTGCCATTGTAGACATGAAAATGCCACAAATGAAGTGTCAAAAATCTAAATTTTCTGGATGGGGCATGTCACAGACTTCTCATAGAATCATAGAATAGTACAGCACAGAAGGAGGCCCTTCAGCCCATTGAGTCTGCGCCGGCTCTTTCGAAGAGCAATCCAGTTAGTCCCGCTCTTTCCCAATATCCCTGCAATTTTTTTCTCCTTCAAGTATTTATCCAATTCCCTTTTGAAGACCACTATTGACTCTATATCTAGCACCCTGTCAGGCAGTGCATTCCAAATCCTAACCACTCGTTGCGTAAAAAAGATTTTCCTCATGTCGCGTCTAGTTCTTTTGCCAATCACCTTAAATCTGTGCCTTCTCGTTAATGACCCTTCAGCCATTGGAAACAGTTTCTTTTTATTTACTCTGAATCCTTCATGATTTTAAGCACCGCTATCAAATCTCCTGTTAGCCTTCTATGCTCCAAGGAGAACAACCCCAGCTTCTCTCGTCTATCCACTTAACTATATTCCCTCATCCCTGGAAGCATTCTCGTAAATCTCTTCTGTACCTTCTCGTGCTTTCAATACCTGTATCCCCCTTCAGGCTTCTGTGTACCAACAGTTTATTTTCTCCATTACAAATGAAGGAATGTTGGGCGTACCTTCAAGTCCCTGTCTCTTGGCAGTCTGTCTAATTGCTTGTTTTCACATGTCCTAGGCTTATATTGGCAAAAGAACCAAAGGCGACATGAGGAAAAACTTTTTTACCCAGCGAGTGGTTATGATCTGGAATGCACTGCCTGAAAGGGTGGTGGAGGCAGACTCAATCGTGGCTTTCAAAAGGGAATTGGATAAATACTTGAAGAAGAAAAAAATAGCAGGGCTATGGGGAAAGGGCAGGGGAGTGGGACTAACTGGATTGGGCTGAATGGCCTCCTTCTGTGCTGTACTGTTCTATGATTCTATGAGATAGCTGAAGTGCTCTTGCAGAGAGCCAGCATGGGCTTGACGAGCCGAATGGCCTCCTTCTGTGCTGTAACCATTCTATATTCAAAGCCAGGCCAGGCAACATCCGTGGAGAGAGAAATAGAGTCAACGTTTCGAGTCAAACTTGACAAAGATTGTGGTAGGTTTTTTTTGAAGCTGTTCAACTTTTGCTAGTTTCCTAGGTTAACAGATGTGGTTCTATGTTATTATTAGGCTCAGAAATTCTCTGCAGAACAGGATTCCAAAACAAGTGGCCACTGTGGGAGAAGCCTGCATTACTCTTAATGCTAGAAATTCCCCAGAAACATTTGCGGATAATGTTTTTACATGTCAGCTCAGAGATGTGCCATAAATAACAGCCTTTTACAGGAGGCATGTCACCTTTTGTACAAGATTTTGAATTTCTCAAGATTAATTTTATTGGGTGAATATACAAGGATAAAGTCACGATAGAGCCTTATGTCAGCATGTTCCTTTTAACCAAACTGATTTAGATGCTGCAGTTTTTCTTTAAGTTTATTAATCCAATGTTTCAATACATGAGTTCTAGTGTACATTGTAGTTGATAGGGAGAAGCACAAATTAAAAGCGAGCTTCAATAGGATTCCCAAGTACTGTATAAAAGAGTGTTCTTCAGTTCAAATATTGACTCCTACTCACATCCTTACTTTTGGTTGCCAATAAGAGTTAGACTTTTTTTCAGGTTGGTAGGTTGTTTATCATTGTCTTCATCACATTACATGGCTTCAGAGTTTTCTTAAACTTGCCTCATAGATAATGTTGTATATTTTTAATTGTTCTTAGGAGCCAAATACTTTTTGGAACTCATTGAAAATAGAGTTGGGGAATGTTTTAATTGATATCCATTTATGGATGAGAAACAGTTGAGAGAGGGAGGATTTCATGACCATCTGCCTTCTCTCTACGTTGTTAACTTTGTGTAGGCTAGCATTGGTGTCCCAATTAATTCTTGACATGACTTATCCCATTTTAAATATTACTGTACAGCTTTGGATAAGCTCTTTCTCAATGTCTGTGTTATACCAACTTTACTGTTGTTCCTTTACTGAGGCTCAGTGAACAGCTACATTGGCCTGGGTAACATCATCATGAATTATAAAGAATAAACACAAGGGGGTCGATTTTCACGAAGAAGGCGGGACTACAACTTTTGGGTTTTAGTCCCGCCTACATTGACGTCCGGCCAATCCGCGCGATTTTCCCTTGATTGACCTTGTTGATCCCGCCCAGAGTTCTTGACAGATGAAATATCAGTGTTTCACAGCTGTTTGAAGCTGTGAAACACTGACAGTCTGAGTTCTGACATGAGTCCTTCTGCACAGACTCAGTTAGAACTCAAAGCTGAAGGCTGTCACTGTTCACAGATCGCAGCCGTTTAGCTTTAAGTGCCGGCTGAGTGATGGGCTCCCGACGGCTACAGGAAGAAAGGCTGTGAAGGTAAGTAATAGTTCTTTACACACTTTAGACGCACCAAACACACTTACCTTTGCACTCATGCACCCATCACTCACCTGAGCGCCGACATCGCGACCCGTCCAACTCCTTCAACCCGACGGCCCGCCTGCTCTAACCTGACGTGGTTTGGAGCCGTTGGGAAACCCACACGAAACCCCTCAAAATAGGGATTAGGCTAAAAACAGCCTGTTAACTACCTGTTAACAGGCAGTTAATTGGCACTAATCCCTTTCCGCCTGGGGTCGGTGGGTCCCAGTGCGGTGCGGGTACCTGCTGCCTCTGAAAGTTGCGTGGAGCGGGGTTTTGGGCGGGATGGTGTCGGGACCCCTGAAATCAGGATTTCCCCCTCCCCCCACACGCCTGAAACCCCGCCTGACGGCTCCACGAAAATCGACCCCAAGGCTTCAGGTTTTGGGTACTAGAAAGAAAGAACATGCATTTATGTAGGAATGGTAGCATAGTGGTAATGTCATTGGGCTAGTAATCCAGAGGTCTAGACGAATGATCTGTGAGACATGAGTTCAAATCCCACCACGGCAGCTAGGAAATTTAAATTCAGTAAATTAAATAAATCTGGAATAAAAAGCTAGTATCAGTAATGGTACTATCGGATTGTCGTAAAAACCCATCTGGTTCACCAATGTCCTTTAGGGAAGGAAATCTGCTGTCCTTGCCTGGTCTGGCCTATATGTGACGTGGTTGACTCTTAACTGCCCTCTGAAATGGCCTAGCAAGCCATTCATTTGTAACAAACCGCTATGAAACAAAATAATTTGAATGAAACCGGACCACCCGGCATTGACCTCGGCACCGGATACGGACACGGCAACGGGACGCTTAACCCAGCCAACCCTGCAAAGTCCTCCTCACCAACATCTGGGGATGTGTGCCAAAATTGGGAGAGCTGCCCCACAGACTAGTCAAACAACAACCTGACATAGTCATGCTCACAGAATCATACCTTTCAGCCAATGTCCCAGACCTCCATCATCATCCCTGGGTATGTCTACCGGTAGGACAGAGCCACTAGGGGTGGCAGCACAGTGGTATACAGTCAGAAATGAGTGGCCCTGGTAGTCCTCAACATTGACTCCAGACCCCATTAAGTCTCATGGCTTCAGGTCAAGCATGGACAAGGAAACCTCCTGCTGATTACCACCTACCGCCCTCCTTCAGCTGATGAAGCCATGTTGACCACCACTTGGAAGAAGGGGGATTACAATGTCCATCACCAAGAGTGGCTCGGTAGCACCACTACTGGCCGAGTCCTGAAGGCCAGTCTGGGCCTGTTGGTGAGAGAACCAACACGAGGGTAAAACCGACTTGACCTCGTCCTCACCAATCTACCTGTCGCAGATGCATCTGTCCATGATAGCATTGGTAGCAGTGACCAGTGCACAGTCATTGTGGAGACGAAGTCCTGTCTTCACACTGAGGACACCCTCCATTGTGTTGTGTGGCACTACCACCGTGCTAAATGGGATAGATTCAGAACAGATCTAACAGCTCAAAACTGGGCATCCATGAGGCGCTGTGGGCCATCAGCAGCAGCAGAATTGTATTCCACCACAATCTGTAAGCTCATGTCCTGGCATATCCCTCACTCTACCATTACCATCAAGCCAGGGGACAAACCCTGGTTCAATAAGGAGTGTAAAAGAGCATGGCAGGAGCAGCACCAGGCGTACCTAAAAATGAGGTGCCAACCTGGGGAAGCTGCAACACAGGACTACATGCATGTTAAAAAGCGGAAGCAGCATGCTATAGACAGGGCTAAGCGATCCCACAATCAACGGATCAGATCAAAGCTCTGCAGTCCTGCCACATCCAGTCGTGAATGGTGGTGGACCATTAAACAACTAACGGGAGGAGGAGGCTCCATGAATATCCCCATCCTCAATGATGGTAGAGCCCAGCACGTGAGTGCAAAAGACAAGGCTGAAGCGTTTGCAACCATCTTCAGCCAGAAGTGGCGAGTGGATGCTCCATATCGGCCCACTCCTGAGGTCCCCACCATCACAGAAGCCAGTCTTCAGCCAATTCGATTCACTCCATGTGATATCAAGAAACGGCTGAGCGCACTGGATACAGCAAAGGCTATGAGCCCTGACAACGTGCTGGCTATCGTGCTGAAGACTTGTGCTCCAGAACTAGCCGCACCTCTAGCCAAGCTGTTCCAGTACAGCTACAACACTGGCATCGATCCGACAATGTGGAAAACTGCCCAGGTATGTCCTGTCCACCAAAAGCAGGACAAATCCAATCCGGCCAATTACCGCCCCATCAGTCTACTCTCAATCATCAGCAAATTGATGGAAGGTGTCATCGACAGTGCTATCAAGCAGTACTTACCAATAACCGGCTCACTGATGCCCAGTTTGGGTTCCACCAAGACCACTCGGCTCCCGACTTCATTACAGCCTTGGTCCAAACATGGACAAAGGAGCTGAATTCCAGAGGAGAAATGAGTGTGACTGCTCTTAACATCAAGGCAACATTTGACCAAGTGTGACATGAAGGAGCCCTAGTAAAACTGAAGTCAATGGAAATCGGGGAGGAAAACTTCCCACTGGCTGGAGTCATACCTAGCACAAAGGAAGATGTTTGTGGTGATTGAAGGTCAACCATCACAGCCCCAGGACATCGCTGCAGGAGTTCCTCAGGGCAGTGTCCTCGGTCCAACCAGCTTTAGCTGCTTCATCAATGACCTTCCCTCCAACATAAGGTCAGAAATGGGGATGTTTGCTGATGACTGCACAGTGTTCAGTGCCATTCACAACTCCTCAGATAATGAAGCAGTCCATGCCCGCATGCAACAAGACCTGGACGATGTTCAGGCTTGGGCTGATACGTGGCAGGTAACATTCGTGCCACAGAAGTGCCAAGCAACGACTATCTCCAACAAGTGAGAGTCTAACCACCGCCCCTTGACATTCAACGGCATTACCATCGCCGAATCCCCCACCATCAACATCCTGGGGGGTCACCATTGACCAGAAACTTAACTGGACCAACCATATAAATACTGTGGCAACAAGAGCAAGTCAGAGGCTAGGTATTCTGCGGCGAGTGTCTCACCTCCTGACTCCCCAAAGCCTTTCTACCATCTACAAGGCATAAGTAAGGAGTGTGATGGAATACTCTCCGCTTGCCTGGATGAGTGCAGCTCCAACAGTACTGAAGAAGCTCGACACCATCCAGGACAAAGCAGCCCGCTTGATTGGCACCCCATCCACCACCTTAAAAATTCACTCCCTCCACCACCAGCGTACCGTGGCTGCAGTGTGTACCATCTATTAGATGCACTGCAGCAACTTGCCAGAGCTTCTTCGGCAGCACCTCCCAAACCCGTGACCTCTTCCACCTAGAAGGAGAAGGGCAGCAGACGTGTGGGAACACCACCGCCTCCAAGTTCCCTTCCAAGTCACACACCATCCTGTCTTAGAAGTATATCGCCAATCCTTCATCATCGCTGGGTCAAAATCCTGGAACTCCCTACCTAACAGCACTGTGGGAGTACCTTCACCACACGGACTGCAGCGGTTCAAGAAGGCAGCTCACCACCACCTTCTTGAGGGCAACTGGGGATGGGCAATAAATGCTGGCCTTGCCAGCGACGCCCACATCCCATAAACAAATATTTAAAAAAGTGCTTTTCATGTCCTCAGCACATTCCAAAACAATGCACAGCCATTGACATGTAATCACTGTTGTATTGTAGGGAAATACAACAGCCAATTTGTGTACAGCAAGGCCCCATAGGCAGCAATGAGATAAATGAACACTTAATCTGGGCTGAATTTTAATGGGGAAGGCAGGTTGGGGGCGGGAGGAAGCTCCGAGGAACCCAGGAGAATGGGCCAGGAGCAGAGCGAGGAGTCGGGCCAGGAGAAGATCGGGGTGGGGGGGCCAGGAGCAGGTTCGGGGGAAGCGGGTGGTGCCGGGAGAAGATCAGTGGGGGGCCAGGAGAAGATCATGGGTGGGCTCGGAGAAGACCGGGGTTTTGGGCCGGGAGAAAACCAAGGGCAGGGAGTGGCTAGAAGATCAGGAGCGGGGGAGGCTGGGTGGGGCTGGAGAAGGAGGGGGGCGGGGTGCCGAAGAGGATAGGGGGCTGGATGGAAGCCTCGTGGGGGGATCGGGGGCCTTTGGTGGTATCCCAGGTGTTCCACTAAACTACTGTAATAAAAAAAATCAGCTTTCAAAGAAACCTACAATTGAACAGCAAGTTACAATCACCCAGTAATAGATTTTTGTAGAGGACCACAACCATTATACAACCAGACAAGCTTGTGGTTTCTTCCCACGGCGGTTCAGATACACTAAGTCTCAAAGGGTTAGCAGAGAAATTAGCAATTGAGTCAATTAAACTCCACCAAATTGTACGGTTGAAGACAAGGTTATTCAGGGTGTACAGGGAGAAAATAATTGCTCATTACTAATTCTTGTCCTTGAAATCAATTGTGTGAATCTGGCAGAACTGTACCAATATATTAAGACTGGAATAGCTCAGTTGGTATGGCACTTGGCCCATAGTTAAGAGTTAGGGATTTGAATGACAATAAGGACCAGTCATCCTTTGATGTTCCAAGGTTGGTAAAATGCATACCACTAATTGAAAAGAGTGCAGTGAGAAGAGTTGTATGCAACAGACCACATAAGTATGGAACATTGCCAAATGGCACTCCGAGTTCATGAGCGAAGCACTGTGCCTAACAGTATGTCAAAATGTTACAGTAAGCTTGTATCATTCTGTGATTCTATGACTCGAAGGAAGCTGGTTATTTATAATGGTATTTGCTAATGCCATGTACTTTTTTCCCAAAATTATATTGAGATAAATATGGAAATGGGAATTTTGTAGAAATTGTCCAGTATTAAAAAATTATGTTTCTTTTATTCCAGCGCTCTCAAAATGGTTTTATTATGTGACCATGCTTATGCCGGCATCTACTTTCACCATTGCAGTTGGATACTGGGTTGAAGTTAAACCTGAATGCACCTTTGGATCCCAGATGCTTAGTCCATCATTTTCATCCTCAACCTGCATAAATGGGAGCTGCAGGTTTGCATTGTGTTTCTTACAATAAAATTACATTCAAAGCTCTGTACAGGTAGACTATCCTTTATCCGAAAACCTCGGGACCAGCCGAGTTTCGGATAAAGGAGAATTTCGGATTTCGGAAGGTGGGTCGGCGGGGGTCCGCGGGGGGTCGTGCGCACGACTTACGCTGACGCTCAGCGTAAGTCAGTCGGGGTCGGCGGGGGTCGGGGCCGGCGGGGTCTGCGGGGGGGTCGGCGGTTGTCGGGGCTGGCGGGGTCGGCAGTTGTCGGGGCCGGCGGGGTCCGCGGGGGGGTCGGCGGTTGTCGGGGCTGGCGGGGCCGGCGGGGCCCGCGGGGGGGTCGGCGGTTGTCGGGGCCGGCGGGGTCCGCGGGGGGGTCGGCGGTTGTCGGGGCCGGCGGGGTCCGCGGGGGGGTCGGCGGTTGTCGGGGCGCGGGGGGGTCGGCGGGGGGTCGTGTGCACGACTTACCCTTTATCCGAACTTCCGAAACCGGAACCCTCTAAAAACCGAAGGTTTTTTCGTTCGTACGCACGACTTACGCTGAACGAAAAAACCTTTGGTTTTTAGAGGGTTTCGGTTTTCGGGAGTCCGGATAAAGGGTAGTCTACCTGTAATGGAAATATGTAGTAAATTCTTTATATAATGAACTGTTGCTCAAATATCAACCCACTAATTTATGCATATTGTAGGTCACATAATTTGAAATGTTATAATATAAATGGATGGAGCAGTAACTCACTTTTTTATTTTTATACCCATAAAAATACTGATGTGGGGCATCTAACTTCAGTTAGGACAAGATATGAATTTGAAAAAGGTGCCATGAAATTGGATAAACTAGTCTTTCACTTCCATTCCTGATCTTCATCCATTGTCTACAGGGAAAATGGAATATGAGCACAAACTAGCAAAAAATATAAAGACTGGCGAAGGTAAATGTAGGTCCTTTACAGTCAGAGACGGGTGAATTTATAATGGGGAATGAGGAAATGGCAGAGAAATTAAATAAATACTTTGTTTCTGTCTTCACAGAGGAAGACACAAAAAACCTCCCAAAAATACGAGAAAACCAAGGGTGTGACGAGAATGAGGAACTTAAAAAAAATTATTAGTAAAAAAAAACTGTACTAGCAAAATTAATGGGACTAAAAGTCGATAAATCCCAAGGACCGGATGACCTACATCCTAGGGTTTTGAAAGAGGTGGCCATTGGAATAGTGGACGATTTGGTTGTCATCTTCCAAAATTCTATCGATTCTGGAACGGTTCCTGCAGATTGCAGGATAGTAAATGTAACCCCGCTATTGAAGAAAGGAGGGAGAGAGAAAACGAGGAACTACAGACCTGTTAGCCTCACATCAGTAGTTGGGAAAATGCTGGAATCTATTATAAAGGATGCAATAACTGGGCACTTAGAAATTAATAGTAAGATTGGGCAGAGTCAACATGGATTTATGAAAGAGAAATCCTGTTTGACAAACCTATTGGAGTTTGTTGAGGATGTAACTAGTGGAGTAGACAAAGGGGATTTCAGAAGGCCTTCGATAAGGTCCCACACAAGAGGTTGGTGAACAAAATTAGGGAACATGGAATTGAGGGTAATATACTAGCATGGATTGAGAATTGGTTAACAGACAGAAAACAAAGCGTAGGGATAATCGGGTCTTTTTCAGGATGGCAGGCTGTGACTAGTGGGGTACTGCAAGGATCGGTGCTTGGGCCCCAGCTATTCACAATCTGTATCAATGATTTGGACGAGGGGACTAAATGTAACATTTCCAAATTTGCTGATGACACAAAGCTAGGTGGCAGTGTCAGTTGCGAAGAGGATGTGAAGAGGCTTCAAGGGGATCTTGACAGGCTCAGTGAGTGGGCGAGAACATGGCAGATGGAATATAATGTGGATAAATGTGAAGTTATCCACTTTGGTAGAAAAAACAGAAAGGCAGAGTATTTTCTAAATGGTGAAAGATTGGGGAATGCAGATGCTCAAAGAGACCTGGGTGTCCTTGTACATGAGTCACTGAAAGTGAATGTGTAGGTGCAGCAAGCCATTAGGAAGGCAAATGGTATGCTGGCCTTCATTACAAGAGGATTTGAGTACAGGAATAAAGAAATCTTATTCCAATTATATAGGGCCTTGGTGAGACCACACCTGGAGTACTGTGTACAATTTTGGTCTCCTTACATAAGGAAGGATATATTTGCCATAGAGGGAGTGCAGCAAAGGTTCACAAGATTGATTCCTGGGATGGCGGGACTGTCGTATGAGAAGAGATTGCTTAAACTAGGCCTGTATTCTCTTGAATTCAGAAGAATGAGAGGGGATCTCATTGAAGCATACAAAATTATTACAGGGCTTAATAGGATGGATGCTGGGAGAATGTTTCCCTTGGCTGGGGAGTCTAGAACCAGGGGCTACAGCCTCAGGATAAAGGGTAGGCCATTCAGGACTGAGATGAGAAGAAATTTCTTCACACAGAGGGTGGTGAATCTTTGGAATTCTCTACCCCAGAGGGCTGTGGAGGCTCACTCATTGGGTATATTCAAAACAGAAGTCGATAGATTTCTGACTAGTAAGGGCATCAAGGGATATGGCGATAGGGCCGGTGAATGGAGTTGAGGCAGAAGATCAGCCATGATCTCATTGAATGGTTGTAGGGGTTTGGTGTGTGCAGTCAGCTTTGCCCCTGACTGTTTTTGAGTGGTTCGAATCGCTCCCACACCCCTGGGTTCTAGACACTGGACTTAGGTACAGGTGGCGATACAGAATTGGAGTAGACAACTGGTTTGGTGCAAGAAAACTGTATTTTATTTAGACACACTTAAAATTACACACTTAAATTATCGGAGTAGTTACAGGCATACAAAAGTACACTTAATTAAGAATGGGGAACACATGGCACAACGAGGGAAAATCACAATAATCCCCCTACCCTTGTCCCACCCCCAATACCTAACTAGATTGCACTACAAGAGCCAGGGATTATGCTCACCAATAGGGGTTTCTTGACAGTTCGAATCCTGTCAATTAAGCCGGTTGCGTTTTTGGGGTTCGCTCTTTGTGTCCTTTGGGGCCTGCTGTTGCCACGTGGTCCCAGTCTTAGAATCTGTGAAGATTCCTCAGTTGGGTGGAGTCCGCAGATGCGGTAAGGGCGCGGTTGTGGATTTGTCTGGGTGAGTACCTTCTTTTCTCCGTTAGAGATAGGGAGTAAAGTTTTTGTTGGGTACTTTATCTTGTAGAGTGGAAAACTTCGGGTTTTGATCTTCTGGTGGTGGTCTGGTCGTCGAGTTTTTTGTTGCGGTTGGGGTTCGGCTGGCGGTCTTCGGTGTCGGCTCAGTCGCGGTGGCCTAGATCATTACCTGTGTAGTGGTAATGATCTAAAGGTATGGTTTACCCGGCCCTTTGTTACCGCGGTGCTCGTGGTCGGTCTCTGTGTAAGGCTGCGGTTGTGGCCTAGTCGTCTTTGGCCGCGCCTGCCCCACCGTGCCTCCTCGCCGTGATGTTCCGTTTGCTTCTTTGAGTTTCGAGTGACCCTGAACCCGAGCGTGTGCCTGCTTGTCCCCAACGCTTCTTTGCGTTTCGAGTGTCCCTGGTCGCTTGCTTGCTTTAGTCTGCTTGCCCTTGGTTACCGGTGGGCCTACAATTATACTTTTTTCGAGTTCGTTATCTGCGCGCCAAATCAGGGCTAGTTCTTTGTCTGATTTTTGGCAGGCTCGTTAAGGTGATTTTGGTTGTTCACCTTAACTGGTTTTTGGGCGGTTGTCCCGTTGTCAAATGGTTTTTAATGTCTTGGTGTTTGTTTATGCATAATGTAAATTGGTGTCTTCCTGGCTTGGTAGCTAGATTGAATTGTAGGCGATTATATATGCATAGTCTTGATGGCTTTAACTTTGTGCAAGATTAAACCTCTTCCTGAGTTGATTTGTTTTAAAGGGACGAATGCGTGTTCTGTCTCCTTTAGCTATCTAGTTAATCACAAATTAAAGCTGTCTCCCACATGCCGGGGCATGTCAGGTTTTGAGTTTTGAACTTGACATGCTGCGCAGGGCCCTGCTTTTAACCTTGCAGTCTTTGCCATAAAGTCCAAAAGCCATTGTCCCTTATTTAATAACTTGTCCTTCAGGGTCCCTTGTTGAATAACTTGGGAAATGTGGGGATTTTGTGAATCCTACATGGCGGAGCAGGCTCGAAGGGCCGAATGGCCTACTCCTCCTATTTCTTATGTTCTTATGTCTTCTCCACCCTCTCCTAAGTCCTTGAACATGTCACCTCCCAACTCTGTGTTCACCTCTCCCACAAGTCACTGCTTGAATCCCTTCAATTTGGATTCTGGCCTGCCCAAAGCACTGAGACCGCCAGCAATGATGTTTTCTGTGACTGCAGTTGCGGCACATTATCCCTCCTTGACATCACCACGGTGATTGGTAGAGCTGATCATGCCACCCTCTTTCATAACCTCTCCTCCCACCCCTGCAGTGTACTCAAATGTTTCCTAACTTGGTCCCTTCCTTCCCATTTATATGTTGGCCCTCAGTGACCGACTGTCAGACTGCCTGTTCAACATCAGAATTTCCTCCAGTGGAACATTGTGAAGCCAAGGGCATTGTATTTGGGCCTCACCATGAAGTCTGTACCCTTGCCATTGCTTTCAGCTCCCTTCCTTATGGCTTGCTCAAGCTGCACTGGACTGTGTGCAGTTTTGGTGTCATGTTTGACCCAGAGCTGACCTTAAAACCCCATTTCCTTCTACCTCTGCAACATCATCTTCCTTGGCCACGACCTTACTCCCACTGCAGCAAAATCCCTTTTCCACTGTTTTGTCACTTTCAGACTTGATTTCTCAAATATCTCCGTGTTGGCCAAGCTGCACTTTCCACAAGCTGCACAAGTCCTGTCCTGCAACTTGCCCCACACAACATCCTGCTTGCCCATTACACCAATACTTGCTGACCTACACTGGCTCCTGCTCCCCCAACATATTGATTTAAAAATCCTCATTGTTGTCTACAAATTGCTTGATGACCTTGTCCCACCCTACCTCAGTGATGTCTTCCATCTTAAGTCCAATTCCAAGCCATTCACTCCTCCACCCCTGATCTGTGTATTTCTTCCCCCTGCCAACATACACTTCATTCCACCATCAGCTGTCTTGACCCTATCCTCTGAGCTCCTTCCCTAAACACTCCACTTTGTATTCTATGTTCCCACTTTTAAATACCTTCTCAAAACTCATCTATTTGACTATGTCTTTGGTCACCTCTCCTAACTCCTTCACTTATACTCTTGTGCTTGCTTTTCTCCTCTGTGAAATGCCTTTGAATGTTTTTCCATGTTAAAGGCGCAAGTCTCTTGTTGTGTAAGTCAATTCTTTAGATTTTTTTCTCCCTTGCTTAGACTCAATACTAAGGGCTGGATTTTGATACTGGGGCGGGCTGGGGTCATGTAATCTGCATTTCGTGTTAGCCACCTGATTCTAAATTGATGTGGGAAAATGATGCCATTTTAACTTAATTGGCCAATTGAGTTCCAACGTGTGGGAACCCATGGCCAATGAGTTTTTCCAGTCTGAAAGTCGCCTCCGATTACGTCATCATTGCTGCTGCATTTAAGGTCTGCAACAAGCCTTACTTCTTCTACAGACTGCCAAGCTTTTGCCCTTGTATGTTAGAGGCACCTGCAGGAAGAATGGCCAGCCAGAGACCTAGGTTTGCACCCCGCTTCGATGATGTTGCCCTGCAGGCTTTAGTAGAGGGAGCAAGAGCAAATAAAGAGGTGCTCTTCCCTTCTTCAGGGAGGAAGAAGCCTCCCCAGCAAACCAAGGCTGTGTGGATCCAGGTGGCAGAGGAGGTCAACTCTTTGTCAATAACCCGCAGAACCTGGCTTCAGTGCAGGAAGAGGTTTCGTGACCTTCTGTGCACTGGAAAAGTGAGTATGAATTTCCCATCACCCTCAGTCTGATCCCCATTGCCTCTCCTCACCAGCACTCAGCTTTAGCAATCTCTTCCTCCACATCCCACTTGATGCTGACATCCATGCACCCTTACCCATTCCCTCTCTCTCTATGGTCATATTCACCTAACTATTTGACTATGCAGCCCTCACACTCCCTATCACTGTGATGCAATTACAGCTTACAACACACAGGGAGGGCCCTTGGTCTTGCCACCTCACTCCATCTTTGTCTCCTTCTAAGCACCTGTGCTATGGATTCTCTACACTCACTCCTTCATTCTCACTCAAACTCCACTTATCTCCGTCATTGCAGGAAAAGAGAGCTCACAATAAGAGGGAAAGAGCGAGGACAGGAGGAGGGCCACCCTCAGTAGCCCAGTTCACCACCTGGGAGGAGGCGGTCCTGGAGATCGTGGGAGTGGAGGAAGATTCCCAAGTGGGGGACGGACAGACGGGCTTATTACAGCAAGCTGGTGACAGAATAGTTTTCCATCTCTCTCAATGACATTGCATGAGTCGCAGATAATGATTCTGAAGCTCTAACAGATGGACTTATGGATCTGCAATATGCAATGTGCATGTAACCTTGGCCTCACATCTCTGACTCTTTCCTTTACTCCCCCACAAGACCATCGCAAGCACCTGTCCCCACTAGCCAGGAGGAAGAGCATGAGCCTCCAGACTCCTCGGAGGAAGCTGCAACCTCTGAGGGCGCAGCGTCAGCAGAATTCACGCACCCAGCACCAGCGCAGACACTTACACCTCGGAGGGAACATCGCGAGATAGAGTAGTGTTGTCACCTGGTGTATCACAGCTCACAAGTGAGCATCAGCAGATTGTGGAGACAGGGACAGCAGTGGAGAGTCCTAGTCGGAGGGCGCAGGACTCTGCCAACTTGGCTCAGCTGCATGTCGACCCTCTGCTTCTGGGTCCATCCATAAGATCAGCGGTGCTGGAACTCCATGAACAGATGCAGGAGTCTCTGGCAGGTTTTGTCTCCAAGGTCGCTGCGAGTGTGGAGCGAATGGAGGATGCCATTGCGAACATGAGCAGAGCCTTTGTGGAGTCAATTGCGCATGAACGCATCACCATGGAAAGGATGGCAACCTCCATGGAGGTGATAAGTCGCCAGAGTGCAGAAAACATGGTGAGTGTTCTGAATAGAATGACATCTCTGGAGGAGCGATGGTCATCTAGTGAACAGAGAAACCAGACCTTCATGGAAGTCCTTCTGAGTAGGACTGCCAGTGCAGATATGGGTCCCCATGGCCCCCCTGATGTGCAGCAAGGTGCTCTCAAGCCACTTGCAAGCGCTGAGGGGGACCTGACCCATGAGAGGGAAGTTGGTGGCAGACATCAAGGAAGTGGGGGCTCCTCTCCAAGCGCACGCACTTCCATGCCACTGCAGAGCCCTCGGTCAGAGCCCCACCAGAGTCCACACCCAACTGAGATCAGCGTCTCAACCCCTGCACAACCGCAGGAGCAGCAGACTGTTGGCGAGCCCTCACAGGTTTGCAACCCCAGAGCACGCCCTCCAAAGGTGTCGAGACAGGAGCAGCAAGAAAGTGAGCAAGGGGCCTCCACATCTGCTGAAGCCACAGGGGAAGCACCACGTAGGAGTATGCGTAACAGAAAGATACTGCACAAATAGTCACAAGGGTAGTCACTTGGGTGAAATTTGATGTTTAATATTAAAAAGCCATCAGGTGGTTACTGTAAATAAAAAATCTGATGGCTACTGCTGCAGTTGTGGTGTGTGTCATTTCGCTAATGGGACTTCCACATTGAGGGCTTAGGATTACTTGGTATATGCCTCAGTTGAGGAAGCGCTCAGTGAAGATGGCGAGAGGGGTTTCCAAGGAGGTCACACTGGAGATGGGTGTCATGCTCAAACTTCCACAGCTGTGGTTATGCCTTCTAAAAGTTCCCCCAGACCTGAGACAACAAAGTCCTGCCACCTGCAAATGATGGCTGATCAAATCTCCTATTTAATGGTTGAGCTGTAGCTGATAGTCAGCAAGCCAATTGTGCTACCACCAGGTTTCACTGTCGTGTTTCAGAACAGGCGGGCTTCACATGGGAAAAGGGTTGAAATCACAAAGGCCTATCAAAATGGCATTATAGAGGCAATTTAGTGCTTGTTAAGGGCCTTAACGGCCTATCCCGCCTCTTGGAGGCAGGATGGCGACGGGACCAGTGGATACGATTTAATGAAAATTGCATGGAGGCGGGGTTGGGCCCGCATGCCAGTTTTTGCAATTTTAACCCCCCACACGCCTCCAATCCCACCTCAACAGCCCGATGAAAATCGAGCCCTAAACCTCCACTTTGTATCTCATTAGATGGATGCAACTGAAACTGCGGATTTGATAGGAATTTTGCAAAACTCTGATTCAAATGTAACTTGCCTTTACCACTCGGTGATGAAGCTTATGAGAGGAGTGATACTAAAGAAAGGGGTTGCCTTATGAAATTGTACTTGAGATACTGCCACAAGCATACATAAAATGTCAGACTTTAATTAGGTTATTGCTTACCTATGAGATATTGGTATTACAAACCAAGTTTTTTTTTTTTTAAATTAAAACTTTAATAAATCCCAATATCAAGTCCAACTCCATCAAACCTATTTTTATTCCATAATGTTACTTCAATCAGGGTCTATTAGATCCACCAATAACCTGCAGATAAGAATCAAATTGCAAAATCATAAACCCTAGAATTATTGTAACTTGGATAATTGATTCTGTCTGATTTGGGGATAGTAGGACGATCTAAACTTTAATTGGTTTCCAAAGATGGTTTGTGAATAATATGACTGTGTCTGATGAAATTGGGTACAGTATCAGATCAGTACTATTGATTTGCTTTTGACTATTTTAAAATATTATTCAGTAGCAATATTTATTGACTTTGTTTCTGCGTATAATTTTTTATGCTGTGGTTTTGCATCTTTTTTACTTTTAGTGCCCTGCCATCCTGTGGTCATCCAGCCTATCCTTGCCGTTTCCAAAACCCTATTGCCCAAGCCCAGGATTGTATTCCTCACCGCGTCTTTGCACCTGATTGCCTGAAATTAAGGAGCCAAGAGGTTCTGCTTCCACTGGTGGCTCGGTGCCTTTCAGCAGCTCATTGTGTCCTGGGCACTCACCCTTTTTCCAGGGTTGATGTACTGATGGTTCCTGCTAGCTTTTCTAGTCTGGGAATGGCCAGGTAAGTTTGCTGCTTTCATAGTGCTATTGCTTTTATGTAAGTTATTGGTGCTTTTATCAAAAAAAATTAAAAAATAAAGCTGCCCTTTGGCTTGTAAAATATAATCCCAGAAAACAGTTTAAAAAATTGAACTTAAATTATTTATATACTGAGTCCCATCTCCAAACCAAATATTAGATCACCAATTGGTTGATATTTTTTTTAATTTATAAAATTGTTCTCAAATTAGCGAGTAGATTGTTGGGAAAGGAATCCCTCAGAGTTCCTGTCAGATCTGTTTTAATTGTGTCTTGTGGAAACAGTCCTAATGAGGTCCCTAAAGATATTCAATACAGGTTGATGAGTTCCAGCAATAGCTACACTTGAAATAAAATGTTGTGTTCCTGAGACGAGCATGAATTGGACCTCCAACTCTGCTTCTATATATATTCCTACTACAGCAGAATAACAGTGATAATAGAAAGCTGAATTGTATTCATGTCTATAAATTATTCACTTGATGCCTACTTATTTATAATTTACAATTGGCCTATTGGGGCTTAAAATATTGAATATGGAGAATGCTTTAGATTGAGTGAAAAATGGAAAAGAAAAGCTGCTGCAAATAAGACAGGGTTTTCTTTGTGTAGAATAATTATAGCTTACACAATTTGTTACAGCAGCTTTTAATGTTCTCATACGGTACAATTAAAAAAAAAAAAATCAGTGATTAACTTGTACAGTATCATACATCCAAAGCTGGTCAGTCATGTCTGAAAATTGAAAAGAATGGCGTCGGCTTTTCCTCAGAACTTCACCTCGACTTTCGATAGTTTCCTCTTTTCAGATACTAGAAAGCCTGTATTTGCAGTATTTACTGTTTTTATTTCAGATTTTCAGTTTCTACAGTTTTCTCTATGTCCCACTTCAAGAAGTATTTTAAGTGTTTAATGTATTGTACTTTAATGATAGACTCTGCTGTAACAGAAGAGTGAAGATAGGTTAATCTGAAGGATAGGACAATCGGCCTGCTGTTCGCAAATCCTTGGTACAGTACGTTAATGATTGAGTTCACCACTCTTTAAAGTATTGTTTTTTTGGTCCTTGTTCCATTTAAAAATTGCTGGTTAAGTTTGAAACAGAAATGGAGAGGTCTCTGCTGCTGCTGAGTGCTGACCAGTGATTGTGTTGGAGCATCGCAAGGATACTTTTGACTCGGGTCTGATGGGCCTCAGTTCAGTCTGAATACAAGGCATCCAGCAAATCTAAACATTTTTGTTTTCAAATAGTGATCTTACAGAGTTGCAAAATAAACATCTAACTATTAGTTTATTTTTATTTTTGGTGAATTTTTGAGGTAATGGTTGTTAGTACTGGGTAATGGAACACTTTCTCATTTCAGCTACAGACTGTCACCATTAAGGACTCATTGTAGAACAGTTAGATGCAGAGTGAAGTTCCCTTTGCTCTGCCTGAGACGTAACCTCAACACAGTGCCGACTAATGTGACAATTTTTCATTTCTCACACCAGTTATTCTGTGGGCTCTCTGAGACTAGTGCTTGGAGCTGAAATAGGGAGTTTCTTCAGGTGTAGATCCTATCCACTAAGAACTAGCTTGTGATTGCCCAAAGTTATTTTCCATAGGACCATTACAGGCAATGTACGGCAGCGACTTGTATGGATTGGATTGAAATTCTGACCCTAGAAGGATTAATATGCTAGACCATCAAGCAGTCCTCAAACCCCCATAAAATCTCCAGTGTTTCTTCTTCAGTATTCTAAAATTGTATAAATTCAAATAAACCACATATTGTATAAGTTTTGATAAAATTATGTCAAAGCACTCTTACCTCTGAGTTGGAAGGTTATGGGATCAAGCCCCTGCTCCAGAAACTTGAGCTCATAGAATCTAACAGCACAGAAGGAGGCCATGCAGCCCATCGTACCTGTGCCGGCTCTTTGAAAGAGCTATCCAATTAGTCCCACTCGCCTGCTTCTTCCCCATAGCCCTACAAATCTTTCCTTTTTAAGTATATATCCAATTCCCTTTTGAAAGTTACTATTGAATCTTCTTCCACCACCCTTTCAGGCAGTGCATTCCAGATCACAACAACTCACTACATTAAAAAAAAGGCTCCTCATCTCCCCCTGGTTCTTTTGCCAATTTTCTTAAATCTGTGTCCTCTGGTTATCAACACTCCTGCCAGTGGAAAGTTTCTCCCTATCTACTCTATCAAAACCCTTCATAATTTTGAACATTTCTATTAAATCTCCCCTTCCCCTTCTCCGCTCTAAGGAGAACAGTCCCAGCTTTGGCCTTGATATCAAATTTTCCCATTAAAATGAAAAGCAAGTAGCTTTGCCTTTTTAATATATCAAGCTGTTGCTATTCCTATTAATCAGGGCCACTTGTTTACAGTGACAGAATAAGTCAAATTGTAATGATATAACCTGGGATTTGGGGATTTCTGGTAGTGTTTTGGGAATTACATTCCAAGATTCCATCTGTTATTCAGGAAAACCAGTGGCTTTGAAGATGTTCCTTGTGGCAGTGTTACAGATTACATTGACATTGATGCTGTGGTGGCCGTCTGTTCAGTGGAGACAGCAGCCAGTTTCGGTATCAGTCACTGCCTTGATCAGCACAACATTTTCAGCTTGCATAGGAGCATTAGATAAATGTTTTGTTAACAGATCGTGTTCAAAATACTATTTTTCAATTGTGCAATTCTTTTCCTTCAAGCTTAATACAGTACATTTAAGGTACTCTACAGAATTAAATATATATTTTATCAGATTATTTAAATCAGCATCTGTTCCCAACAGATAGGCAAAATGTTGACCGGAAGTGTCAGTAATGCATCTGTTTCTAGTTTTATTTTGCAATGTTAATTTCCTTTATATATGACAAACACACACAATGCATTTTTATGTATACATATTGCCTTTGTTCAGGAAAAACTTGCATAAAAAGTTTTACAATTTTAATTCTCTACAAAGAGTATTTTACTTACTATTTCTTCTCCATTTCAATCCTTTTAATAACCAATCTTGAGTACTTTCTATCATGAGTTACATTGGGAGTCTGGTGAGATGCCTTTCTCTACAGCCTACTCTAATGTTACTTTATGGATTAGGTGGTGGGCCATTTGCTTTCTCCGAGGGCAGTTTATCAGTCATTAAAAATGAACTTAATAACTTTATTAGCATAAGGGGCTATGTTTCTTGAGTATCATAGCGCTTCACTGTGAACTAAATTTAAATTGTGATTATTATCACTAACCCTGTTTCTGCAGTTCTGTGTTATATATATACTAACTGTTCACTTGATAACTGATTGCCATCTTTTATTTACACTTAAATTTGCACTTTACACATTGTATGTGAAGTACTATGGGATGTTTCAGAGAGAAGTGATAAGGCGATATGTAATACAAGTTATTTCATTCGCACTCAAAAAACTCAATTGAAGTAATGCTGAGGCAAGTCAGAGAGGAAATGGCAGAGACTCTGACCACAATCTTTTAAAGAGTTTTGGATACAGAGTTTTAAAGGACTGGAGGGTTGACCAGAGATGACCAGCGAACCGTATACCAGTGCCTATAAGTAGTGGGCACGCTTCTAGAATCCATATTATGAGATGAAAAAAATACTAATCGAGAAAAACACAGGTTAATTGAGGACAGTCAGCAAGTCTGACAAATTAATAGCATTCTTTAAGGAAATAATGGAGCGTGATAATGACGGAAATGTAGTGACATTGTGCATATGGATCTCCAAAAGCATTTGATAATGTTGCATATAGGAGACTTGTGAATAAAAAATTAAGGTGCACCATATTAAGGGGAACTTGGTAGCATGGTTAGGAAGTTGGTTAAACAACAACAACTTATATTTATATAATAAAATGTCCCAAGGCGCTTCACAGAAGTGTTAGCAAAACCAAACCAAAATTTGACACCTAGCCATAAAAGGAGATGTTAGGGCAGATGACCAAAAGCTTGGTCGAAGAGGTAGGTTTTAAGCAGAGTCTTAAAGGAGGATAGAGAAGTGGAGAGGCGGGGAGATTTAGGGAGGGAATTCCAGAGCTTAGAGCCTAGGCAGTTGAAGGCATGACTGCCAGTGGTAGAGCGTTTAAAATCGGGGATGTTCAAAAGTCCAGAATTGGCAGAGCGCAGAGGTCTAGGGGGAATTATAGGACTGGAGGCGATTACAGAGATAAGGAGGGGCTAGGCCATGGAGGGATTTTAAAACCAGGGTGAGAATTTTTAAATCGAGGCGTTGCTTAACTGAGAGCCAATGTAGGTCAGCAAACACAGAGGAGATGGTGTGAGTTAGCACACGGGTGAAACATAGAAACATAGAAGATAGGAGCAGGAGTAGGCCATTCGGCCCCTTAAGCCTGCTCCGCCATTTAATGAGATCATGGCTGATCATCCAAATTCAGTATCCTGTCCCTGCTTTCTCCCCATATCCCTTGATCCCTTTAGCCTTAAGAAATATATCTAACTCCTTCTTGAATATATTTAATGAATTGGCCTCAACTGCCTTCTGTGGTAGAGAATTCCACAGGTTCACCACTCTCTGGGTGAAGAAATTCCTCCTCATCTCAGTCCTAAATGGCTTACCCCTTATCCTTAGACTGTGACCCCTGGTTCTGGACTCCCCCACCATCGGGAACATCCTTCCTGCATCTAGTCTGTCTAGTCCTGTTAGAATTTTATAAGTTTCAATGAGATCCCCTCTCATTCTTCTAAACTTCAGCGAGTAGAAGCCCAATCGACCCAATCTCTCCTCATACGTCATTCCTGCCATCCCAGGTATCAGTCTGATGAATCTTCGCTGCACTCCCTCCATGGCAAGAACATCCTTCCTCAGATAAGGCAACCAAAACTGCACACAATACTCAAGGTGTGGTCTCACCAAGGCCCTGTACAACTGCAGCAAGACATCCTTGCTCCTGTACATGAATCCTCTCGCTATGAAGGCCAACATACCATTTGCCTTCATAACCGCCTGCTGCACCTGCATGCTTACCTTCAGCAACTGGTGCACAAGGACACCCAGGTCTCATTGCACTTTCCCTTCTCCCAATCTATTGCCGTTCAGATAATAATCTGCCTTCCTGTTTTTGCCACCAAAGTGGATAACCTCGCATTTATCCACATTATACTGCATCTGCCATCACCCAACCTGTCCAAATCATACTGGAGTTTCTCGGCATCCCCCTCACAGCACACACGCCCACCCAGCTTTGTGTCATCTGCAAACTTGGAGATATTACATCTAGTTGCCTCGTCTAGATCACTAATATATATTGTGAATAGCTGGGGTCCTAGCACTGATCCCTGTGGTACCCCACTAGTCACTGCCTGCCACTCGGAAAAAGACCCGTTTATTCCAACTCTTTGCTTCCTGTCTGCTAACCAGTTCTCTATCCAAGTCAGTACCTTACCCCCAATCCCGTGTGCTTTAACTTTACACGCTAATCTCTTATGCGGGACCTTATCAAAAGCCTTCTGAAAGTCCAAATACACCACATCCACTGGTTCTCCCTTACCTATTCTACCAGTTACATCCTCAAATTCCAGTAAATTAGTCAAGCACGATTTACCTTTTGTAACTCCATGTTGACTTTGTCCGATCCTGTCACTGTTTTCCAAGTGCTCTGCTATTGCATCTTTTATAATGGACTCTAGCATTTTCCCCACTACCGATGTCAGGCTTATAATTCCCCGTTTTCTCTCTACCACCTTTTTTAAATAGTGGGGTTACATTAGCTACCCTCCAATCCATGGGAACTGTGCCAGAGTCTAAAGAATTTTGGAAGATGACCAGCAATGCATCTACTATTTCTAGGGCCACTTCCTTAAGTACCTTAGGATGTAGATTATCAGGCCCTGGGGATTTATCGGCCTTCAACCCGTCAATTTCACTAACACCATTTCCCTACAAATACTGATTTCATTTAGTTCCTCCCTCTCATTAGACCCTATGTTCCCCGACATCTCTGGGAGGTTATTTGTGTCCTCCTTTGTGAAGACAAAACCAAAGTATGTATTTAATTGGTCAGCCATTTCTTTGTTCCCCATTATAAATTCCCCTGATTCTGACTGCAAGGGACCTATGCTTGACTTCACCAATCTTTTTCTCTTCACATATCTATAGAAGCTTTTACAGTCAGTTTTTATGTTCCCTGAAAGCTTACTCTCATACTCTCTTTCCCCCCTCTTAATTAATCCTTTTGTCCTCCTTTGCTGAATTCTAAACTGCTCCCAACCCTCAGGTTTGCTGCTTTTTCTGGCCAATTTATATGTCCTCTCCTTGGATCTTATGCTACCCCTAATTTCCCTTGTTAGTCACGGTTGCGCCACCTTTTTTGTTTTATTGGTAGAGTTTTGAATGACCTCAAGTTTATGGAGGGTAGAACTAGGGAGACTGGCCAGGATTGCATTGGAATAGTCAAGTCTAGAGGTGATAAAGGCATGGATGAGGGTTTCAGCAGTAAATAAGTTGAGGTAAGGGCGAAGATGGGCGATATTACGAAGGTGGAAATGGGCAGTCTTAGTGAAAGAACGGATATGAGTTGGAAGCTCAATTCGTGTTCAAATATGACACCAAGGTTGCGAACAAACTTGGTTTGCCTTAGACAGTTGCCGGGGAGAGAGATCAAATCAGTGGAAAGGGAATGGAGTTTGTGGCGTGAACCGAAGACAGTGGCTTTGGTCTTCCTGATATTTAATTGGATGAAATTTCTATTTATCCATTGTTGGATGTTGGACAAGCAGTCTGATAGTATAGAGACGGTGGAGGGTTCAAGAAAGGTGGAGGAGAGATAGAGCTGGGTATCATCGGCGTATGTGTGAAAACTCATGTTGTATTGCTGGATGATGTCCCCGCGGGGCAGCATGTAGATAAGAAATAGGAGGGGGCCAAGGGTAAATCCTTGTGGGACACCAGAGGTGACAGTGCGGAATTGGGAAGAGAAACCATTACAGGTGATTCTATGGTTATGGCTGAAAAGATAGGAATGAAACCAGGCGAGTGCAGTCCCATCCAGCTGGATGACGGTGGAGAGGCGTTGGAGCAGAATTTTGTGGTCAACCATGTCAAAGGCCTGCAGACAAGTTCAGAAGGACGAGAAGGGATAGATTACCTTTGCCCCAGTCAATTAAGATGTCATTTGTGACCTTGGTAAGAGAAGATTCAGTACTGCGGTAGGGGCGGAAGCCCAATTGGAGGGATTCAAGCAAGGAGTTCTGGGAAAGATAAGCACGGATTTGGGAGGCGACAACACTTTCATGAACTTTGGAGAGGAAAGTGAGGTTGGAGATGGTGCGATAGTTTGCAAGGACGGAGGGGTGAAGGGTAGGTTTTTTGAGGAGAGGAGTGATGATGGCAGATTTGAAGGAAAGAGGGACAGTACCGGAGGAGAGAGACCGTTAACAATATCTGCTGATATGGGAGCCAGGAAGGAAAGTTGGGTTGTCAGCAATTTAGTAGGAATAGGGTCGAGAGAGCAGCAGGTCACTCTCATTGACAAGATGAGCTTTGAAAGGGCAAGAGGGCAGATAGGAGAGAAATTAGAGAAATATGCAAATTTAGGGTTGGGGCAGGGGGAAACAGAGGAAGTAAGGTCTGGTGGGCATGGGGAAGGAAGGGAATTGAAAGCAGTAGTAATTGAACGGATGTTGTAGATCTTTTTAACGAAGAAGTCCATGAGCTCCTCACGTTTATTGATTGAGGTGAGGGAGGAGGAGGCAGGGGAGGGTGGGTTGAGAAGACGGTTAGTGGTGCAGAAGAGAAGCCTGGTGTTATTTTTGCCTTCCTGGATGATCTTAGAATAGTGGGCTGTTTTAGTGATGGAGAGCAGGACCCGGTAGTGCTTTATCTGATCTAGCCAAATCTGGTGATGGATAATTAGACCAGTTGTCCGCCAAAGATGTTCAAGTCTGCGTCCCTTGGACTTAAGGGAACGGAGATGAAGGGCATACCGGGGGAACGACTAGGGTGAGATAGTGTAATGATTTTAGTGGGGACAAGGGCAACAAAAGTGGTGGAGAGGGTGTGATTTAGTAAGTCAGTTGCTGCAGAGATATCATGGAGAATAGTAGGCCAAAGGCTAGGTAGTTGGGAATTAGAAACTGTAGTGGTAAGGGTCTTGAGGGAGAGTTTTTTCCAGGGGTGGATACGAAAAGAAGTGTGCTTAAGAGGGGGAAGGGGACTATGGGTAGAGAGTGATATAAGGAAATGGTCGGAGATAGCGAGCCCACGTGAGATGATATGATCGAGGGGGTGGCTGTGTATATGGGTGGGCGAGTTGACATGAAGGGAGAGATTAAGGAAGAAAAGGAGGGCAATGATCTCAGAGGAGAAGGGAGCAAGATGAGTTGAGATGGAGGTTGAAGTCACTGAGGATGAGAAGTCACTCAGAGGGAGGAAAGCAGAGAAGATACCTCATTGAGAAAATTGGTGTGGTATTTGGATGGGCAGTACAGAATGAAGATTTTAAAAGAGAGACATGAGGGGTGGAACCAGGTGAAATGCTCAAAGGAGGAGAAGATGCTGGAGGAGTAGGGAGACAGTTCAAGGTGTGATTTAGATATAAGGGCTACACCACCACCACCACGGCAGTTTGGGCATTGAATATGGTGCAAAATATAGCCATTAAGCTTCATTAAGGGGAAAGGTGTCATCACGCGTGCCATGTCTTCGTCAATGCCATGATGTCAATTTGATCGTCCACAATAAGGTCATGGATGACAAGGCCCTTATTTACAAGTGAACATACATTTTGAAGGGAAATACAGAGAGGGGCGATGATGCCTAATTTACTGGCGTAGTCCAGAGGGGCAGAGCAGGGAGGAGGTTGCCGAGATTAGTTTGCAGCAGGCACTTAGGGCGGGGAGAGAGTACAAAGGGCAATTTGGGTTGCTGCTCGCTAGGAGGTAGTGATGAGTGCCTCAGTGGGCCTTTCGAAGGATGCCAAGAGAGGCACAAAGGGAAGCTGTAAAATTATTTAGGAGGGAGTCAAGCCTTGAGCGGTGGCAGGAGGAGAGGAAGGATGATGAGTAGTGGAGAATAGGGGTTCGTGAGGGTAGAGTACATGGCGGCGGAGAAAGGAAAGGAGGCATGAAGGCTGGGGGAGGGTAATGAAGACAAAGGAAAAAGGGAGAGCTAGAAGTGATGGCACTCGGGTCCAGAGCGGCATATGGTCACGGGGAATTAAGTTACAAAGGCGTGATTAAATGATAGATTATAAAGCATTTTATAAAAGACAGAAAACAAATAAAACAAAGATCCTAAAATTCTGTGATGGTTCTACTGGTCTCTCGCTGTAATCCCTCTAAAACCCAGGGAAATGGCATAAACAGCTGTTTACTGCACTGTTTCCCTGAGAGTTCCAGTGGAGTTACAGCAGGAGACCGGTAGAATCCCAATGGAATTTCGGAGCCAAAGAATAGTGGTTCATGGATATTTTCTGGACTAGAGGGATGTAAACAGTGGTATTCCCCAGAAGTCAGTTTTGAGACCACTGCTCTTAATATATATATATGAACTCGTATCGTGATCACACAACAGGGACACAATATTAAAATTTGAAGACCGCACTAAAATAAGGAGCATGGTTAACTGCAAAGAGTTGTAAGTGATTTTGGAAGGACATAGGCAGGTTAATAGATTGGGCAGATAGATGTCAGCTGAAATTTAATGTGGGGGAACTGCAGTGATACATTTTGAGAGAAAGAATAAGGACACTAAATGGCAAAACTTTAAGAGGAGCAGAGACTTAGGAAGTGGTGTATGTGCCTTTAAGAGCCCCTGCGTACTGTAATGCCGGCAGTGACCACTCGGGCTATATAAGCCTGTATAGTGTCTTGTATCTTTTAGTTCACCTCCAGACTTTGTTCAGTAAACACCTGTTAAACCAGCTCCTGCATTCCGTGTCTCCATTAACACACGGATACAACAGTGGCGACGAATTGGAAACGGACTTACCTGCAATTCGGCAGCACCTCAAGGAGATCGATTCCTCAGATGAAGGTCGAAGAAAAAAAAAGAAAAAACTCTGGTTTCACCAGCTAGCCGGGCTGGTGGCAGGTACTGCAATAATCCTTCCTGGGCGGCGGGCTGGGGCTCGATCGGCTGGCTCTGCAGCGGGGCCGAGCAGCGAAGGCGGAGGCAAACAGAGACGGAGGGTGGAGCACTCGGGAGACGGCCAGCGCTGCAAAGCAGGTCGGCGTTCGGACCAAGCAGAGGGAGGGAAAAGTCCCAGAGAGTCCGGCGGGAACGAGTCTCCAACTATTAAAAATATCTGTATAAATAAAAACCGCGGAGAACAGCGTTGTCAGCAGCAGCAGCAGCGGTGGGAAAGCGCGGGAGGCGCCATTTTTTTCTCGGCAGGGAAGAAAGGAAAGCGCGGGAGGCGCCATTTTTTTTCAGGATGCCTAAGACTGGCAATATTACTGCTTTCGATGGTGATGTAGAGGATTGGACCACACCTGTGGAAAGAGTGGAGGTATATTGCACAGCGAATTAAATAGAGGATGATAAAAAGGCATTGGTACTTCTAAATCTAATGGGCGCAAGGACATACGGGCTGTTACGAAACTTAATCACTCCAGCCAAACCGATGGACAAGAATTTTAAAGAGATGATACCCTACAGGAGCACTTAAACCCAACACCGCTGCTGATAGCGGAACGATTCAAATTCTTCAGGAGGAATCAGCACAAGAATGAAAGTAACGCTGATTACCTCACCGAATTAAGAAAGCTGTCAAAGCACTGCCAATTCGGGGCAGGACTGGCAGATTCTCTTTGAGACAAATTCGTCTGCGGTCTCCTAAGTGAAGGAACACAGAAAAGGCTACTTTCTGAGAAAGATTTAACACTGGACAAGGCTTTCAGTGTGGCTGTATCATACGAAGCAGCAGCAAGAGGAGCTGCAGAGATACAGCAAAAGCCACAGGACTTCGGCACCCATGAAATGACACAGGGTTTCGAGAGATGTTATCGCTGTGGCAGATCCACCCATGACCAGAGGGACTGCTGGTTCATGGACAAAGCATGCAGGCAATGCGGAAAGATGGGACACATTGCACGTGTATGCCAATCTGGAAACAAAAAATCCACTGACAAAAAAAAAATCAAAAAGGAAAAGCACAGAAAGGTACAAATGATGACGGACAGTAGCTCCGAAGACCAGAAGAGCGATAGCGACTCCGGAAACAAGAGACTAAGCTGTCTCAAATTACATAATGTAATTGCCAAAGAAGATTACCAGACCATTTGGGTTACCCTCACGATAGCGGGGTCCCCAGTTAAAATGGAGCTAGATACAGGATCAGCTCTGACCGTCATAAGTCGACGGGATTACGAGTGCCTATTTCCGCATATACCTTTGAAAGACACATCCATTATCTTGAAAACATATACGGGGCAGAAAGTATACCCCAGAGGGAAAATAAGGGTGCCTGTTGTATACAACGGCAAGGAAATACAGAAGTTGTATTTATACGTTCTGCAAGATGGTGGTCCACCGCTGTTGGGACGTGAATGGATCAGGAAGATACGTTTAGACTGGCACTCCATTCAGGCACTGATGGTGACCAGTAAGAAAAAAAATGATGATGACGTCATACCTGAACGATTAAAAGACATCTTGGCCAACGCCAAAGAAGTGTTTCAACAGGAACTAGGAACCTTGAAAGGCGTCACCGCCTCAATAAAAGTGGAAGATGCGGCAATTCCCAAGTTTTTTAAGGCAAGGCCGGTGCCATACGCAATTCGTCCAGCAGTCGAGGCAGAGCTGGAGAATTTGGAAAAGGCAGGCGTGTTATCCAAGATAGATTGGAGCGAGTGGGCAACACCCATCGTCCCGGTCATGAAGAAAACGCTGAATAATGATAAAGCTGAAGAACAGAGAAAAATTCGCATCTGTGGGGACTTCAAGGTGACTGTAAACCCGGTCCTTCACACGGTACAGTATCCTCTTCCGAGGATAGAAGATATTTTTGCCTCACTATCCGGAGGGAAACGTTTCACCAAAATTGACTTGGCACAGGCATATCTACAGATGGAGGTTGAGGAGGCCTCTAAAAAGTATCTCACGATAAACACACACAAAGGCCTGTACCAGTACAATCGACTGGTTTTCGGAGTAGCATCAGCTCCAGCTATCTGGCAAAGAGCTATGGAGCAAGTCCTGCAAAGGATTCCGGGGACTCAATGCTACCTAGACGACATCCTTGTAACAGGAGAAAACTATAACGAGCACCTTGCCAATTTGGAGCAGGTGCTCACTAGGCTGAGAGAACGGGGCCTACGAGCAAATCGCCCCAAGTGTGAATTTTTCCAGAAACAAATATCATATTGTGGCCACATAATTAACGAAGAAGGGTTGCATAAGTCACCTGAAAAAATTGAAGCGGTCATAAAAGCCCCAGCACCTGAAAATGTCTCACAATTAAGGTCGTTCCTGGGATTGATAAATTACTATCATAAATTTTTACCGAACTTGTCAACTGTTCTGCACCCTCTTAACGAACTGCTACAAATGGGAGTAAATTGGAAATGGAGCGAAGACTGTAAATGTGCCTTCCATAAATGCAAAGGCTTGATCACGTCCAAGGAAGTTTTGGCTCATTACAACCCATCACTGCCAATCAGACTGGCGTGCGATGCATCCCCTTACGGCGTAGGAGCGGTATTATCGCATAGATTCCCTGATGGCTCGGAGCGGCTGATAGCTTTTGCGTCACGCTCATTGAACTCAGCTGAGCGTAACTATGCCCAGATCAACAGGGAAGCACTCAGCCTGGTATGGGGAGTGAAGAAATTCAACCATTACCTACACGGACAAAAATTTACCTTGTTGACTGACCATCAACCCCTCGTTTCCATATTCAACCCTAAAAAGGGCGTTCCCATTATGACAGCGCAAAGGCTACAGAGGTGGTCCTTTTTCCTAGGGGCACACCAATATGACATAGAATACAAAGGATCAAAACAGCATGGAAATGCTGACGGTTTATCGTGTCTACCGTTGCCAACGGTAGAAGAGGCACCTACAGTGGACCCAGTGGAGATGTTCCACTCAACCATAGTGGAATGTCTACCAGTAACAAATTCTACCATCGAAAAGGAAACAAGAAATGACCCGACTCTCTCTCGAGTCTACGATTTAATGGTGAAGGGATGGCCAGCACATGGCGAACCACTGTTGCCAGCATTCTCGCAAAGAAGAGAACAGCTGTCAGTGTGCCGAGGAACCTTGATGTGTGGATCCAGAGTGGTGATTCCATCCAAACTCCAGGATAAAGTGCTAAAGGAGCTTCACGAGGGGCATCTGGGTGGAGTGAAAATGAAGAACCTAGCCAGAGCGTTTGTGTGGTGGCCAGGTATCGATGGAGACATCGAAGAAATGACCAAGAGCTGTCTAGGATGCCAGAAGGTCCAAAACGCCCCACCACAAGCCCCTCTACATCCATGGGAGTGGCCCTCCTCGCCATGGCAAAGGGTACACATCGACTTTGCTGGTCCATTTATGGAGTCAATGTTCTTAATCGCGGTTGATGCACACTCCAAGTGGCCGGAGGTAATAAAGATGTCCTCCACCACCACGGAAAAAACCATCACAGTATTAAGGACCATATTTGCCAGGAATGGGCTGCCTGAACAGATCTGTTCTGATAATGGACCGCAATTTGTGTCCGAAGAATTCAGGAAGTTCTTAAAAAACAATGGGGTTAAGCACTACACGTCTGCCCCATACCATCCCGCCACCAATGGATTGGCTGAAAGGTTTGTCCAGACCTTCAAGAAGGCCATAAAGACCATGGGTAATGAAGACATAAATCTACAGCATAAGGTAGATAACTTCTTGTTTGCATACAGGAATGCAACACATGTGGTTACAAACCAAACTCCCGCCATGATGTTTTTCAATAGAAGACTAAGATGCCGGCTGGATTTGATCAAGCCAAACATCAGAAGGGACGTAGAGAACCGGCAATTTCAAGGCATGAATGAAAGGCCAACTAGAACCTTCCAGATAGGTCAACAAGTTTTGGCCCGGGACTACCGTACCGAGAAATGGCAGCCTGGAACTATTTGCACACGACTAGGACCGCTGATGTATACCGTGGACATTGGAGAAAGCATAATAAGGCGCCATGCTGACCAGATCATAGAGTCATCCGAAAAGGGACAACCTACACCACAACTCTATACGCCTAATGATGAAGCAGAGATACCCATAGTATCTACCTCCGATCCGGTGACACTGGAACCAGATGAACCCAACACTGGCATTCAAGCCGAATCGACCTTGCCAAAAGAACCTACTACACCACCGAAAACTACTGCACCACCGAGGCGTTATCCGGACCGAGTCAGGAAGCCTCCAGAGAGACTGACTTATAATTGATTAACTGCAGCAATGTGTAGATTATTGTTCTTGTAAACATGTTAATTAATGATTACTTAAAATGTTATGTACTGGTTGTCTAAAAGGGGAGGAATTGTGGTGTATGTGCCTTTAAGAGCCCCTGTGTACTGTAATGCCGGTAGTGGCCGCTCGGGCTATATAAGCCTGTATAGTGTCTTGTATCTTTTAGTTCACCTCCAGACTTTGTTCAGTAAACACCTGTTAAACCAACTCCTGCGTTCCGTGTCTCCATTAACACACGGATACAAAATAGGATATGCATTTTTTAAATGGGAGGACAAATTGATGAATCTGTTTTTAAAAATAAAGTGTACGGCAACCTAAGTTTTATAAATGGGAGTATTGAGTACAAAAGCAAAGGTAATATAAACTTATACAAATCATAGTTAGAATATTGTGTCCAGTTTTTGGGTGCCCTACTTTAGGAAGGATGTCAAGACAATGCAGAGAGTACAGAAGAGATTCACTAAGATGATACTGAGGGTAAGAGGCTTTCATTATGAGGAGAGACTAGAGAGACTGGAGCTCTTTCATTAGAAGAGAGGTTAGGAGGCGATCTGGTGGCGATCTTCAAAATTATGGAGGAATTTAATAAGGTAAAACTATTTGCACTGGTTGGTGAGTTGATAACTAGAAGGCATAAATTTAAGATCATTGCCACAGAATGAAGGGAGAGGTTAGGAGATTTTTTTTTACTCAGTGGATTGCTAAGACATGGAATTCCTTATCAGAAACAGTGGTGGAAGCAGAACACATTAAAGCTTGCAAAAGGGAAGTGGGTAAATATTTGAAAAATAAAACTTTAGAAAGGAACGGGTAAACGGCAGTGAAATGGGGCTAACTGGAGAGCTATTTCAGAGAGCTGGCACAGGTGTAATGGGCTGTAAAATGGAATCCCTACTAAAGGAGAAAATAGAACACCTAGAAACCAAAAATATAATAATGATGAATAGTCAGCATGGATTTCAAAAAGGAAAATCTTGCTTGACCAACCTCATTGAATTCTTTGAAGAGGTAACAGAGAGAGTAGACAAGGTTAATGTAGTAGATGTAATTTATCTAGATGGCCTTCGATAAGGTACCACATAATAGATTAATGAATAAGGTCAGAGAATTTGGAATCGGGACAAGTAGCAGAATAGATAGCTAGCTGACTTCAAAACAGAAAGCAGAGAGTAGGGGTAAAAGGTAGCAATTCAGAGTGGCAGAAGGTGGAAAGTGAGGTCCCACAAGGATCAGTGCTGGGACCAATGTTGTTCACAATTTATATTAATGATTTAGACTTTGGAATCAAAAACACAATTTCTAAATTTGCACATGACACCAAATTGGGGGGGGGGGGGATAGTCAATACCGAGGAGGACCACAACAAATTACAAGATGATATTAATAAACTTGCAGAATGGGCGTATAATTGGCAAATGAATTTCAACACAGATAAATGTGAGGTATTACATTTTGGTAAGAAAAATAAGGAGGTCTCATATTACTTGGAAACTAAGAATCTAAATGGGGTAAAAGAGCAAAAGGATCTCCGAGTACAAATACACATATCACTAAAAGTAGTGATGCAGGTTAATAAGGCCATAAAAATAGCAAACCAAGCACTAGGGTTTATTTCTAGAGGGATAGAATTAAAAAGTAGAGAAGTTATGCTAAACTTGTATCGAACCTTGGTTAGACCACACTTGGAGTACTGTGTACAAATCTGGTCGCCATATTATAAAAAGGATATAGAGGCACTGGAGAGGGTACAAATAAGATTTACAAGGATGATACCAGAAATGTGAGGTTATATCTATCAGGAAAGGATGAACAGGCTGGGTCTCTCTTTTTTCTCAAAAAGAGAAGGTTGAGGGGTGACCTGATAGAGGTCTTTAAAATTATGAAAGGTTTTGATAGAGTGGATACAGAGAGAATGTTTCCACTTGTGGGGAAGAGCAAAACTAGAGGCCATCAAAATAAGATAGTCACCAAGAAATCAAATAGGGAATTCAGAAGATACTTCTTTACCCAGAGAGTGGTGAGAATGTGGAACTCGCTACTACAGGGAGTGGTTGAGGTGAATAGTATGGATGCATTTAAGGGGAGGCTAGATAAGCATATGAGGGAAAAGGGAATAGAGGGTTACGCTGATAGAGTTAGATGAGGAAAGATGGAAGGAGGCTTGAGTGGAGCATAAACGCCGGCATGGACTGGTTGAGCTGAATGGCCTGAATTGGTCTTAAAAAGCTTGAAACTGGAAAAATTCCAATACATGTTTTAGCTCCTACAGGTAGACTATCCTTTATCCGAAAACCTCGGGACCAGCCGAGTTTCGGATAAAGGAGAATTTCGGATTTCGGAAGGTGGGTCGGCGGGGGGTCGTGCGCACGACTTACGCTGACGCTCAGCGTAAGTCAGTCGGCGGGGGTCGGGGCCGGCGGGGTCGGCGGTTGTCGGGGCTGGCGGGGTCGGCGGTTGTCGGGGCTGGCGGGGTCCGCGGGGGGGTCGGCGGTTGTCGGGGCTGGCGGGGTCGGCGGTTGTCGGGGCCGGCGGGGTCCGCGGGGGGGTCGGCGGTTGTCGGGGCCGGCGGGGTCCGCGGGGGGGTCGGCGGTTGTCGGGGCTGGCGGGGTCGGCGGTTGTCGGCGGTTGTCGGGGCTGGCGGGGTCGGCGGGGGGCCGTGCGCACGACTTACCCTTTATCCGAACTTCCGCAACCGGAACCCTCTAAAAACCGAAGGTTTTTTCGTTCAGCGTAAGTCGTACGCATGACTTACACTGAACGAAAAAACCTTCGGTTTTTAGAGGGTTTCGGTTTTCGGAAGTCCGGATAAAGGGTAGTCTACCTGTACTTACATCTGATGAAAAGAATCTAACTTCTGTGTACAGTGGACGTTGTCACCACTATATCAGCTTTTGATGTTTCTTGCCAGAGTTTGACTAGATCAAAACCCAGCAGAGAAACGAGCCCCATGTGCATTGCCTTTAGCAAAGGTGTAATGCCAGTGGCATAACATCATGCAGGATTTTGATAGCATGAATAGAGAAAGACTGTCCTCTGTTTGGGGAGTCATTGATGAGGGGGCATCAATTTAAATTGTCACTAAGTGAGTAGGAGAAATTTATTTTTGCAGAGGGTTTCCAGCAACGCCTCAATTTTAAAATCCTTATCCTTGTTATCAAATCCCTCCATGGCCTCGCCCCTCCCTAATCTCTGTAACCTCCTCCAGCCCCACAACCCTCCGAAATCTCTGCACTCCTCCAACTCTGGCCTCTTTTCCATCCCCCCACTTCCTTCACCCCGCCATTGGCGGCCATGCCTTCAGCTGTCGAGGCGCTAATCTCTGGAATTCCTTCCTAAACCTCTCTGCCTCTCTACCTCTCTCTCCTCCTTTAAGACATTCCTTAAAACCTACCTCTTTGACCAAGCTTTTGGTCACCTGTCCTAATATCTCCTTATGTGGCTCAGTGTCAAATTTTTGGTAGCGCTCCTGTGAAGCGCTTTGGGATGTTTTACTTCGTTAAAGTCACAATATAAATGCAAGTTGTTGGTTGTTGAGGATAAATATTTGAAACCGAGGAAGATACAGGGCTACTGGGAGAGCGGGGGAACAGTGGGATTCGTTCTGGATTGCGCTAGCGAACAGCTGACATAGACACGTTGGGCTGAATGGCCGCCTTTCTTGCTGTACTACTTTTAATGTTGGATGATTTCAATTAAAACTCAACAATGTATGTAGCCTCTACATTTATTCCCTTCATTCTGTACATAAGTAATTCCTTAATGTCCATGATCTCCTTTGAAAAGCACATGATACAAAGAAGCCATTAAAACTTTTGAGCAAGCAGTTCCAAGTTAATAAATTGGTTGAAGGAATGGGAAGTGATGGTAAGCCTTCTCTGGCTCACCTTCTGTCAGATACCTGTACTTTTTTGGCAGTGAGATCCCCAGTGGTGCATTTGCTCCACAGTCCAATGCCCAGACTGTATCAGGTGAGAATGAAAACTTAAACTTAGTAAAACCTTAAAATTCACATGTGAATTCTGTGTACCATTTGTAAATCTATTTGCACTCAAATTCACCACTTACTGAATATATCATCAGTACTCATTTGTGTTGTAAACTTTGGTTTATTTTCCACATATTTTTGAACACTGACCTGGTAGGTTTGCAGAAGTGAAAGTTCTAAATAAACTGTGACAAAGGGAAAACTTCATGTATGTTTGCAGCAACTAATGTACAAAATAAATCCAGTTTGATATTTTGATTTCCTTTTTGAGAAAGTGACTAGATTTTATTAATAAACTTCACAAAATATTTTACTGACCTGTGACTAGTTTTTTTTATTTAACACAAATCTAAAATGTCTCAATCTCTTGCATAGATGCACATTCTCCCCGTGTTTGCGTGGGTTTCCTCCGGGTGCTCCGGTTTCCTCCCACAGTCCAAAGATGTGCGGGTTAGGTTGATTGGCTATGATAAAAAAAAAAATTGACCCTTAGTGTTAGGGGGATTAAATACGCGGGGTTACGGGGATAGGGTGGGATATGTGTTGGTGTAGGGGTTACGGGGATCGGGTGGGATAAGTGTCGGTGCAGGCTCGATGGGCCGAAATGGCCTCTATCTGCACTGTGGGGTTTCTGTGATTCTGTGATTCTGTGAATTACATAGAATGTACAGCACAGAACTTAATCAAGTGACTTAATTTATCATATCATAGAAAAATGAAATTGTTAATTGATTTTTAACTACTGTATGTAATTAAAGGTTAATGGTAGTGACATGGCATTTTAGACTTTAAATCTTGTATTTAAAAAATTCTTGCTATAAAGAAAAATCTGAACATTTGTATCAACATATTTTCAATTTTCATCAATCTGTGCAGTTTTCTCACTTTTGTCAATATTTTTCTCAAAACATTAGCAGAAATAATACACAAGTAATATTGTTCATAATGTATGCTGCACCATTAATGAAAGGGCCAACTTTTCAGCTATAGGTGATATATACTTATGTGCTTAAATAGCTTTATTACATGCATGGTGGAGGATGTATAATGAAGTGATCAGTTTTGGATAAATGAAGTGGTGAACTTGGCAAATGCACCTGTTAGCCTCTGCATTCTGATGCAACCTGATAGCAGAGGGTCGGAGACCTTTGGTAAGTTTACAACTAGCGAATGAGCGCAGATTCATTGCATACTTTTAAAAGGGAGCTGGGCAAGTTCCTGGAAGAGGCTGATACTGCTGCATATAAAACATAGGTGGGATGTTCGGTGATGCACCTCCTGGTCACTGCTTTCTCCTGGAACTCGTTTTTGATTGTTTTTTGGGGCCGGAGAAGAATTTCCTGGAATTATTTTTTTCTCCCCGAATTGGCCAGGGATTTTTAAAATCTGTTTTATTTTGCCTCTCCTGGTAGATTACATGGCTGCTGGTGGATAGGGAGAACTGAGGGTCAAACATGATTGATTGAGGGAGGTTCAATGCACCTTCTGGTCTTTTTGTCTGTCTGTCTTTTTTGTATATTTGTATGCACTGGTTAGATTTGGCATCAAGTATGGATAGTCAGCCTGTCATGCTTGATACTGATGCAGACATTTAAGTCAACAAAGTCTGTCTGCACGAGATACCACAGAATGTCAGCAGTGCTTAAGGCAAAAAGATTAGTTTGAAAATTCATGATATTTTGTTTGATATGTAGATGATATCCAAGGACATGATATCACGAGGAATTGGGATCTGCAACTGTCCTGAAGGCTTATTTTGAGCTACTTAAACAGGGAAAAGTCGGACTTGCTGAGTTTTTCCAGCATTTTCTGTTGTTAAAGTCGGATCTAGTTGGATATGCAGTTTTTAAAGAGAGCATGACAGTGAGATGGACAGTGAGTGCCATGGGAAAACGAAGCACAGTCATGGAATGGGTTGGAAGGGTAGGTTTAAGATAAATATTGAGTAGGTGGGTTGTAGGGTTTAAACCTGGCATCAGTTGAAAGCAAGATTAGATATTGGATTGGAATGTAAAGTGGAAATTGATGTATGTGTGCTAACCCCCCCAAAAAAATGGTCAGTGAAGGATAGTAACCTGTGGAAGAGATTCATTTCCTATTACTTTTTAAAGGACATTGCCAAATCCTCTTATTTATTCTCTAATATGTCTGGCCTGGGCATGTGTTGTATGAATTATTTTGTAGAGCAACTTATTGAATAATGTAAATAGGGCAAGAAAGTGTAGAAATATAATGGACCAATAGATGGTGCTCATATCCGCTACTCATTAAATATGCTCAGTAGCTTTGGAAACAACTGTGCTTATATATTAGATATGTTGCAGTATTCAGTGTTTAATCCCATTTTGTTTCAGAACTAATCAATATGTTTAGAAAGTTCCAAAAGATATTCATTGAATTCTTATGATTTGAATTGTAATAATTTTTCCCCCAAGTGCATTTTGGCAAAGTCGAGACAAATCTTATTATTCTTATACAGGTTGAGCGTCCCAAATTCGGAGTTCTGGAATGTTCTGGAATCTGGACTCCGGGATGATTGGTGGCAAGGGTCCGGAATCCGGACACCCTGAGTGAGGCTTACCAAAAACCGGAACCTGGGCCCAGGCATTTCCGGACTCGGCACGTGTTTCTGATGTCTGAAGTCTGGAAATATCGCAACCTGGGCTCGGCCTCGGTCCCGAGGTTGCGGGATTCGGGACGTTCTACCTGTATCATATTATAAGTTGACATTATTGTTGTGTATAGTCTTGACATTGTTTATGGTGTTTTAACATTTTATAATTTTATGAAATAGCATACAAACCTCAAAACTAGAAAAGTCACTCCCTTACATCAATACTACCAAAATAAGTAGTGCTTTTATTTTTAGATATAGCTAAAAATTTACTAAAATTCGAGGTTTCACTTATAACTTCATAATTCAAGACATTAATGAATGCTGATGCAAAGTAATTCCTTCAACACATCATCCATTCTTTGATCCTTTCTAATATTTCAACCCAACTTTGTCTCTCAATGAACCTATTGGTTCTTCACTACTCTGTCTACTATTGACATAGCTAAACAAAATTCTTTGGGTACTTTGTACTTATACCTACAATCTAGCTTTCTGTATTGCTCTGCTACCTTTACTAATAATTTGGTTAATGCCAACTGACTTTATAAAACCAAGAGGGGACTTTGCCAATTTCACTCTTAAATGCCATTGCACTTTTAGACACAATTTGGAGTAGTGCTCTTCATTAACTCTAAACAATTTGTTAATTTGAAAGAATTTCAGGCTGGCCAGCTAGCAATTTCTTAATGAACTGATTTTAAAATAAATGCTAGTTCACGGGAGACTGTGGCAGTCAGATGAGAGGGGATGTGTCCTTTAACATAAAAACTCATAAAATTCATAAAATTCCTTTGACGTAAATAAGATGTGTTTTTTTTAATTGTACCACACTACCAAAGTTAAAAGGAATGAAAGAGAACAGTGGATACATTGGAAAGTAATGATTAGGTGATCCAAGCTTGAGTTTTTAAAAAGTCTGAAGATAAAAGGAGGGAGAATAATCTGCTTGTGCCTACCTCCTTCTAGAGTACAGGAGACTGTTGTTAGGGGAGTTACTTTTTGAACCAAAATGAGCGATGGTGAAGGCATTTGGAATGAAAAAAATAGAAATCTATGAAGCAAAGCAGTGTAATGGATCAGAAAATAAAACATTAAGAGGGGAAAATAAAACATTAAACATGTCCTGTAAAGAGAATTAAAACTGGAGACTGTAGCAATGAGATGAGAAACTGAGTGCAAGAAGGGGATATGGCTGTTAACATAAAATCTCATTAAAAAGATGTCATTCCTTTGATGTAGATAAGAATTACAAATGCTTTGTAAAAAGAAAAGACTTGCAGCGTATGCCAGCTCGTATGGAAAGATGACAGCAATTTAATTACAGTATTAACAATTTTTAAATGAGGATAAATATATTTGCCAAACACTTGGGTCCATTATTTAGGCAAGTAATTTTTGAAACATTGGGCCAGAATTTGCTGAAAATATAACGGCGTGTGAACAACACACTCCGTTATTAATGTGCAAATCGCTCTTGTGGCGAGGAAGAGAAACCAAGTGAATTGCAAATTGCCACAGGTTGCTGGCCAATTTGCGCTGCTCTGCTGTTAGCTTAACGAAAACGTCATCTCGGCCTTAACCTCCCCGAGTTTCATGAAGTGGCTGCATTTGCACATTAATTGCTCATTAAACTTGCCACAGCAAGTTAAGTCTGGTAATTAATAACATAAGTACCATTTTAATGATGTGATAATTGTTAATAACTGCCAATCAACTCTGTGGCCCAGAAAGTGAACAATAGAAAGTGAACAATTAAAAGTGTGGAATCTCATTCCTTTAGATACTGAATTGTTACTGGAGCTTTAAAAAATGTCACATTTTAATTTTTAACTTTTTTTTCTTTACCTTTCTGTCTCTTTTTCCTCTTTCTCTTAGTCCTATCTTTCTTTCCCTCTCTCTTTATTTCTCTTTCTGTACCCAATTTGACATTGAATTAACTCACTCTAATTAACTCTCCTTCTCAGTCCTGTTTATTTCTCAATCCTTAAATCTCATTGGTTAAGGAGATACACTGTTTGTACTGTCATTCACCAAGGTCCCAGATGCCCTGTTGCCCTCGCTGCACCGTTATCAGCTTGCACTTCTAGTAACTTTCAAAACATTTTTGAGCTGAAGAGTGCAGAAACAAGTCTGACTAACCGGGCACGTCATGAGATGCCCCGCGCCAGCAAATTCCGACCCATTATCATCACATTTGAGCCATTTAGTTACAAAACCTCCTCTTATCAAGACTATTTTCTTTAGGGTAGTATTTTGTTAACACCGGTTATTTTTCCACTTGCTTAATGCTGGTGCTTCCCTTTAGCAATAACTAGATCTTGAAGCAAATCTGGCAAATGTATCATTTGAGTCAATGGGCTGAATTTTCATTGAGGAGTCGGGTAGGAGGCGGGACTACAACTTTCGGGGTTGTAGTCCCGCCTCCATCGAGTTCTAGCCAACCCACGCGATTTTGACTTGATTGACCTTGTTAAGCCCGCCCAGCGGGCTCAGTAGGCCAATTAGGGGCCACCCGGCAACAGGTGACGTCACAGATTGATATTTCATCTGTCAAGACCTTTTAACAGATGAAATATCAGCGTTTCACAGCTGTTTGAAGCTGTCAAACACTGACAATCTGTATTCTAAGTTAATTCCTTCCTCTCAGGATGATTTAGAGATCTCCCCGGAACAGAAAGCTGAATGCTGCAATTTTTGACAGCTCGCAGCCATTCTGCTTTCTGTGCCGGTGAGATGAGTGACTCCCGAGACCTGAAGGAAGGAAGGCTGTAAAGGTAAGTAAAGATATGTAAAACTTCTTTAAACACTTTACACACACCAAACACACTTACCTTTGCACTCATGCACCCATCACTCACCTGAACACCGGACATCTCGACCCCTCCAAGCCCTTCATCCCGACGGTCCGCCTGCTCTAACTTGGCGTGGTTTGGAGCCGTCGGGAATCCCACACTTCAACATTAAAAATAGGGATTAGGCTAAAAACTGCCTGTTAACTACCTGTTAACAGGCAGTTAATTGGCACTAATCCCCTTCCCGCTTCGGGGAGGCAGGTCCCAGTGTGGGGCGGGTACCCGCCTCCTTTGAAACTGGCATGGAGGCGGGTTGGGGGCGGGATGGGTTTGTGCCCCCCCTGATTTTGGGATTTTAACCCCCCACACGCCTCCAATCCCGCCTCCACGGCCCAATGAAAATCCTGCCCAATGTATTTATGTTTTTTGTAACCAGTGGGTTTGTTCCATTTTCAGTCTGGTTGGGTCTGTACATTGTACACTTCTGTTGAGTGAAAAAAAATGCTTGAATTAGACCTGTATCTACCTTTAATGTGTTCTGAATCAACATTGCATTCTACACAACCTTTCTATATTCCTGAAATAAAAGCAGAAAATGCTGAAAATACACAAAATCAGGCAGGCTGTATAACAGGCGGCTGGTGGGCTACGACCCATTTTGTGCTCCCGCCAAAGCTGAATTTTACCCCCACAATTTTAAATTCCATGAATCAGACGCACTATGTAACTCACAGTCAACAATGTTAAGAATGGATTGAAAGTTGTCTCTTATTTGCACAGATGCATTCTGCCTTGGTTTTTCTCCTCTGTTTTAAAATTATATTTTATATTGTGTTGAGGGAGTGAGAAAGAAGCCAGGAATATTTTTAGAGGGCAGGGTGAAATCATTGTGACTGGGGGTGAGCTGATATACATCATATATGAGCCAAGACAGCGGTTAGCCTGTGGGGTGCATTACAACGAAGCCTGTCCCAATGAATATTGAAACGAGGAACATAGTGAGCATAGGACCTTCTTGCTTTGTGTGACATAGACCATACTGAACTATTGGGTGCTTAAAAATGCCGTTTGAAATGTCCTGCTAGGTTGATTCTTCTGAGCCCAAAATAGCCAGTTCAGAAAATTTTCATAATAGAAGATAAAAGCTAGTTCAATTAGGCGATGACTGGACATTTCCAATTAAGATCTCTTGGAGCCAAAAATAAATCAATAATCATGAGTTGTAATCTCAAATGTAGAGGGAGTCAGATACACTAACTTAAACTGAGTATGTTTTAGAGCTCAGACAGGCTCATGATGTTGCATCAGTTGCCTGGCATAGCTATGTTACCCACTTGTACAGCATTAGGATTACGGCTTGCACATACATGTTAAACCACTTGAACATGTTTTATCCTGCTGTGATTTTGAGCATTCACAGATATTTCTCTTATGTATTGTAGCAAGGACCACTGCTGTAGGTGAGATCTTGTTCCCTGCAAACTGAACTGTGACCTTATATGCACAAAATATGGTGATATAATTTTGCCCAGTGGTTCAACAGAACAGTGTTATTGTAATTTGTTCAGTGAACGCGACATGAGGCCTGTTGCGTTCACCTAGTTTTTGGACATAGAAGAATTATGACTGCCAACTGTGTGGCTTTGGCTATAATCTACATATCAGGTTAATTAAATAGTAGCAAAAGTCCTTTCACCTCTGGAACCCATATTTGAATCCAACTCAGTTTCCTGTCCTTGCTGGGTACAACACTGCCAATCCACACCACTAAACAGCTCCCAACATGTGAGATTTAAAAAAAATACTGCTTACCAGATGATTATTCATTAGGGTGTTATCAAATATTGGTGGGTTAGTTGAATGCAGACCTAATCTCTTGCCTCCATGAAGTTTGTTGTCTCTTTCCCTTCCTTCGATTGCACCTATGGAGATATTTAATTTCTTATCATGAAACCAAGTGACAATTGAAAAGCTGGATAGTAATACAAATAGGGTAGACAGAATGCGCCATAATTCTTTGCAGTTTCAATTTTAGTTGACTTTCCAGTTCATATGTGCCCACCTGCCCCAGTGGGCAGCTAGTACCAAGACCGGTATATCTGAGAGGAGACCGAGTTTCAATCTAGTTCCCTTGTGTTGCTACAGCCCTGGTTCCCCCATCCCACTGCTACCAGATCCTGGGATCCTCCCCGTTCAGAGGGTTAGGAACCCTCCTCCCAGTTGTGCCAGATCACAGAAACTTCTCAAATTCCACCAGACCCTTGGCACACTCCCCAACGCAGTCCAGGCATTCGTTCCCCTTCACGATAGAACCCCTGGTGCTCATTCCACAGTACTGCCATACTCTGATAGTCCCCAACAAGGTGATCCACACCACAAGCCCAGCTGCAGTACTTCCAGACTCGAGGAATACTCTGCCAACCATACCCTACATTCTAATCTATATATGTCAAGATTCCCTCTTCTACAGTGTTGCTAAATCCCAGGCCTCCTTGTGAGTAGCCACAGACCCCAGGGCTCCTCTGCAATGTTGTCAAACCCCCAAACTCCTACCCCAGTCCTACCCAATTCCAGGACTAATCCCTCAATATTGCCAAAGCCCATGATGACTCTTCCCTATCACTAATAAACTCTAGGAAGCCCCAGCGCCTCAGAGTCCCAAGCCTTCACTGAACTGTTGTCAAACTTCAGGATGACTTCCCTTAATGTTGCTAAACTCCAGGATTATCCCTATGCTGCAAAACTTCCGCGCCTCCATCACAGTCTTGCCAAACTTCAGAATTCTCATCCCAGATCCGTCGATCTGCAACACCTTCCACCCCACCCCCCAGTGTTACCACAGTCCAGATACCACAGTGATATACATAGATACATAGAAGATAGGAGCAGGAGTAGGCCATTCGGCCCTTCGTGCCTGCTCCGCCATTCGATGAGATCATGGCTGATCCTTTAATTCAGTATCCCGTCCCCGCCTTCTCTCCGTAACCCTTAACCCCTTTTGCCCGTAGAAATATATCTAATTCCCTCTTAAATATATTTAATGAGCTGGCGTACACTGCCCTCTGTGGCAATGAGTTCCACAGGTTCACCACTCTCTGAGTGAAGAAATTCCCCCTCATCTCTGTCCTAAATGGTTTAGCCCTTATCCTTAAATTATGTCCTCTAGTTCTGTTCTCACCCGCCAAGGGAAACATTCCTTCTGCATCCAGTCTGTCTAGACCTGTCAGAATTTTATACACTTCTATGAGGTCCCCTCTCAATCTTCTAAACTCCAGTGTGTACATCCCTAAACTACATAGTCTCTCCTCATAGGTCATTCCCGCCATTCCTGGTATCAGCCTGGTGAATCGCCGCTGCACCCCCTCCATGGCAAGAACATCCTTCCTCAGATGAGGCGACCAAAACTGTACACAGTACTCGAGGTGTGGTCTCACCAGTGCCCTGTACAGCTGCAGCAAGGTATCCCTGTTCCTGTATTCTAACCCTTTTGCTATGAAGGCCAGCATACCGTTTGCCTTCTTGACCGCCTGTTGCACCTGCATGCTCGCCTTCAGTGACTGGTGTACAAGAACACCCAGGTCTCTCTGTACTTCCCCCTCTCCCAATCTATTGCCATTTAAATAATAATTTGCCCTCCCGTTCCTGCACCCAAGGTGGATAACTTCGCACTTGTCCACATTATAGTGCATCTGCCATTTATCCGCCCAATCGCCCAGTCTGTCCAAATCGCTCTGGAGCTTCCTGGTCTCTTCCTCTGAGCCCACCCCCCCTCCTAGTTTAGTGTCGTCTGCAAATTTGGAAATGCTGCATCCGACTCCCTGATCCAGGTCATTAATGTAAATTGTGAACAGCTGGGGGCCCAGGACAGATCCCTGTGGTACCCCACTTGTTACTGCCTGCCATTCAGAAAATGAGCCGTTTATTCCAACTCTCTGTTTTCTATCTGACAGCCAGTTCCCTATCCACGCCAAAACTTTCCCCTTTATCCCATGAGCCTCAATTTTCCATGCTAATCTTTTATGTGGGACCTTATCGAAGGCCTTTTGGAAGTCCAGGTACACCACATCTACTGGCTCTCCCCCATCTATTCTACCAGTTACTCCCTCAAAAAATTCCAATAGATTAGTCAAGCACGATTTACCCTTTGTAAATCCATGTTGACTCTGTCCTATCCTGTCCCCATTTGCTAAGTGCTCCGCTATTTCATCCTTAATGATGGACTCCAGCATTTTGCCCACAACTGATGTAAGGCTTACAGGTCTGTAATTACCTGCTTTTTCCCTACCCCCCTTTTTGAATAGTGGGGTAACGTTAGCTACCCTCCAATCCATCGGCACTGTTCCCGAGTCTAATGAATTCTGAAAAATCATCCTTAGTGCATCCGCTATCTCTAGGGCCACCTCCTTCAGTACCCTAGGATGCATGTTATCAGGCCCTGGGGATTTGTCCACCTTCAATCCCTTTAGCTTCCTTAACACCATATCCTTAGAGATATTGATTTGCGTCAGTTCCTCCTTTGCCAATGTCCCTATTTTTCCCGATATCCCAGGGAGGTTTTTTGTGTCTTCCTTCGTAAAGACTGACCCAAAGTATGCATTTAGTTGATCTGCCATTTCCTTATTTCCCAATGAGACCCAATGGAGCATCCCTCCTCCCCCGTGTTTCTAAACAGCAGGGCACATGGTATACCTTCCCAAACAATTTTGTTCTCTATCCTGTGCTTGAAAAAGTATATAGGTGTAGTACATACTTCAGTGCCGCACTGAGGGTGTACTCCATTGTTGAAGGCACCGTCTTTCAGATGCAACATTAAATTGTCTGCCTGTTCAGGTGGATGTAAAAGATTGAATAGTATTCTTTGAAGAAGAGGAGGGAGTTCTCCCGGTGTCTTGGCTAATGCTCCTTTCTTAACGAACATCAAATTTACTGTTTGTGGGACGTCGCTGTGTGCAGTTGGCTGCTGGATTTGCCTACGTAACAGCATCACTTGCAAAGGAGCAATTTAAGGCATCCTGAGGATGTGATATAGGTGCAAGTTCACTCTTTAAAGTTGATGTTTCCGATGCAGCCCCTTTGTCAAAACCAGATGATTTTTGTTAAAACTCTTTTGGCCCTGAAATTAGGATCGGGGGCTTGCCGCGCGTGCAAGCCCCCGATCTGCACTCACCCTGCGCGCCGACATCTGAAGCCCGGGCCTGCTTGCATTTCCTGTCACAGGCCCGGTTCAGCTGTCGGCGTGATGTGCTTACCTGATCCAGCGGCGTAGTTAGTGCGATGTGCCGGCTGGGATCAGGTGAGCACTGTGCAGCAATTCAGGGGAGGGGAAACTCATTCATGAGTTTGACAGTAAGAGCTGTCAAACTCATGAAAAGTATGGGCTGCCAAAACACTACTTTAACTTTAAATAAAATTTAAAAAAACATCCCACTGATTATACTAACTATAAATAAGTTTTTTAAAATGTTTTAAACAATTAATCAATTTTTTGAAAAAAATAATTTAAAAAAAAATAGGGTCTAAAACTAAACTTACCACCCTGTAAATTCTTTAAAAATAACAAACCTGCGGAAAAAAATTTCTACATTGTACTAAAAGCCCACTTACCTGAAAAACTAAATACTTACGTTTTGTTTTTCCACGCGTAAAGACCGGAGGCCTTTACACGCGCGCAACTCTGGGGGGGGAAAAAAGGAATTTTACTGCGCATGCGCTGCCTGTGCAGTCGCGTGCGTTCTGCCTCTTAACCCCTTGGGTCAGAGGACAGGAAATGCCGGTTTTCAGCGCATGCGCTGTGCATGCTGAAAACCGGCAATTCCTCCGGGCACACGCGTGAGTACCCCGTCCATACTCACGCGTTGTGCCTGGAATTACTGGGCCTTTGTATTTTGCATTAACACAATACTTTTAAAAGTTTTTAGTTTTACCAAAATGAAAAGATTTCAAAATGAAAAATATATAAACTCCATTGTCTGTGGAGAGAATGTGCTGATTGCCTTTCCTTGTTTAGTTTTTAAATTCATTAAAAAAAGTGTATTGTTTCAAAGAGGAGATTGTTTGCGGGCGATTATTTATCACTGAGCAGTAACGTGTGCCATTAAATGATTCTGGATCAATCCAGCCTGTGAAAGTTGGACACCTTTGTCCTGTACTTTATAACCTTACAACCATAGTGTATAATGGGCAACAGGAGACATGCTATCATGCACCTTTCCAGCAAATGTTAACCTTTCTGTATAACGTTACATTCCAAGGATGGAGCAGCAGTGTTTGACCAAGCAACGTAAACCAGAATTAGATTAGTAGTGCTGCTGGTTGAGCCCAATCTTCTTGAACAAAGTGGCATTTAGGTTTCTTTTAGGAGGTTTCTTTTTTTGTCAATGATTTATTTTAATGCCATGAATACTTCCAGTTATGTAATCAATGACACATGGAGATGGACATTGAAGTGGTTATATTGTTACCTAAAAAAAAAAACTCCCACAGGAAGCATCACAATAACAGGTCATGTAGAAATCCAGACTTTATATGTAATGGGCAATTAGGCGGATGTGACTAAGCTACCTATTGATTGAAGTGTTTGCAAACACTTCAATCAGCAGCTAAAAAAAGAACAGATTTATATCTCGGCTTTCTGGTTTTGGTCAAGTTCCTTCTGTTTGTTATTTCCAATTGGACGTGTGACTGCACGGAAACTTAAGAAGCATGTGGTGGATCTTGGTCATCTGTTTCCTTCGTAGTGCATCAATTATTCTGTGGAGGTTTAGAAATATTTTGAACAATGTTTTAAAGTAGCTGAAGGATTGTTTGCAGTTTAGAGCACATCAGTTTATACGGGCAAGATTAAAGAAAGGAAGAACTTGCATTTATATAATGCCTTTCACTACTTCAGGACTTGTCAAAACGCTTCACAGTTAAAGAAGTAATGTTTCCTACTGTTGTAACGCAAGGAAACATGGCAGCCAATTTGCACACAGTAAGGTCCCATAAATAGCAATAAGATAAATGACCAGATAACCTGTTGTGATGGTGTTGGCTGAAGGATAAATCTTGGCCAGGGCACTGGGAGAACTCCCCTGCCCCTCTTTGAATCCTACCATGGGTTCTTTTACATCCACCTGGGCAGCCAGGCAGGGCCTCTTTTTATCATCATGTCTGAAAGTCAACACCTCCGACATTGCTCCACTCCCTCAAAAGAAAAAATAAAGACTTGCATTTATATAGCGCCTTTCATGGCCTCCGGACATCCTAAAGTGCTTTACAACCAATTAAATACTTTTTGAAGCATAGTCACTGTTGTAATGTAGGAAACACTGCAGCCAAATTGCGTACAGCAAGGTTCCATAATCAGCAATGCGATAGTGACCAGATAATCTCTTTTTTAGTGGTGTTGGTTCAGGGATAGATGTTGGCCGGGACACCGGGGATAACTCCCTTGCTCTTCTTCGAAATAGCGTCATGTAATCTTTTACGCCCACCTGAGAGGGCTGATGGGGCCTCGGTTTAACATCCCATCCGAAGAACAGCACCTCTAATGGTACAGCACTCCCTCAGTACTGCGCTGAAATATTAGCCTAGATTATGTGCTCAAATCTGTGGAGTTGGGCTTGAATCCATGACCTTCTGTCTCGGGCACAAGTGTTACTTCTGAACCAAGGCTGGCACTAGAAGATTATAATGGTTTTTCTTCTCAAGAACTGTTCTGCAGCAAATGTTATCTCCGTATTCTTCCAAAAATGTCATTTTATAAAACTTTATTCTTTCCTTTAATCTCGCTTTTCGCTGTGCGAGACTGCCTCCCCACGGTAGTCTCGATACACACCAAAATCCAAAGCACTCTTAAACTTCCAATTCAAAACCACATTTATTCTGCAGTTTCTCTGTCAGTGTAATGTGAAAACCATTGTATAACTGGCACGTAAGATATTCATTTTTTTCACTGCATCCAATTACACCACATAGTCTTGGCATTCTAGAATTTGAAATGTGCTGCAATGTCAAGGAACATAAATTAACTATTAGTGAAATGTTTTTCCCACTTTTAGTAGTCTGTTTAAAATATGTAACTGTTTTGGGTGCGTATGTGCTTTGGGTAATAATCCCTTTTTGTTTTTATGTTCCTTCCCTCAGTCCCTGTGGAGAAAGTAATGAGAAGCCAAATTTAGGACTGATGTCAGGGACTTTTTCAGAGTGACCAACACATGGAATGGACTTCCTGGTAGAGTAATAGAAGCAAAATCTCTGGGCTCATTTAAGAAGCAGATGGATGCTGTGATGGGGGGTGTAAGAATGTCTTTCTGATGACTGAACTAAGATGGCTGTCTTTATCTATATCTATCTTGTGATCAAGTGTTTGAGAAATTATTGCTTTTACCCACCTTTACTGTGTATCGATTGGAAATTTCATGATGAATTGATTCTTGATTGATGTCTGCTTTTCATTACTCAAGTTGTTCCTACTTGTAAGTTATTTGGATTTGAGAAAAATCTGATGTCAGAATTGCTGTAAGATTACGCCTCTTAATTGAAATAATTATTTTGCTGGCCCTTATTTTGGCATAAAGGATTGACAGCTTGCATGTGTTGATACTGGATGCTGGCTACATTCTTTGGTCAGGCCAATACTAACTTTTCAGCAAGAAATAAATCGCAGTAAAAAATCGGGATTTCACTAACACTGCCAGTTAAGTGGGTCGGCCACATTTTTCAACAAAGATACAGATGTTTCACATAATCTAGGGCACCCACACAAGTATGAAATCAAGTGCCCTCATTTTAGCCATTGACCTGTGTTTCTTATCAGAGCTGATCATGTCTATCTGGTGCAACAACAACAGCTTGTATTTATGTATTGCCTTTACGTAGAAAGATATCTTAAAGCACTTCACAGAGCTGTAATCAAACAATGGACACCAAGCCAAGAGAGGAGATAGTGGAAGGGGTAACCAAAAGCTTGGTCAAAGAGGTGAGCTTTACGGAGTAGTGGGAGGTGGAAGGGTTTAGAGAGAGAATTCCAGAACATGGAACTTTGGCAGCTGAAGGCAACACTGCCAATAGTGAGGCAAAGGGAGAAGGAAATGTGTAAGAGGGCAGTCCAGGAAGCAGAGAGTTTATGGGGGTGGGGTGGGTTGTAGGGATGGAGTCATTTGCAGGCATCGGAAGTGACTGGCAGGATGTGCTGCCATCTTGAGAACATTATCAATACCCATTCTTGGAATGCCAGTGGTACAGGGCGTTGATTCAAAATAACTACTGATCTGTGGGAAAGTAGACCTAATGGTGTTGGTGAAATTAGTGAAGCTATGTGCCATGCTTGTCTACAACCCAGTCCAATTCTTTGGAAGACAGAGGAGACATTTATTCCCATTCTGGCACCCTAGGCAGCTATGGGAGCAGTCTAAGCAACCATAGAAGATCAAAATGCCTTTAGAGCCTCTGTCATGGGGGACCTCCGTAGCAGCTATCTTTGGACCTGTCGCCCTCCATAGCGGACTGCAGAGTTGCAAATGTGTTCTCCAAAGTCCTGCACATACTCCTAGTGGAATCCTCCACCTGAGCCACCATCTGCAGATACGAGCACTGTCCCCAATGCCTGCAACAATGTTTGATGCTCTGCAAGCATCATTCTTTCAAAAGCAGGACCATATCCCTAGGCTCTTCAGACTACACAAACTGACGCTCTGGTGAGCAACAACATTATCATCTTCATTCACCACTAGAAAGAAAGACTTGCATTTATATAGCACCTTTGATTATCTCAAGACGTCCTAAAGCATTTTACAGCCAATAAAGTGCTTTTGAAGTGTAGTCACTGTTGAAATGTAGGAAACGCGGCAGCCAAATTGCTCACAGCAAGCTCCCACAAATGGCAATGAGATATATGACCAGATAATCTGATTTAGTGATGTTAGTTGAGGGATAAATATTGGCCAGGGCACCGGTGAGAACTCCTCTGCTCTTCGAATAGTGCCCTGGGAAATTTTATGTCCACCTGAGAGGGCAGACGGGACTTCAGTTTAACATCTCATCTGAAAGATAGCACCTCTGTCAGTGCAGAACTCCCCTCAGTACCGCATAGAAGTACCACTCAATACCACTGGCAGCTGCACCTGTTCATTTGTGCTCTGTGTGACACCCAATGCACTGCCCTCTGCCTCACCCTCTAATTTCCTCCAGGGTGCTGAGCTGCTGTTTGGAAGCCATGGAATGAGACCTGGAGTGTGCTGGCAGGAGTAAGGTGTACTGGAGACTGTGCATCGTTCTTCAAACACATCTAGAGGAAGAAAAAAGAAGAGGCTACAGTCATTTCCTGATGAGCAAAGTTCACATGCAACTTAGAATAGAAGGAATGACATGAGGATTTCATTATACTGCTGCCAGTTAATGGAGGATACAATAAGATGGGAAGAAAGACAAGCAGAAGTTCAACATGAACCCGTGGCTGGTACCTGGCCTCCTACATCCCCATCTCCAACAGCCTCTATGGTTTCCTTCCCTAGGATTTGCAACACATTTTCCTCATAGGAGCTTTTTGGACTGTATTGTCCTGGGGAGGGGGGGGGGCGGTGGGTGCGGGAAATAAAACGAGAATTACCTTTTGTTATCAGGATGTGCAGTAAAACCCAGGTGTCAGCATGTAGCGCATAATGGCCCAGTGGTAATGATGGCAAAACTGTCAGCGTTCGCCGTCATTACTCTTCTGAAAGTGACAGCAACTTCTGGAGTCAGCACAAGCGCAGATAAACACGGAAATCCAGAAGTTGCTGTCTGTGATTCCCTGCTCCTCCACAGGTTGCGCTGTGGAACTCCCCAGAGCTGGCAATCGATTCAAATCACAGTCCTGATGAAAACTTTCCCTATTACACTGGAATATCGCTGTTAAACTCTCCCTTCCCCACCCACCAAACCCCCTACCCCGGCTGAAAAAGTTAAGCCTTGTTGAAAGAGGTATACCTGGGTTTTTAATGGAGTATTGACTGCTGAACAACCGTTCTGGCACTGAAAAACTAATTTACTATTTGTGGAATGTCAAATTTTTCCATTAATATGATAAGAATTACCTGTACATGATTTTTAAAATAATACTTTTTAAAAAAAAGTTTGCTATTTCAGCTTCTACCACAATCCTATGTGTATGTCCCAATCTTTATTTCGCGCTCTCTAAAATTTATAAAAATAAATTATAATCTGTGCATTTTCCTTCCTGGTATGCTGTCTGAGAATTCTTCAATATGATTGGCTGCTTAGCCTGTTTGATGACATCACTGTTGCTGGACACTGGAGATTCGTTTGATTTGGTGCCAGATTCAAACTAAGGTCGAGGGTGCTGAAATTCACACCACAGAGATTGCTAGATCTTTGTGGGCAGCTTTCTTCGAGCTCAGCGGCTCCTCTCACCTTGTCTGATCTGATAAGTTTATTACATTTTTTTTGCTGCTTTGGTTTCTGTGCTTGGGATGGTTGAGTTGTCACTCTTTGCCCTGGGCATCTCCTTCCATTCTCCATGGGCTGCTTGCCCTGGGCATCTGAGGCTTTCTATGTCAAAGGGTATCTCGTTCCTCGGCCTTACTTGCAACAACTTCGAAAAGTGCTTCATTGGTTGTAAATCGCTTTGGGACATCCTGAGGTTGTGAAAAGCGCTTTATAAATGCAAGTATTTCTTTCTTTCTTTTCCACTGCTGCATTTGTGGACCTGGAGGCTGCCCTCATATGAGCCTGGGAACTGCTTTCCTGTCGGACATTCTTTTGACTCTGAACTTTGTTCCTGTAAAAGCAATTGTGATTATTTCTGCCCCTTTAAGCTGCCATAGGCCTTTAAACCGTGTAGTAGCGCACTATTTCCTTCCCCTCATGGGTAAGCTCTCAAGAAGTGGCATTTCTGACGCCTGCAGCTTGTCCAAAGTAATTGGGCCAAGTTTTACTGCAGCGGGGCATCTAGTTAGACTTGCTCATGCGCATTTAAGTTTTTACATTTTTTGCGTGGCAAGTTGCTGAAAGTGCGAGCTGATAACGTCGCATTGCGGGAAACCGGCATCTGGGACCTGAGTGAACAGGGCAAGCAACTGTGTATCTCCTTAACCAATCAGATTGAATGATTGAGAAATAAACAAGAATAATGACGGAGAAGGAAGTGTAAATGAGAGTGGGTGAATTCAATGTCAAATCAGGCACAGAAAGAGAGGGAAAAAAGACTGAGTTAAGAGGGAAAGAAAAAAGAGACAGAAAGGAAATGCAATTTTAAAAAAAATTAAAATAATTTGACATTTTAAAAATCTCCAACAACAATTCATACCTGAAGGAATGAGACTCCACACTTTTAATAGTTAATTTTCCAGTGCCAGAGAGGTTGACTGGCAGTAATTAAGTTATTGGTCCAGATTTTCTGGGGCCTATGACCACATACGCAGTGTGTACGCGGCCGTAAGTGCCCCACAAGTTCCGGGTTTACGCATGCGCAAAAACCCGGAACTTGTGATCTGGCAAGAAGATTCTCCGCATCCCCGGGAAATGGACATCCACTGATGAATGCCCATGAAACTATTACGCCTGGTAAAAGCAGCCTTAAGGCCTTTTACCAGCATAAGGATGAAAATAAATATTAAAATAAAATTTTTAAAATCATTTTAACATTCAAAAATCTTTAAAATTAGTTTGTTCTATTTTTGGCCCCTTAAAATATGTTTAAATTTATTTTTCAAAAAATTACATTTTTATTTTAAATGTTTAATATAATTGTATTTTAATTAATTTTAAACATGTAATGATTTTTTTTTTATTTCAACGTTGTGTACATGTGCTTTTTGGGTGTATCCTATTAAGCTTATGGGGATTCCGTACGGAAATGGAATCCCCATAATCATAATGGGAATCCCCTTTCTGATTGGCTCGGCTGGCCCACGTGATCCCGGGACGCTTGCGAACTGCTTGCGCCCCTGGGATATGTGGGCATTTACGCAGGCCTACATGCAGAGGCCCAGGAGTGCAAGGACCATCAGATAGGTGTGTAGATTTATTGCGGTTTGGAGGCATCCACCCGCAGGAAGCCTCCAACCACAAATTCAGGCCCTTTATGTTTTTAAAAGGGTACTTGCGCTTGTAATGACAAAACTTAACTCTCTGTGGCGAGTTTAGTTCGTATCTACCGCACAAATACAGCAATTTCACACCATTTCAGTGGTGATGCAGGCAGCAAAATGCCATTTTCGCGAAGCTAACAGCGAAGCAGCGCAACTCGGACAGCAACTTTTGGGCATTGGCATTTCACCATGCATCTGCCCCTCACCTGAAGTTGATGTCCATTTACACTTAAGTAATGCTGAGAGACTTTAGCCTCACCTTTATTTTGACAGCAAAATCTGGGACAATATAATGAGGCTGACCCTGGAAATGATGGTGGCCTAAGCGCTCACGATGTCAGGTTGTGTAAATCGTGCTCTGCCCCATTTCTAGTTGGGCATACCTGATCGGAAAATCCAGGCTATATTATTTTACAAAGCAATTTATTTAACTCCAGTACTGGGATCACATCTGCCTAGTTTGACCATTTTACCAAACTTGGCAATGACTGCAGTTTCAAAGGGTTTTGAACCAAGATTTATTTTACTGGAATTCTAAACATCTAGAGGCATCTGTTGTGCAGTTATGTGATCAGGGTTCCAGCAAACTTGGGTAAAGCTTCTTAACCATTTGAGTACTTTGAAACTGAGCTGTAAAGGAAACTCTAACACTTAAAACGAATTGTCAGTATATTTGTGTTGGTAGGTATTAAAAATTAGAAAGCAAGTATCAGACCTCCAGAAACCATTTGCACTTGCAGTACTGTAAACAAACTAAGAAACTACACTTGGCTCTGAGAGGTAATAGTTAAGTCCTGTTTGAAGTAGTTCAGACTGATGGTGGGTGAAATGTTTGCACAGAACATTGCCTGTTTTTAGTCATAAATATATACACAAGAAGGAAGCAATTTCTGGTAATTAGACACATTTCTGTATGCTTTTTAATGAAAAATTTACATGTATGGATCTTTTATGTGTTAGTCCTATAAAACAATCATCATGACCTATAAATGCTAACATATGTTAATAGGTTTGTGCCAAAAATCAGAGCTGTTTATTCAATTCCTCCAGTGGTGGGAGAAGTACAAAGTAAACATAAAATCATTTCATTTTAGGGAACGAGTAAGATTTTCTACTTTCACTGTGGTGATATTTGCTATTGTAATATTAACAGGTTGGAGTTAATTTTTGTTAGTATTTGAATCTTACCACCGGCAATGAGTTATAATGGTATGTAAAGCCCATAACTTATCAATCCTGTAATAACAATTGAGTTCTTTTGTATAAATGAAGGAAAGTCTGGAACCCACCATTGCAAGCTGGATATTCTGTTTATTGGTGCAGTGGATACATGCCTCTCAGGAAAAGTGTCAGCTTGGTTGACTTGGTAGCACACTGACTTCTGAGTTAGAAGGTTGTCAGTTTATACCCCGGCCAGGATTTGAGCACATAACTGAACATTAGGAAGCTAAGGCCATTCTATTCAGCACTTAACAAAAACTTCATACCTTTGTTCTCAACCCTATCGCCCTCTCCATTTTCTAACTCAGGATGAAACATAAGCGATAAGTAACTTTGATGTCCTGTTCAACCCTGAGCTGAGTAACAAACCCCATAGCCAATCCATCAATTAGGCTGCCTACTTCCATCTTCGCAGCATTTTTTGTCTCAGTTCTGCCTCGCCCCACTTGCTTCTTGTCCCATACTGAGTCCTGCTGATCATGCTTGTCCTTGCAGACCTTTGTTGGCTCCCTGTACTACCAAATACCTAATTTCAAATCCTCAGCCTCATTTACATGGTGACTGCAACCCCCTTCAGACCTACACCTCTCCCCTCAGTGTTGTCCTGGTCTTTCCCTCTCAGTGGCACTTCCAGTCTCCTTCCACCTGTTTTCTGCTTCAAGAGATTGAACCTGTACACAGTGGGCAGGAATTCTTGTGAGAATAGGCTGGGCAGAATTTGGAAGGACAATATGTGACGATAAGAGAGCATTGTGGTCCACCAGACTGGTGCTCTCTGCCAAATATCTATTCAGTTCCCTCTTTAATTTGCCAACACTCTGCACCTCCAATTCCTCACTGGGTAGTCTGATCCTTATAATCATCGCCCTCTGTGTAAAGTTCACCTTTCCTCCTCCATATGTGAAGAATAAAAGATTGCAAATTAAAGCTAGGTTATGTTCCTTTTGATATAGACTTCCTCATTTTTTTTCATATAATTTGTCTTGCAAATACATAGTTTTAAGGCTCCATGCTGTGTTTCCCTCATTTTGATTGGTAAATTTAATAATTGTTACTGCATTTGAGTATCACAAGGTAATGGGATGTGGTATTGACCCTTTGATTCCTCATGTTGATATTGGGAGGCATTGAATAAAGGCCAACCTTTGGAATGTTTATAGACCAAGAAATGCAAATACATTTTTTAAGTGGAAAAAGTAAAAACAAAACTTGTTCTCAACAAAAAAATAAACATTCATTCACCTTATTTACCCTGCACCTCTCTGGAAAAGGTCTAAGGTTTTTCAAGCTGAGGTGGATGTGTCGTATTGGAGTGGAGAAGATCATGTGGATTCTGTGCAGTTTTTAAAGAGTTATTGTACTATATTTCCCTATTGAACTATGGGCCTGTCCTGATTTATGTGGAAAGTAAATTATATAGAAAGTGAGAGACTAATTGCAGGAAATATATATATATCTATATAAAAGGATTGTGGTGTCTGTCTGTCTGTCTGTATGTACGGGCTTAACTCAAAAGTTATAGAGCGTACCTACACATATGTTATATCAAAAGAAAGCTTATGATTAGGGGAGTGTCATAGACATATTTACTTTTTGGTCAGACAAAAATTGTTCGGACACTATACAAAAAACGGACAAAATCCGCTCATTAGCAGTTGACCAATCCTACGGCTCATTAGCGTTGAGTGACGTGAAGGTTGACCAATCCTACGGGGGGAGCGCGCTGCGTCACGGGGGGTGTTTCATGGTGTGTGTGGGTGGGGCCAATTCCTTCAAACTGCCGTTAGTGCGGGAGCGCGAAAAACCAGAGACCGGAGCGGCAGGGGTCCATCGGGCTGGGCCTGAGGCGCTCTTTTCCCCCCTCTCTCTCCAGGCTAATCCCAAAATAAATCCAGCAGTGGAGCGGCGTCGGAGACCCACAGCGGGAGCTCATCAGGGCTCACTCGGGCCGGGCCTGAGGCGCTAGGCCGTGCACGGGGGCTCGGGCCGGAGCTCAGCTGAGGTGAGTCGGGCTGGGCTTGAGGCGCTAGGCCGCGCACGGGGGCGCGGGTCGGAGCGGGAGCTCAGCTGAGGTGAGTCGGGCCGGGCCTGAGGCCCTAGGGAGGGAGAGACAGGGGGAGGGAGAGAGAGAGGGGGAGGGAGAGACGGGGGGAGGGAGAGACAGGGGGAGGGAGGGAGAGGGGGGAGGAGAGGGAGGGAGGGAGAGGGGGAAGGAGAGAGGGAGGGAGAAGAGAGAGGGGGGAAGAGAGGGATGGAGAGAGCGCGGGGAGGTAGGGGGATGGGGAGGGAGAGGGGAGGGAGGGAGAGGGGAGAGAGGGGGGGCGAGAGGGGAGAGAGAGGGGGGCGAGAGAGAGAGGGGGGGCGAGGAGAGAGAGGGGGGGCGAGAGAGAGAGGGGGGCGAGAGAGAGAGAGGGGGCGAGAGAGGGGGGGCGAGGGAGAGAGAGAGAGGGGGAGAGGGGAGAGAGAGAGAGAGGTGGGGAGAGAGAGGGGGAGAGGGAGAGAGAGAGTGGGGAGAGAGAGAGAGAGTGGGGAGAGAGAGAGAGTGGGGAGAGAGAGTGGGGAGAGAGAGAGTGGGGAGGAGAGAGTGGGGAGAGAGAGAGAGTGGGGAGAGAGTGGGGAGAGAGAGAGAGAGAGATGGGGAGAGAGAGAGAGAGAATGGGGAGAGAGAGAGAGAATGGGGGGAGAGAGAGAGAGAGAAAATGGGGGGAGAGAGAGAGAGAGAGAGTGGGGAGAGAGAGAGTGGAAGAGAGAGAGAGAGTGGGGAGAGAGAGAGAGAGTGGGGAGAGAGAGAGAGTGGGGAGAGAGAGAGAGAGTGGGGAGAGAGAGTGGGGAGAGAGAGAGTGGGGGGGAGAGAGAGAGAGAGAGTGGGGGGAGAGAGAGAGAGAGAGAGAGAGAGAGTGGGGGGAGAGAGAGAGAGAGAGAGAGAGAGAGAGAGAGTGGGGGGAGAGAGAGAGAGAGAGAGAGTGGGGGGAGAGAGAGAGAGAGAGAGAGTGGGGGGAGAGAGAGAGAGTGGGGGGAGAGAGAGAGAGAGAGAGAGTACAACACCAATTGCAAGCCATTACCAATCCAAGATGGCGACATCTGGAGAACACATTTGAAAACCTCTACAAAGACATCCCAATAAACGAAACAAACCCAAGTCAACATCAGGTCACAGAAAAACTCCACACATTAGAAGCAACAATCAAAGACAACCAAAACCCTCTAGACTCCCCAATCACATGGAAAGAAATGGCCACAAAAACAAAATCTCTCCACCTAAAGAAAGCCTGTGGCCCAGACAACATCAAAAATGAAATGCTCAAGTTCAGCAATATGGAGATGCAGGGTGCGGTACTCAAATTATTCAACATCATATTACGTTCAGGCTGTTTTCCCCGATATCTGGTGCCAAGGACTAATCTCCCCCATATATAAAAGCGGAAACAAATCAGACCCAAATAACTACCGCGGCATCTGTGTCAACAGTTGTCTAGGGAAGTTATTCTGCAGTATTCTAAATAGTAGATTACTTGATTTTCTTAACAAACATAATATCCTCAGAAAAAAACCAAATAGGCTTTCTTCCAAAACACCGCACCGCCGACCATATCTATACCCTTCACACCCCTCATTGAAAAACATATACACCAACAAAAAATGGGGAAAATATTCGCCTGTTTCATCGACTTCAAGAAAGCCTTTGACTCTATATGGCACGAAGGGCTCTATTATAAACTTCTTCAATGTGGAATAGGGGGCAAAGTCTATGACCTTATTAAATCAATGTATCTGAAAAACAAATGCGGGGGTCAAAATTGGAGACAAACGCACCGATTTTCTTCACCCAGAGAAGAGGCGTCCGGCAGGGCTGCAATTTGAGCCCGACCCTGTTCAACATATACATAAATGAATTAGCAGACATGCTGGAGCAAAGCGAGTCACCAGGTCTCCGTCTCCTAGATGGAGAAGTGAAATCCCTGTTCTATGCGGAACGACCTGGTTCTGCTGTCTCCCACAGAACAGGGATTACAGCAACAACTAGACCTACTCGACAAATACTGCCAAAATTGGGCTCTAACAGTAAAATCTAAAGAAAACCAACATCATGATTTTTCAAAAAAGGCCCAGATGTCAGGAAAACAAATACCAGTTTACCCTCAGTGATATCACTATAGGACACACTATGAGCTACACCTACCTTGGTCTAACTATTACAGCATCAGGGAGCTTCAGCATAGCAGTGAATGCACTAAAAGAAAAAGCCCGAAGAGCCCTATATGCAATAAAAAGAAAATTCTACAACATCCAAATCCGAATCAAAATCTGGCTCAAAATATTTGACAGCATAATCCTGCCCATTGCACTGTACGGTAGTGAAGTATGGGCCCGCTAAATCACCAAAGCTACACTAAATGGGAAAAAACATACAATAGAAGCCCTACATGCAGAATTCTGCGAAGCATCCTTCGCACCCAAAGGAAAACGCCAACAAATGCATGCAGAGCCGAAACTAGGCAGATACCCACTGATAATAAACATCCAAAAACGAGCACTAAACTTCCTAAATCACCTCAAATCTAGCTCCCCAGACACCCTTCATTTCAAAGCCTTTCAGACCCAAGAGCTAAACCCAGAAAAGAGTCCCCTGAGTCAGCTGCTACGGAAACTAAGTACTCAGCCGGACCCTGACCAGCCCCAGACCAACACAGCCGCCCAAACACCAATCCGAAGTGAACCAAATCATTAAAAAATGCAAAGAAACCTACCTGGAACATTGGAACAAAATAACCGAAAGCCAAAGCAGATTAGAATGTTACCGGGCCCTAAAAAGAGAATATAAACTGGCAGACTACCTCACGACCATCAGAGACACAAAACAGAGACAGACCCTCACCAGGTACAGACTAAGCGACCACAAACTGGAAATTGAAAAAGGCAGATACAAGAAATCCTGGCAGCCTAGAGAGAATAGAATATGCGATCAATGTCTGGCTGGCGAGGTTGAAACAGAAATGCATTTCCTCCTAAAAATGCGAAAAATTCAACACATCAAGAAACATATTATTCAACAAGCTAAGCCAAACAACCCCAGATTTCAAGGAATTGGATGATCTGTCAAAATTGAGATTAGTCCTAGGAGAAGGAGACAGACCATACCTTGGGGCCAAATATGTAACAACATGTCACAACCTGAGGACTGTTTAAAATTAAGACTGTTTAAAATTAATATTGAACGTACCAAATGAAGTACAAAGACTGTTTAAAATTAATATTGTTTAAAAGTAATATTGTATGTACCCAACAATGTCAAATCGATTGACACCTACAGAATGTTGGAAAACTGTACCTTTTTGCTATGTAAGCTTTGGCAATATGGTTCTCTGTAAACTTTCATGCCAATAAAGCATTTTAATTGGAATTGGAATTGGAGTGGGGAGAGAGAGAGAGAGATGGGGGGGAGAGAGAGAGAGAGAGTGGGGAGAGAGAGAGAGAGAGAGAGAGTGGGAGAGAGAGAGAGAGAGAGAGAGAGTGGGGAGAGAGAGCGAGAGAGAGAGAGTGGGGGGGAGAGAGAGAGAGAGTGGAGAGAGAGAGAGTGGAGAGAGAGAGTGGGGAGAGAGAGAGAGGGGAGAGAGAGAGAGTGGGGGAGAGAGAGAGAGAGTGGGGAGAGAGAGAGAGAGTGG